>NW_022884350.1:0-600000 GCF_011952255.1 Bombus vosnesenskii
ACACTATACACGAACAGGTACCCTAAGCCCAGAGCAAAAGAGGTATCCAACCAAACGCCCAGCCCGCCGAAATTCACGACTACCCCAACCCCCTCAACCAACCAAACGCACAGTCCTACCAAATTCATCTCCACCTCAACCTCCTTTGCCCAAGCAGTACAAGGCATCCAAAATAACCCGAACAGCCAAAGGAACCTTCCCCCAAACAGTGACCCCAACCCACCAAACACAGACAACTCCTCAAGGCTTGAAAAGCTAATAGAGAAACAATCGGAGCAAATAAATCACTTGCTATCGCTACTAACACTCATCGTGGAAAAACTAGCACGCCCCGACTCAAAATAAAACCAAGGCGCATAGCACTCTGGAACGCCAACGGTCTAGCGCAACACAAACTTGAACTAGAACTCTTCTTAAAACACCAGCAAATCGACGTAATGCTCGTGTCAGAAACCCACTTCACCGACAAGAGCTACCTGAAAATAAATGGTTACAAATTCTACCATACCCAACACCCCAGCGGAAAGGCCCACGGTGGCACCGGAATAATAATCAAAGCAAGTATTAAGCACTACGAACTCCCATCATTCCAGAAAGACTACCTCCAAGCAACAAACGTAGCAATAGAAGACTGTCATGGCTCAATCACCACCTCAGCAGTATACTGTCCTCCCAGACACTCCATCGCCAAAGAAGACTTTGATAACTTCCTGGACACCCTGGGCAACAGATTCATAGTTGGAGGTGACTATAACGCCAAGCACATCCAATGGGGCAGCAGACTGGTTACAGCAAGAGGCAAAAACCTCTTAAACAGCATAACAAACAACAACCTCAACTACCTCACCACATACGAACCCACATACTGGCCCACTGACACCAACAAAATACCAGATCAACTCCTCGGCTGATCTCTCCTCCGATCATTCTCCCGTGATAGCAACAGTCAGTTCAACAATCATCGAGAATACACCTAATGGCACCATTCACACCAACTGGCAGCTCTTCAGAGAAGTCTTTACACACTCAACCTCAGCCTTCACCCCACTAAAAACAAAGGAAGATATCGAAGCAGCCACGGAATACTTAAACACGAGCATAATAAACGCAATCCGCCTCTCCACACCGACAAAGCCATCTAACAGCAAACAAGAATATCCCCATTACATACTAAAAAAAATAGCAAAAAACGAAGACTAAGAAGAGTATGGCAGACCCATAGAACACCGTAGGACAAACGCAAACTTAACAACGCAACTAGAAAGCTATCCAGAACCCTAAGAAACTATAAAAACGACTGTTTCCATAAATACCTCGCCAGCTTATCCCCCACAGCCGACGCCAACTACTCACTATGGAAGGCCTCCAGGAAACTCACACGCCCCCCACAAATAAGCCCACCTATCCGCCGTCCGCAAGGTGGATGGGCGCGAAGCCCCATAGAAAAAGCCGACCTGTTTGCAAAACACTTGTCAAAAGTATTCAAACCCCATTCCCCCCAAACCGCCGCGGACGTTACTGAATACCTGCACACCCCCTTCCAAATGTCCCCCCCTATCGAACCCTTCTCCTCTGCTGAGACTATAGAAACAATCAGTCGCCTAAACCCCAAGAAAGCAGCAGGACACGACCTAATAGGCAATAGAGCAATCAAGGAACTTCCCACAAAAGGGATAGCACTCATCACATCGATTTTTAATGCTATCCTTCGCCTGGAGCACTATCCTAAGGCTTGGAAAATCTCATTGATTACCCTGATCCCTAAACCCGGTAAACCGATATACGAAACCTGCTCCTATCGCCCAATCAGTCTTTTACCTACCCTGTCCAAACTATTCGAGAAGATGTTCACGAACCGACTCCTTCCAATCCTAGAGAACTTGAAAACACTCCCAGATCACCAATTCGGCTTCCGAAAACATCATTCTACAGTAGAGCAAATCCACCGCCTAACTCATACGATCAGCCAAACACTCGAAAAGAAAAAATATTGCTCAGCGGTTTTCCTAGACATCCAACAGGCATTCGATAAAGTATGGCATGAAGGGCTACTATACAAACTTAAAAAGATCCTACCCCACCCCTACTACTCCATCCTAAAATCTTACCTAACCAATAGGCAATTCATGGTTAAATACCTAGACGCCACTTCCGCAACATTCCCAATAGAAGCCGGCATACCCCAAGGTAGTGTCCTCGGACCCCTACTGTACTCCATCTACACTGCCGACCTACCTATATCAAATGATATAACAATAGCGACATTTGCAGACGACACAGCGCTATTAGCTTCCCACGCTGACCCGGTAATAGCCTCATCCACTCTCCAGCGAAGTCTCGACTCCATGGAAAAGTGGTTTCACAAATGGGGCTTCAAAGTCAACGAAAAGAAATCCACACATGTAACCTTCACGCTCCGAAAACAAACCTGCCCCCAGGTCACCATCAACAATGCAACAGTTCCTAGCAGGGACACAGTCCGATACCTGGGCATGACCCTGTACAGGAGACTAACGTGGAAGACACACATCTCAGATAAAAGGAAGAAACTAAAGGACAAACTAAAAAAACTCTATTGGCTCACGGGCCGACGCTCCAAACTAAATATACAGAATAAAATTACCCTCTACAAGACCGTAATAAAACCTGTCTGGACCTACGGAATCCAACTATGGGGAACAGCAAGTAACTCCAACATTGAAATACTCCAACGCTTTCAATCGAAAACGCTAAGATCCCTAATTGACGCACCTTGGTATGTAACCAATGAAACAATACACCGCGACCTCAAGATACCCACCGTCAAAGAGGAAATAGCAAAATATAGCGACAGATACAGCAAAAGAATCAACAAACACCGTAACCCCCTAATCACTGGACTACTCGATACGACGGACCAGACTCGCAGGCTGAAGAGGCACTACCCGCTAGACCTAAACGTCAGATTTATTTAATTATCCAAATTAAGCATATGCACTTACTTATAATACTTATAAATTATACCTATCTATAATAAGTATTAACTTATTGTAAATAAACAGCCATGTCACTGCGCCACGCCAGAAAAATTACTGAAAATTCTCAACGCGAGAATTGATTGTAATTTCAACAAATAAATAAAAAAAAAAAAAAAAAAATTTCACGTAAATTCCTCAGTGGCAAATTGCGGCATTTTACTAACTATTACATTGCAGTTAAACTACAATGGCAAACTGTTACTGACATTGTTACACTAGTCTTACTACATTTAAAAGACTGAAACGAAAACACTCTTTAGACTTAATATAATTTCTTTCTTAACATAATTTTCCATTCATCATACAAACAACAATACTGCTGTAAATAATATTATTCATGTGACTTTTAGAGTGCTTGTTGCTTGAAGTAGCAGAAGCCACAGGTACTCTTTGCCCTAACTATTTATAACTATTTATGAACTATACTAACTTTAATAATTATACTAACTACTTATAAACATTTATAAGTATTTGTAAATTTTATGATACAGATACAAGTAAATATTAAATTGGAAAAAAATTAAAGATTATAATTTATATAAGGTTTTTCATCTGAGAGTTACAAATGAAATGGAACATTTATATTAGAACCTCTAACTTCATTGTAATTCAACTTGTATCAACATAGAGGAAAATATTATAGGAAGAGATTTTTTATTTCGGATGGAATGGTAGTATTCGTAAAAACTATTAAACTTAAGAGTAGCAAGTGGTGAATCCGCTTATCCTCTGTCACGATCCCGACTATACCGAACTGCTGTATCATAATCCACTTTGTCAACTCTTATAAAACTTTTCCCATATTCACTCCACCACGGACAGTGATACATTGTCGTACTTTTCGCGAATGAGATTTTCCATAATTCATCATCCACAAAACCGTATGATAACCATAAAAACCTGACCGAGGAGAAACCTGATGCGTCGATTAAACACTAAAACTATCACACCAGTCGAAGTGACTGGTTTTACAAATTTATTTTCAAATTCCTACTTCGTGTTACATTTTTTCCGCAATGTTGTAACGAGTTTCGCAACGATAACTACAAGAATAATATAATGAATTTTATTTTGTTTTTTGTATCAAAATAATTTTGTATCGAGGCTACTTATACCAATATCAGTCAAAATGACTGGTACTTGTCAAAGTGTAAAAGGGTGCTGTAATCTATTTATCGAACCCCAACTAACCAGTTTCCCCGTTTTGTACTTCGCACACGTTTTTAAAATTTTTACTGCGTATCATTCGATATGATGATATCAGTTATCAGGAAAATTCGATCGCTAGATGCTAACATTAGAAATACCACACCAGTCAAAACGACTGGTTCGACAATTTTATAAATGTGTCGACCCTCGTTTAGGTCCATGGTCGCAGATGGATCAATAATACCAAAAATGTACTATATAACATGGAATTGCTTCTGTAAGAAAGTAATAAATCAATAAATATAAAAATATTCTATTGTTACGTATTTTTTTAAAGACAGTCATTTTGACTGGTTTTGGTAGAAATAGCTTCGCGTAAACTATTTATTGGTAGTACTAATGTTAATGTTACGTCGCGTAACACTCTACCTAGCCGAGGCCACACACCGCGGGCAATATGGCAGCCAGATGTCTTCGGATACTCGCAGCGTATCTTCCATGATTTCAAGGACCTTCCATAAATCACATAGATTTCCTAGAAAAGGTCCTTCAAACGAAACAAACATCTGGTTCGGAGGAATTTCTAGACACTATTGTCTACCACGGCTTAACAAGGGAAAGTCAGTTTTTGTCACGTCCGCTGCAACTTTCCTCCCACTAACCACTTTCTCTCGAGGGCGGTTAAGGCCCTTCGTTTAACCAATTAAAAACGAAGCCTATTCCCTCACTCTCCTAAATAACATCGGCACCAACCAATCCGATGGTCCCGTGCGCTAGACACACTCATCCTTAGCTCTCCTCCGAGACAGCATCGTCTTCCAAGAGTACTGTTTTTGCATCCTTCGAACGGTCAACATCCTTCGAGCGGGTATACACACCCGCAGATCACTCAGTCACTCACTCATCTCGTACATACGCACCAGTGTAACTATCCTCGTTATAAGTTGTGGAATAAACGGTGAAATATAATTTACTACTGTGTCATATTCAAATCAACTACCTCTGTTATCCTAAACGAAACAGGGGAACGACTACTTCGCGGCGTCGATTCACCGAATCGTAGCGAGAATTTACGCCTCTCGCTGACGCGTTTTCCTCGCGACCGCGTCTCTCCGCGAACGGTCGTAACAGTTAAAGTTGCAATCAATTTCAAGCTAATAATAATCAAACCCAATATGAAGCGAACTATATATGTGCCACCAACACCTGCCAAGGTGAATTTTTGCTCCCAAATTATGTTACACATTTGGCAAACTTTAAAAGTAACCTGGTATTATTCCTGACAAAGAATCGGACGATAAATTCCAAATAATATTACTTTGCAGCTGGACGTATTGGAAAGAATTATTTCAATGAAACAATGAGAAGCCACGTATGTATCTCTTTAATGGTTGACAGAAAATCAGTTTACAGATTCGTATCAAATATTGCTTTCTCCATTAACAATTTATTTCGATGTTTAAAGGATTCCCTTAACTACGTTCGACGTGTATACTCGTCGTGTGAAATAAAAAATTACCATTGACTATAAAAACTCAAAATTTTAGTAAAAAGTAAGATAAATAACATTTAGTGGTATGTTTCCTTTATACTTCCAATAAACCCATTGTGTATTTTATACCAAAAAGCTTGATTATTTGATTATTCTCTTTAGTGCGTATACCGTTTATTCCTCGAATTGTTTTGTATACTCTGCTGCGTATAACTTTATAACCAGCTTATGTAACTTTATATCACCTATATCATGAAAAGCAAATCCACTTCGAAGATTTGCCGTCTGCTAAAAAAATGGGATCAGTACGGAGCCACGTTACCACAGTGAACTAACTGAATTTTTTAAATTTTCTCGTTTATGAATTTTATTATTTTTTGGTAATTTTTAAGTTTTTAATAACGATGCCTCTTTCAACAATGAAATGTTAATTTTCTATTGAAGTACAATGTAATCCTTCCTTGTTTTGCTTTACTTTTTTTCGTAAATTTTATTTAATTAATTGCTTGATTTTAACTACGCACGCCGTAAGGGAGTTTTGAAACTAAATTCCGTAATTAGCAGGTTAATATCAAAACATTAAATGCTTAAAAGATATAAAATATCACGTTATTGTCTATAGTTGTCTATCTTCAGAAGAGCAAAAATATATTTGAACATATTCTAATTTTTGTTAAACGAAATGATACATAATTTGTATATCTGTAATTACATACATTACACGGTGTCCTAAAATCGGCCGAATGCAAATTCTATTCTACATGCAAAAATAAATCAGAAAAAGAACAACATTATCTCGTTAAAGACTTCGTTTTCGAAAAAAATGAGTTTGGAAACTAATCACCTTTTTCACATTTCGATATTTGCAGTTAATACGTATCATTCTTTCAAAAACGAAGCTTTAAATGAAAAAAATGCTATTCCTTATTCGATTTATTTTCGTATATGCAATCACCATCCGGTCTGTTGTATCATGATTTTTGAAACATCCTATATATTGTAGAAAAATACGTCTACCTGGATCATAAAATTGTGGATCTCACAACAAAAGTTTTTATACAATTTGTTAATTTTCATTCCATAATAAGTCAAGACACATATAAATCATTTTTTAAAGAACAAATTATCATCTAAAAACATGGAAAATTTTTTGTTACGAGTCTTCGATTTATCGTAAAAGAATCTAACAAAGTGAAGTCGTTACATGCTCGACGATAATAAAATTCCTTTTAGCGACTAGTGACGTAAGGTCATATATCATCGTTAAAATTGTCAAATCTACCGTATCCTCTATCCAAAAACATACATTATCCATCAATATAAAAACGTACGTAGCTTCACACACATCACAGAATCATATATTACTCTCGCTACCATCAGTCGCGTTTAGAATATCTTTTTCAGGTAAAAGAATACTATGAAAATCCGAGAAATGTATAGACGTAGATGATATCTAAGCAGAGATTAAACCCAGCGAGATGTTGAATATGAAAACCAAGGTATGTAAACCGAGAATGCA
This sequence comes from Bombus vosnesenskii, assembly GCF_011952255.1. Classification (NCBI taxonomy): domain Eukaryota; kingdom Metazoa; phylum Arthropoda; class Insecta; order Hymenoptera; family Apidae; genus Bombus; species Bombus vosnesenskii. The sequence continues at coordinate 7,178 of NW_022884350.1, forward strand.
ACCTCGATGAAGGATAAGTCAATCTTAATACTTTGCCATTCAATAAACCAACAGCCAGGAAATCGAGATTATTTTATATTCCCAGTTGGTTCGAAACTTAAACTCAATTTTGTAAAATTAATTTCTGACAGAGATAGCGTAGATTAATGTAGAATAATTATTTTACTATTATCATATACACAGTGTCCTCATGGTACAAGCGATTGGGTGGTTGGATTTTACGTGTAAAAATAAGTCGACGATAAAGAATGACAATTTTTTCTTTGAAACTACGTTTTCGAGAGAAATGAGTTTGAAGATCCTTCAGGTACGCGTACGCTAATTGTAAGTTTCGACGTATCCGGCTTCTCTTTCTGCTCGTGCTGATGATAATTTTATTAGTAATACTTACTTTATTAGTATTTAATTTTAATTTTATTAGTAAAAGTAATACTTTTATCCTTATTTATGAAACCATTTCAAACGCGGATACTGTGAAAATAAGATAACAGCAATGATAGGAAATTAATTGTGACATTGTCCATGTATATAAATATCAACACGAGGAGAAAGAGAAGTCGGATACCTCGAAACTCATAATTAGTACACGGTCAGCCGACCGATCTTCAATCTCATTTTTCTCGAAAACGAAATCTTAAATGAAAAAATATTATTCTTCTTTTGCGACTTATTTTTACACGTAGAATCACCACTCGACAGCTTGTACCGTGATTTCAAAGGCACCCTGCATATATAAACTTAACGAATGTAGATTAGATAAGATCAAATAACTGCAAATGTTTCCTCTAAGGAAAAATGTACGTTGTAACTGGCAAAATACGCCGTAGCTTGACGAAGTATTATTGTAAGCAAATGTGTATTACGGTAAGTTGGTGCTGTTGGTATGAAATTTTTAATTCAGAAAGGATTGCAGAATCCTATATCGCGTGGACCTTGATCTCCCTACGATAAATATTATCCACCCTCGGTAGCGTTGGTAACGAGATCGTATCTGACGGCGTTGCGTGTCATTTGCATATTTCAGCCGGAGGCATCGAGTAGATCCTTGCTTTTGGCAATGCGAAATGCAGAAGGGTGGCAACCGCGGCTCGATTTACATTTCAGTATCGAAACGGTCCTTCTACCCCCAGGTGACTAACGTGGCTTAAGCAGAATGGCAAGAGTAAATAACGTTTGCTCAAGTTTCACGTGTCGCTGATGTCGCTTTGTAATTTTAATAGAAAACAAGTTTTCAACGAAGAAATATTAATTATTTTTTTCTTTGTTAATTTTCTAGTCGACGAAAGAATGGGAGCAAATACTAACAATAAGACCCACCATTTTTACCAATTTTCCTAACAAAGGATAAATAATGCGAGTACTTACCCTGGTAGGACATGGCGAACTGTCCCGGGAGAGACTGCCGAGAGTCACCAATAACCGACGCGAAGCCCCCAACACTGAATCTCGCCATCCCTCTATAAAAATAAATACAGAACTCTGTTATTTATCGAAGAACAGTTTTTTAGGATTTATGTTGCAGTTGTATTTGCTTCAACGAATTTTTTATTTTTTCATGAATAACTTGTAACTACATATATTCCGGGATATTAGGATGTTTCGAGCAATGTTATAATATATTATATAAATTATATATATGTAGCGGCACATGAACTAGAGGACAATTCGAGTCACGTTATTGTATCGCCCTGGAGTATCAACATCGATAGAATATACATAATGTAAGAATAAACCAACTCCGGGCAAAACAATGTCGCCGCTACATGTAACCGTCAAACAAAGGTGAATGGAAACATTTCGATACCACCTCGACCAGTATAAATAAACGAACACGATCGTAAGGTGACCAGTTTTTCAGTTTCATTGATTTTCAGCAATCAACAGTTTTTAGCGAGTCAGTCAACACCGAGCGTCTTAGCGAACGTTCTTTTAACGACCCGTAGCGAGCAATCTACGGTTGACTCTGTATTTATAATTATTTTAAAATATATTTGACAGTTTCAACATCGAGTAATCTCGTTATTAAACTAACACACGACCAACCGTGTGGTAACTGTGTCTTCTTACAAAGCTTCCGTATGTCGAATTTTCATTCGTTACATTGCTTTCACTTGGAAATTTCGATAAGTCGAAACTTTAAAATCTGTAGAACTCGAAGGTTTTAGCTCTTTTCTCGAGGTTGCAGTTACTGAGGTCCGACTGTACTTACGAGCGAAGACGTAAATACACACTAAAGGTAATTATTTACAAACATGATGACTCCTGATCACAGGAAATGACTCCCCCATTCATTTCGATGATCTTGAAATATGTTGTGAAGCTCGTTATTCTGAACTACTTTTCCCTAAATACATTACCGTCGCTCAGCCTTATGTACCGAGATTTTTTTTTTATTATTTATTTAATTTGTACTTTACAATTTGTTCACCTGCACATTCGGTAAATTTTGGTTTCGAGATATCCAGAAAAACTTCAATTCAATCGCCATTACACTTCACAGCTGGTGTGGGTGGTCGCTGCACGCATCTTTATATAGCCCACCTTAAACTCAACTCACTAATGCTAATGGTTTTTAGTATATAATGGAATATAATGGAACAGAAAAAGGTAAATTAATGGGTTATAATTAGGCTAGATGGCAAACTAAATAACATTCGGTCGCTAACATAATTTAATTTTTATTTCATTTGATTTCGTAAGAGTATCGTAAATTCAATTAGTAATTTCCATTCATTGCTATTTATACGTACCACTAAATGTAAATTTATGTATAACGCGAAAACTAAGGCCGTGCGTGATTATTATTAGGTTGCGTGCTGGGGACATGTATACGTACATACACCGCCATGAATAATTATAAACTCAACCCTACTTTTAGAAGTTTCATAATATTCAACCAAAAACTGACGAAAATTTTCTATTTATATAACTTCATATTATGATACAAAACAAAACTAAAGATGCAATGAAGAAAACTTTTCTTCTTTCGAAATCTGGAAACAATTAAATTTCCTCTTATGGTTGTGTCTTTTGGTGTGAATAAATATAAATTCGATGTTAATTTTGTTAGCTTTTCATTCGATATTTAGTGAACTTTTCTGTATTTCTCTTTACTGCTATTAATCTATTTGATATGCTATCCACTAACTTATTTAAAGTTTCCTATTGAATATCCGCCCACGTGGATTGTATTTTTCTTTTAAATTGAACGATATTTTCTATAGGTGGTTTCTTCTGACCGTAAATTTTTCTTACTGAGAAGTTCCTCCACAGACTCTCGGTCGGGTTCAGATCAGGACTCAAATCTTTTATTATTATTATTATTATTATTATTATTATTATTATTATTATTATTATTTAATTTGTACTTTACAATTTATCCAGCTGGACATTCGGTCAATTTTTCTAGCTTCAAATCTTGTAACCACTATTTTGCAGTAGCTGCTGTACGAAGAAAAGTATTCTGTCGTTGAAAAATTGTCTTGTTGTCTCCTATTTCGGCTATGAAAGGTAATAATTCATCATGTAACATCTCCCGATATCCTATAGCGTTTAATTTATCCTTTAGAAAAACAATTTCGCTTAACATATCCAGGTATGATCGGTGGCTTCTTGAAAATATCGGAGAAATAATGCAGAAAATATTTTTGAGTCTATAATTATTCACAGCGCTGTATCTACTGGCTCTAATTAATACATACACATGTACATTTAATATGAACAGACAAACAAAATGTACTCGTAAACAACATCATGTTAGTCATAATGCAAAATTCTTATTTCGACGCTAATACAATTTTGATAATCGAATAACTGTATTTCTCGATATAATAGCAAAAATGTTTCTAGTGACATGATATGAATTATAATATATAGCAATAAATTCAATAATCATAAATTTTAATATACAGATTGTTACAAATTAGTCTCTCTTTAAATGAAAATCTTAAGAAATACGTAATATTAAAATTACATAATAATAAAAATATTTTTACGTATACCTGGAACGTATACATGTATAGAGAAAAATTATTCACAGCCATGTCCTTGATAACATATTTCAAGTTCATTGAAATCGGTGGCGGATAACTTCTCGTAAATAATTATCAAACTTTAACAAATTCTCCGATTCTTTCGCCATTAATTTTATTCACTGACAAGCAGAATATTCAAAGATTCTAAATATGATCACGACCATAAGCGACGAAATAAAATTTATAGGACAGGGGCAACGTGTATCCTATCGTATAGATATCGTTATTTATCCCAACGACCTGTTTTATCGCGTCGAATATTTACCAGCGCGTGGCATAATGCGAATAAGAAAACAGAATACAAAGCGAGAAGGGGAGCAGCGACAGGGTAAGCCGCAAGGGAGTTTCATATTGCTGGATTAAGCGTTCAACTTCCACCTTCGACTCTGCCTCTGTTTCCTTGCTCGGTGTCTTAAGCCTGAACCTGCTAAGTTATGGTCACGACTTTCATTAAACGGCTAGATGACGGATCGCTTTGTCTCGTTTAGATTACGGCCAGCGATGAAACCAGATTTAATCACGGGAGAAGATCCGATATTTGGCAGCGACCACCATCGTTACTAATCCGCGAACATTTCGTTGTAATATTCTCGAAACGTGCTCCTACGTAGCTGATGTAATTAAAGCGAGCTGTCTCTACGGTTGCGTGTGCATAAAGAGGATTTTATAACTGCCAAAGTACATACTTCGTGTTATAATAAAGATTAGTTGAGTAAATTATGTTCTATTTGCTGCTTTTAGCGTTTGCTACTTTACATTCAAGTTCCTATTATTCGAAATTGACAGGTACGCAGAAAAATACAAGGAAAGAACGGCAACACATTCACATCAGCTGGCTGCTGATGCGAGCAAAACTCTCATAGAAAGAAGACTAAAAAAAAAAATACTCCACTGACATCACTAAAAAAATAAAATAGACAAACTCGAAGATCCCGCTGGGAGTAACCGTCCACATGTTATTTAGCAATAATGTTAGAAAAATTTATCAAATGTCCAGCTGGACAAATTGTAAAGTACAAATTAAATAATAAAAAAAAAGTTCCTATTATTTTTATATTCTCCATGTACATAATATGGAGATTTCTATAGGACAGTCTGTGTGAGAATCTTCAGAGAAATATTTTATTTTGTAGCATATTATAGATTTTATAAATTATCAAACAAAATACGAAACTCTACGAATTATATATTACATGAAATTATATTATTTTATTATTATTATATTATTGTCCACATAAATGTCAGCCGCGTAATTGTGCACCATAAACTATTTATATTTTATGTGACATGAAATCCGTAATTTCATATAAATCAATGTGAAATAAATTTAGACGCGTTAATATTTATATAGACTCAATTATAGACTATATAGTAGAGTCTATAATTCAATTATATTCAATAATTCAATTATAGAGTCTATATAGTAGTTATAGGGTAACTAAACCCTAACAAACTCTTCGATCCAATTCTTTGATTCTCTCGTTAAAAAATTCACCGTTGCGTACAACGCTCAACGACCGATCACAACGATCAACGATAGAATGTTCGATAAAATTACATTTTTGTTTCTTTACGGGAAACATAATAAAACGAGGAAACAGAGATGAGAAACTCGTTTATGTAAGAAGGGAAGAGAAATCTTTTCGTTCGATAACGCGATAAAAGTGACTCTGCTGTCGCACACAATTACAGGCATAAATTCATAAACCGTAATAATAATAAAGTTACAGCGTAAAACCAGCTACGAGGGAGAGAGAGCGAGAGAGATACGGTTGCAACGTGGCCACCAGCCGGCCTCCGGATTAATAAATCTCAATTACGTGAGTTAATACCGAGGGCAATTCTCTCCCCTGGCCGCTGGCGTTCGCAAGGAACCGGATACGAGGGTGAAGGCATTTCTATCGGGCATTGTCGCTGGAACAATGACGATGACGATTCTGCGGAACCACCTTCGCTCGTGTAAAGTGCGATCGTAACGTCGTTGAAATTTATCGCCGTTTACTGACAGGACCCTCTCTCGTTAATCGTCTTTACGTGAAAAGACTGCAGATTATTTTAATTATTTAAAAAACTTTTTTACTCTTACGGTTATTATTAAGTACTTGTACAATTTTCTATTAATTTTGATTAGATTACTTTCTCTCTTATTATTGTTTAATATTCTACGATTGAAGAATGTTCATAGAAAACACTGTAAGCGTCAAGAAACAAGCTTCTCAGGAGGAAACGTCAACTTGTTCATTAACATTAAGTTCAAATTTATGAAAAAGAAAAATGTATCTGTAGAAAAAGCTTGCTTGTGCCATCGCTTAGTTGTAAAGGAAACCTAATGTGCCATTCGTCTTGATGGATGGCATGGACAAAAATCAAGAAACAATTAACTAACGTTTATTGGCGTTTATATTTTTTTCACAGAAACGACGTTGTGACACTATCTTCTACCATTGTTAATAACTTTTTTGGGAAAGGAAATTGAAATTCCATTGTATACTATGGTATTCTCATTGCTATGCAGGACATTTTCCACGTGAAACTCAAAATTTTTCAATCCTGGCACTTATAATGTTTTCTACGAGCACTCTCCAATTCTTCTATATAGAGTGTCCCGAAAACCATGATACAGCAAGTCGGCTGATGATTGTACACGTAGAAATAAATCGAAAAGAGAAGAATAACATTTTTTCGTTTAAGGCTTCGTTTTTGAAAAAATGATACGTATTGACTACAAGTTTCCAAGTATGAGACTCTTATTTCTGCTTGTGTTTGTATATTTAGATCCACAGTGTACTCCGAGCATAATAACGACGTTGATGAATTAAAGGCAAACATCGTTTTGGCTGTCAAAGATTTAAAAAATATGCATAATTCACTACTATATACTAATTTAGTATATAATAATTTAGTTCAAAGGGTGCAGCTGTGTATACAGCAACATAGTTAACATTTTGAACGCTTGGTACGTTAATCAGAGAATTCTAAAAAAGTAGCAATGTTATCCTTATGTGTGAAGCCATTCAAATTAAACATAGAATAAAGGAAAGTAATAATCGATGTGGCGGAGATAAGATAACAAAAATAACAAGAAACAAGTCTTGACATCGTCCATGGTTAATAATACAGACACGAGCGAAAACAAAAGTTTCATAATTCGAAAGTTCCAGGTAATACACGGCTAGCTGATTGACATTCCAAACTTATTTTTTTCGGAAACGAAGTCTTAAATGAAGAAATATTATTCTTTCTTTTTCGATTTAGTTTTGCACGTGGAATCACTACCCGAACGCTTGTAAGATGATTTCGGAGACACCCTGTATAATATTAATCCTAGCGAAGATCTCTTATTTATCATCCTATAAAACTTCCAACATATGTGGTATATGTTCGTGCATACTCAATACCGATATTAATTTTCTAGACTGTATTCAAAACTTCGATTCTCCTATTTACTAATGCAGAATGCGCAAGCTTTCATTCGTCATATATCTTCAACTATGAAAATAAATCCAGTCATATAACCTTCACGCTGCGAAAACAATCCTGCCCAAAGATGACGATAAATAATATTCCAATTCCAAACAAAGATTCAGTCAGATATCTGGGCATAATTTTGGACAGAAGAATGACATGGAAACGACACATCGTAGATAAATCCAAGCAACTTAAATTAAAATTAAAAAAATTCTACTGGCTCATTGGCAGACGTTCCAACTTAAGCGTGCAGAGTAAAATAATGCTATATAAAGCCATATTAAAACCGGTTTGGATCTATGGGATCCAACTATGGGGAACAGAGAGTAATTCCAACATGGATATTCTTCAACGATTCCAATCAAAAACTCTAAGATCCTTAATAGATGCACCTACCAAGGTGCATACCAATGCTACCAACGAAACAATACATCGCGATCTTAAGGTAAAGAAGAAATATCCAAATTCAGTAATAGATATAAAATAAGAATTAACAACCACCAAAACCCACCAGTTACTCAATTGCTTGACACGACGAATCAGATCCGCAGGCTAAAAAGACATTACCCTCTAGATTTAAACGTTAGATTCAGCTAGAACCAAACATACGATAATCATTTACTATCATTCACGTTATAGTAGCAAGCCAGAATGATTTACTTATAATTCTCAATGAGAATTGATTGTAAACTACTTCCAAATTAAAAAAAATATCTTCAACTATAAACGTATAAAATTTAACTGTATAAGATTCAAAATTAGGCAAAATATTTCAAGCGGAAATGAGTCGCATTCTATCTCGACTCAACATTCTATCTACGGTAATATTCGACAAATCTCAATTGAATCGAATTATCTATCGCTTATTTAAATTTCTTAATACACGCGTGCCGATCTTAATTTATAAAATAGAATAAATGAATTTTAGATGACACGTTAAATCGAAAGAAGTTTCTATCGTATGAACCGGGCAGACGTATATCACCTTACATTGCAGAAGATAATATTAAAGCGGGCGATTTTAATGTTGATATTTCTGTTTTAGCACATGTCAAGTAAACGTCGGGAACTGTCTACCGATCTAGTACGCAAACATTGCTGAATCCTAAATGCGTCCTGCTGTTTGCACGTCGAATTAAACCGAAATAAATCATAAATATTAAACGAAGCTTTCAGTCGTGGGATTACGAGGGTTGCAGCCGTCCCCACGGATGGCTCGTCGTTTCGCCTCCTCTTTCTCTCCTCTGTTTCTATCTCTGTCGCGTTTCCTCCACGCCACCGGAAATTGTGCAAGTCCTTACCTTCCTTCCTCTTTCCCGGAGTAGCCGGACGATTTCAATTTCAATGACAATGAAACCTGATAAAGGCGTATCTTTCTCTCTCTCTCTCTCTCGCACACACACACACACTTTGCGTACGACCGCTGACCATCGAACGAGCTGACCTTAAGATCAAGTGGCCACTGCTCATCCTTGCAGCGAAAGCACCCTTCTGCGATCTTGGTTAACCTCAAAATTGTGTCAGATATTCCGATATTTCGGAAGAACGTGCTTGTAAATTGCTTTAAATCGTATTGCGACACGTAGAGACACGCGAAGTAAAATTCGATTATTAAATCAACTGATACTAAAGTATCCTACATTTATCGTGCTCCATCAATATCTAGAATATATAGGGTGGTCCATTTAAACGTGAACACTTAGGTATTCCCTTGTTTCTAATTTTTATGGAAAAAGTCCTTAGGACAAAGTTGTATTCTATATGTCAAATATTATATATATCAAATGGCACATGTTGCGGTAAGATTACCTTTTTTTACAAGGTCATTTTCTCCAGAGATTTCAAGATCATTGGTATAAATAGAATGATATATTCTTTTTGCAGATTCTTTTAGACCACAGAAAGATAAACTTGAACTATAACTATGCGGTTTCGTTCGTTGTATGTCAAGAAATTTACATGTAATAATCGTACGAAAGAATTTCTACATCATGTGGCTCGATTACGCCGCAAGAAATGAAAAATGCAAACAGATGGTCTGTTAGAAGACTTAATTATAGTAGAAGCATAAGTAAATATAATTTACTAACAACAATATAATTTATTAATATATGCTTGTTAATATATAATTTGCCAATATATGTAAATGAAACGTAAAAACATAACGACATATATATATTATAAAATATAATATATAATATATCATTTACTTCTATACGATTATATATATGTGTATGCCAGTATCGTTAATAACTCCAAATGCAGATGCAATTTTGAAAATTATACTCCTAATCACATTTTATGACAATGTAATCTATATAACGTTCAAGAAGTAAAATTAATATACAATCTACGTGAGATAAATTTCCAACTATCATTAGACGTTGCAACGCTAGTAGCTACTCCGAACATCAACACGTGTCTTCACAATTTGACTGCCTTAAATAGTTGCAATTTGCCTATGTAGAAGAAACAAAAAAAGAAAAAAAATACAAAGAAAGAAGAGCTTAGTCTTATTGTAATTATACTTCCGTTCGTGAATATCGATCTTTGTTTTCCAGTGTTACTATGTGTTACTATAAAATATTCTATAGTAATTAATCAATTATTATTTAATACAACCTGTGTCTAATTTACCTACGTTTAAATACGTAATATTATGTAATTATGTAAGTTTGTAATTGTATACAGTAATATATAACAAATCTCTCATAAGATTTTTAATTAAAAAAAATATTTAAAGGAGAGATTACACCTAAATACGAAATAAAGTCACAACTCTTCTCTGTGTTTTATGAATTTTCCATATATCGAACAAATTTTTCAGTAATCGATCCTTCGTACCGCACAAATAAATCTCTCGCAGATTTATTTTTTACGCTGTCGCTCGATTAACCAGAATAACGCGTTTCGCGCTTTATAAGCGTAATTAAATCGTAATTAGAGCGTAATTAACATCACGAAATTGATAAACCGTAAGGTGGTACTTGAAGAGAGGTTGTAAAAAAACTCTCTAAGTGCTCAGAAAATAGTTTTTCAGGAGAAAAAGAAGGTTGCTTATTCATTAAAGTAGTCCAAATTCGTGAAAAAGAAAAAATACATCGCGACCTTAAGATACCTACAATTAAAGAAGAAATATCCAAATTCAGTAATAGATATAACACAAGAATTAACAACCACCAAAACCCACTAGTTACTCAATTACTTGACACAACGGATCAGATCCGCAGGCTAAGAAGACATTACCCTCTAGATTTAAACATTAGATTCAGCTAGAATCAAACATACGATAATCATTTATTATTATTCATGTTATAGTACCACACCAGAATAATTTACTTATAATTCTCAATGAGAATTGATTATAAACTACTTCCAAATAAAAAAAAAGAGAAGTGTATCCGTAGAAAAGTCCGTATGTGCCATCTCTCAATTGTAAAAAGAACTCAATGATCCATTCATTTAGATGAATGGCATAGACAAAAATCAAGAAGCAATTAACTAGCGTTCACTGACACTTATATAAAAATATATAATCTTTATATTACCATCTTCTGGCATTATTCATAACTGCTTAGAAAGGGAAATTACACTTAATTCTACGCTACAGTATTCTCAAATCAAAATTATTCAATTTTGGCCCATTTCTACGGTCTTGAAAAATTCATTATACAATTGCGGTGCTAACGAATAGCGCACATTCGGCGGATAAATTAAACGACGCTCGGTAAACGGAAGCGAACAACTAGGAAGCACGTAAATTACGAAATCTCGACTATCTAAACTCACCACGAAGTACTCTACGAATTCGAACGAACGTTCGCCAGTGAGGTAATTTTCGATGTGAAATTTAATTACAGGCCACTACGAGGCAAGGTGAAATCCTAGGTGACACATGTTAATCGTAGAGAATCGCTCTGCTTCGTTTAATCGAGAAATAATCTCTGCAATCTTTTCTGGTAACGATATACAGTAAGTGCAGAAAGTATTCGTACGCTCTTTAAAACATAGTAACTTTCTTCAAATTGAGCCAAACGACTGGATTTCATTTAAAAATTTACAATTTGGAAAAAACTTAGGTCAGTTTATTAGATGATGTGTAAAAGAAATTTTAAAAAAGTTTCAATTGGTAAAAATCGCAAAGAAAATAATTAAAGGCTGCTTTCTACCATCTTTTTGTCTAGAAGTGCAATGAAAATTAAAATAACACAGTTTGATGATTTATGTCAAGTATAGACGTGCTGACAATTTCATCGAAATTGGTTATCTTTGCTGTGAGCTATATACGGTTAATATGACGAAAACCGCAATATTCCGCGAATTTCGGCCAAAATTTGAAGATTCTTATACATTTCGATCGCTGTCGCTTTTTTCCGCGTCAACCGATTTTCATAAAATTTTCGGTATTATATATAACTGACGTAAACCTTTAAAATGTGTTGTTCAAAGTTTCATTATTGGCCCAGATAAAAAAGTTGTAAAAAGTAACCTTTACCTTTTTCTTCGCTGTCCAACCAACAGCAACTTTTCCAAAATATTTCTTAGACGTCATCTAACAAACTAATTTTTCCAATTTCATAAGAAACGAAAAAAGAATCAAGTCGTTTGGCCATATTCCGTTGTATAGAGTGTACAAATACTTTCTACACGCACATGGTACGTACATGATACTGTGCAGAAGTCATAAACTAAATCCGTTACTGGTTTTGCAGTGCCAGCTAAATATATATAATTTTAGGAGGAATGTTTCCGAATGATAAATAAATTGGATCAAATCACATATATGTTTAGTGGGACACGGGAGGGAAAGTTAAAAACAAAAATCGACGTTTAGAAATACTAGACAGAGAATAGCAAAAAATATGGACGTCCGGAGAAAAATTCTTATTACAAAGAGGACAAAGCTGGAAAATACATTTTAATTATTCCGGATCGATCGATAACAAACAAACCACTGGTTAAACCAGATCGATCAAACATTCCTAAATTAAAATTGAAATTAAAATTAAAATTAAAATTAGAATTAAAATTGTATCAGTCGAAGGTTCTTTCTCTTTAAGAAAAATCACACGAGAATGAAAAGTAATTCCAAGAATCTGTATGTATTTGTTCACTCGAAACTTCAGCTAGCTTTTCGTTCGGCGAACAATCTGACACTCTGTCGCGACACAATATGTAAAAACTTCGAGAAGTATGTAAAAACTTTAAGTCTTGGGGAAGGCAGTGCAATCCTCCGACACCTGCGTATAAGAAACGGAAGAAGCGTGAAAGTCATTAAGGGGTGTTCTTTTTTTTCTGATGAGCTGCAAAGCCACGAGGTTTAGCGAAAAGAGCCCGCACCCCAGAGATCGAGATTGGCGTCGCGCAGGGATTTCCACGAGAGAATAGTAAGAAGAAAATCGATGGTCGTTCAAACCGTATCCTCATTCGGGTCTCGGCCGGAACGAAATGGCTTGATTAACCGACGACGCGTCGTTACTGCGACCACCCTGCTGGTCCAGTATTGCCTAGCAAGGGTAGTCGATGCTCTTGGGGCTGCACCGCACGGCCAGCAAAAGAAAATGTGAGGGGGCGTAACCCCCTCGCTCTTTATTCGCCTTTGCTCGATCACGTCCGCGGTTTTCCTTTACCCTAGTAAGATAAAAAAAGCTTCTCGACAACTTCGCTCGCTTTCATGGCCGCTGCCATGTATTTCCGTTAAAAGCAGTGCCATTCTAGAGAGCTTCGATGCTACAGAAATCCTTTGACGGGCCTTTGGACAATGGCACACTGACACCTGACCATCGATCCAAACAATTTAACCTGTTGGAAGTGAAGTTCTTTGGAATGAACATTTTTACCAGAGACAAATTACCGTCTTCGACATCCTCAAGAGTTCTCTTTGTCACGAATATCGTACAATGGGATAGAAGGAATTACGGGACGATAAAATATTTTCGCTTTGATCCGAACATTTTGATGAACTTTTGGGCATACGTATGTTGTACGTTTTAATTTTTGTTAGAATTTAATTATTCGTTTATTTGTTCACGGCAAAAACTCTTCGATATAGCAAGTTAACGTTGGAAACAAAAAATGGAAGAGCAAGAAAGAAAGAAAAATAGAAACAAGAAGTAAAAAGAGAGCAGAAAAAAAAACAAAGAATGAGAATAGACATATAAGAAGCAATGAGACAGAGACGCGGTATAAAAGTATCAAAACATGTTACAATATGACATTGTCACAGAAAACACTTACAACTTCCTAAACTTCTTAATGGTACATCGAGGAAAAACAACTGCGTGATATTCGGACAGTCATCGATACCTTTAACTATGTAGCGACACATGAGTCAATGGAAGTCTTGAATCGGGGGAGATTCATGCTATTGTGCCTTGGAATACCAATGTTGTTTTACTTTGCTAGATCTAAAGGTAAACGAACTCCGGACAAAATATTATTGTCGCCATTTGTAATCGTAACCAGAGTTACATTTGAAATTTTTATAATAACAGCTATCAACATACAAATAGACAAACGTGCTCTCTAGGACAGTCAAATATTAGGTTGTTCGAAAAGTGTCTTTCTTTTACAGACACGTCTTTTACAACGATGCATCTTTATACGAACATGAAACCTAATCTGTCGAACGTTGTGATTTTTGTTTTAATAGAACAAAATTGATCATACGTGATTTGATAAAATAATATAAAATTGAAAAATGTTTGGCATCCATTATTTCCTTATAAAACGAAAGAAACTTTTCGAACTTAAGAAACGAAAGAAGAGTTGAATTGTTATCGATATGAGTTTCGAGCGAGCGACGATTACGACCGGCATACACTGTTTCTGTACTTGTATTTACATTGATTTTAATATAATTAACTATTACAATTATATCGCTCGTCTCTTTAATAAACCAACACGTATTCACCTCAACCATTTTGCTAATGAAGATTATATCAGATATCATCCTTCTCTTGCTCAATGCCGGAAGACTTAAACTATTATGGACACTGTCGTAATAGTGAGCATGGTACTGTGATACTACTAGATAACTAATTATAGATAACTAACAGGATGGAGTGGAGCGAAACGTCCACCATGGATTATGCTTCTATACAATGCGTTTCGATGCAATGTATTCTATTGTAAGCAGTAAATGTCTGAGGTTTGTTTTTCATAATTATATTTAAACACATTTTTGGCATTATCTCTTCAATATCTTTAAGAAACCAGTGGCCATGGCTGGATATGTTAAGCGACATTGTTTTTGTAAAAGGTAAATTGAACGCTGTAGAATATTAGCAGATGTTATATGGCGAATTGTTACCTTTCTTAATACTTTGACTGCCACGCCGAAATCACATGTTTCGCTCAGGACGCCACGGGAGTATTTTTATTATTCAAAGCATATAATGGCAAAATAATAATAAGTTGATGATGTAAGACAACATTCTTCCCCAATGGACCGTTTGTTTTATTGGTGGTCACGGGTGACTACCATGGCGTCTTGGTAACAGTTGATAGCGACATATTATAACAAGGTTTCGTTTATTTTAACAAACTATTCGCATTCGTTATTTCGTCGTACGCAAAACGTCCAGAAACGTGTTGAAACGTGTAGAAGATACCTAACTTCAATTATAAGATTATAAAGCAGCATTTACGATTATTTTCTAAGGTGTGTTTATAATAATATTTGTAGATTACCTCTCAAAGATATGGATGCAAACACAGTGCACCGTTAGATGCAAGATTTGTTCTCATTTTTTTTTTATTGATGTTCTAATAAAAATGTTTAATTGCTCAATGGGGCACTTTTTATTTTAAAGTATCTTCTATTTATCGATTATATTCAAAATGCCCTAACTGACAATTTTCATACAATATTTACAATTGTAAGAAATTCAAGCTCTCCGGTCACCAATGACCACCGTGGCATCACAGGAGAAACCGTGGCCGGTCATATATGACCAACGTGGCAAAGTGTTAACTCTTTGTCCTGAAATGAGTGAGACTCGTGGTACGAAATTTGGGCCAAAAATAATAACCACGAGCATGACTCGTGGTACTTAGTTCGGACCAAACGTAAACAACACGAGTCAGACTCGTAGTTCAGTTGTACTCGATATTTTCTTATTTTAATTACGTGTAATTATTTGTTACGTTCACGCGTTTAGATTATAATTTCCTAAAAGCATTAGACAACTCTTATATCCATCGTATCAGTAAAAAGAAAATCGAATATTGATCATAGTAGTGAGAAATATGTTATTATTGCGGATAGTGATTCGGTAGATCTTTCTGATAACGATAGTGATGATAGCGATATTGTGTTTCATCGTTTCGAAAAATATCACACAGTTGAAGATTACTAATTTCCTACGAGTTTTCTCAAAACATTATTAATTTAAACTAAGGATTAACTTACAAATTATTACTGATACATTATCCACTTGTAAATAATAAATCATTTTTCTTCACTAATGGCTCGATCATAATTACTTGCAAGACATCTTAAAAATATTAATTGTGTCCAAACATGTTTCTTATTTCACAATTGCTTTCCTTGCGCCGAAATAGACATGTCATAAGACGCATATATTTTGCGCAAGTTCAAGCACACGACTGAACAGTTAAAATAGTTCGACGCGTAACCGTTGTTTATTTTGGCGCAAACAATCGGGAGTTAGCGAGTACGACAAAGGGTTAATGGAAGCGGGAGACGAAAAGACAATTTTTGAACGAGACAGTGCTCCTATTCGAACCTCCGCTACTACAGAAAAGTGCTTTCAAGATGTCGCAATAGAATTATTGCCATGGCCAGCATTCAGTTCTGGTACGAACCCAATCGAGAATCTGCGGGGAATTCTAGCGAGAAAAATTTACGATCAAGTGAAGTCAAGTGTACAATTTAAAAGAAGAATAAAATACACACGGGTGGATATTGAAAACGAAACTTTAAGTAAGTTTGTGGAGAAATAAAGGAAAGTCCATTGGATATTGAATGAAAAAGTAACAAACTTAGGATCGAGTTTGTACTTCTTCACAGTTAAAAACAGAATTTTAAGAGGAAATTATATCTTTTCCTAACTTCGAAACAACAAAACTTTTGTTTGTTGTATTTCAATTTTGTATTATATTAGACTATGAATTTATATAAACGACTTTATTAATTCTTGTTTTAATATTATGAAAAATCTAAAAATAGTTAATTACATATTCCATTATTTCACGACTTAAACTTAAATTTAAAGTGATCTTAAAGCATCGCACGTATACATATAGTAGCGTAACGTATCAAGTTAAAGAGTATGTAGCTATTCATATCTACAGTGTATTTAATGCTTCTACGTCAAATAAAAACAATTGAGAACAGAAGAGTTGATGAAAATAGAAAGGAATTAAAGATTTGTGCTGTGTAACATGCAGTAAATTTGATCTTTAACGAAGGATATGTTAAGACTAACGAGTATAACATAATATAAATAAAATACTTTATTTTACAACCTTCCAATATCTCCTTATATCTTCTACTATTATCGCAATTTTTCTACAGAGACAGTGTCACCGGATAAAAAATTGAATGCAACCTTTTATACATCAGTTCCCTCTTGCGAAGCTATACATACGATTAGTTGGACCATGTGGTTTGCATCTAAACGGGTCCTAAGATGTCTGTTTCACGATCATTGCTTCTGGTATCTGCTCGAATAAATTTGGCCACCACAGCACAGCATATGGGGGAAGCGTTAATACCGTTTTATGTGCGACTCGATACCCATAACGCAATATGGGCCGCTTTGGTAGCTTAAGCAGCATTCTCACTGAAGCAACAACGAGCAGCTTTTCGTCCACGTTTCATGTTTCTTAAAAAAGTTGCCGGTTGGTCTATGTTTCTCTATGTTCCTTTACTTTTCTATTGTCAGAAGTAGATGTTGCTGCTTCATTAGAAACTTTTTTGTAAAGACGAAAGGAAAATAAGAAACACGCAGAACGACAGAGAGAAATTCTTTCAAGGAATCTACGGTTTATCGATTGTTTCACAACATGCTTGCATGCGCACAACTTGTTACTAAGAATAAATGTCGCTTTGAAATCGGAACAAAGCTCAAGTGTCCCTCTAATTATGTTTACGGACGAGATGCTTTTTCAAATTGATATCGCCGCGCCGGCGGCTAATGATGTCACTGTGAAAAAGTGATTTTCCAAGAGACGAAGAAAACGATTTCGTTTAGTAAGACTTGTAATTGGATGGTGATAGAAATGTTTCGAATTAATTACAAATGACACTCTTGAAATGTATATATATATATGTAAATTCTATAGAATTTAGAACACCAACCGACGGTTTGACTTTCCCTGTATTTACTGGCAGTCGGTCGAACGATATAAATAGAAAAGGACGAGGACTTAGGAGAGAATAAAACAGGATTTCGAGAAGCGAAGATGGAGAACAAAGGAAAGAAAAGAAGTTAAGAGTTAGAAGGAAAAAGAGAAGAGGAATTAGAAACGGAGAGTTTTTAGGAGATACATACAAGAAGATTTAGAGAATCGATTCTTGAGGTTTCACGAATCGATCGCCTGATTCTTTTTTAATGTGGTGGATATCAAACGTGTTGATTTATTTAATCACGAGACGAGTGAATACTTGTGATAATCAGATATATTAAAAATAGCTCTAAGTACAGAATACAGAGTTAGTATGTTATGTCGTAATATGTTGATTCGCCAATGATTGTTTTGATTCTATCGGTCGTGTCCGTATATCCTTTTATTGACAAGTTCATGGTCGTGTCTATCAGTTGTTTAGTTCTTGAGTCTACCAACAATCCGTAATAACTTAGGAAATCCACGCCGATGATAGGCGTGTTAACTTCCGCTACTGTAAAACGCCATTTCAGTGTTCGTTGCAGTGATAGGTCGAGGGACACTAGGATGGTGCCGTAAGTCGCGATGCGTGACCCGTTGGCCGCGAACAACTCGTACGTATCTCTGTTCGCGGATGCGTGGGTATACGCTTATATCGGCACCGGTGTCCATGAGGAAAGAGATCCTTGATGACCTGCCCGTCATGAAACTCTGGTGGGACACCAAGCCGTCGCCGCATGCCGCGTTTACTGACGCCTGGTTCCGTTTCCCAGGGTCCAGATGCAAGGGACCCAGCACTTCCTTGCTTGGTCTCCGAAGGTCGCGTGGTAATAGCGTAGACCAGAGTTCTATCCTTTCTATGGACGTAATTTCTGTATCAGGTCAGCTATCCGCGTTAAATTTTTTACTTTGGTGTCTTTCACAACCTCCAAGATGTACTGGACGCGAGCTGGCAGTCGATTCCTCCAAAACGCGAGGATAAAATCGTCTGGCATGGAGGGACTGACAAGTTTTTTTAAGTCTTGGTAAAATTGGGACGGCTTTCTGTCGCCCGTTTCTTCAGATTTCAGTAACTTTCGCACTCTCGCTCTCTCTGAATCAGCCAGTTTGCGGATAAGCTCGCTCTTTAATTTCTCATATCGTCCCGCAGCCAGGGGACTTATCACTATGTCCTCGTCTTACTCCAGATACCGAAACTCGAGACATGTGACGAGGATGGCGAATTTTGCTGTATCACTCGTGTTATCATTCCAGCGGGCCGACGATATTTCTCGAATCCTTTTTGAAACGTGCAGCAACATTCGGACAGTCCATCGTTGTTGCTTCAGTGAGAACGCCCCTTTACGTTTCGCGAGAAGGAGGAACTCGATGTCGTCTGGCAAGAATGGTCGGATGTTGGATGGTGCTTCAGAGAGTACGTGTGCGACGTAACTTCTTACTTTATTCATAAAGTAGGGACGACTCTATTCCCGGGTCATGGGACGAGGTTCAACGAAGAATAAAGTCATGCCAGACGCGCTCAAGGATTCGAGAAAAGAACTCACGGAGAAGCACGACTTTTGCACGACTTCGAAACAGTCGGTTTTGCCACAGTCGAACTCAGCTTCGCTGGTTTGGTGTATCGGTGCGATTTCAATGGATGCGCTAGGAAAAAAGTTGCAACTAACGAGCGTGTTGGAAAAGTTACGACCGATGGAGATTTCAACGACCTTGCTCGCGAGTCGAAGCAGGCTGAAAACGAAATGGAATTTTTAAACGGATGGCAGTGTCTGAATAGACGCGCGAGATAAAGAATAGCTTTTACTGAGATCGTGTTTCTTTTAGTTGAAATAAATTCCTAAAGCCTCGTACGAGAAGAATTTTTCTCTTTCTAGAAATTCGAATCCTAAAATTTGGTTGCGTTTTGTATCACGAACGTAAGCGCTCTCAATTTACGACTGCTTTTAATCACGTGCAACGTAGGGAAGTAAACTGGAAATTTGAATCACACGTGGAAATAAATTTAGTAATGCCGAACAATACCAACTTATTGCGACGTTGACATAATTTACGAGGAGGTTCGTTAATATGCAAATGGAATATGGGAATAGTGCAGCGAGTATGGAAAGCCGTAAATAACACAGTCGAACACGCCGATGATGAATGAATAACTTGATGATAAAAATGTAGGAATACGTTATCAAATTGGTGCACACTGTGTATGGAAAGTTTAAATTTGACGAACCAGTTCTATCTATTCAATTTTCTCTTATCATCGATGATGTGAATTTTTATTAACCACATTAAAAGATAGTAAATTAAAAGCTTTCTATGAAAGTTATCGAAAATATGAATTTATACGCGATAATGATAAGATAATAAGCTTCATATTCTCTCGCGAAATTCAAAATCGATAGTTCTTTTCTGGCACGGACACGTATGACATATCGAGGGAAGAAAACAGTGAAATGTTTCAGTTCGAAGATACTGAGAACAATAGTCAACGTCCCATGATATGTCAGAAACGAGGATATACGCAAAGACTTAAAAATACCAACGATCAAAGAAGAAATCGACAGGTACGCAGAAAAATACAAGGAAAGAACGGCAACACATCTGAACCAGCTGGCTGCTGAAGCGAGCAAAACTCTCATAGAAAGAAGACTAAAAAGAAAACACCCCACTGACCTCATTAAAGAAATAAAAAAGTCAAATTCGAAGATAGTATCTCGCTGGGGGTAGCCATCCATATGTTATTTAACAATCAAGTTAGAAAAATTTACCAAATGTCCAGTTGGACAAATTGTAAAGTACAAATTAAATAATAAAAAAATTTCCTCTCTCTATTCCGAGATACAACCTCAACAATTAATGCATGTATATGAGTTATTAATAAATAATGAGTAAACAATGTTCGCTACAGATTTTAATATCCCTACATCGTGATATAGCGGCTGTTAAAAGTTTGTGCTGCAGGCGGGACTACATTATGCCATTGAGATAAAAGATTCTTGAAATTAATGCATCGCACGAGTGCAGCATATAATTTTACTTTTGTCAAGTTTTAGCAGTTGCAACATATATTTCAAATTTTACCAATTTCCTTCTAACAGGAATGTTATTAATGTCTTAAATGGATAATGGTATTAAAAAAGATATTTCCAAGTTACTGTTTTAAAGCTAGAAAAATTTACCGAATGTCCGGCTGGACAAATTATAAAGTACAAATTAAATAATAAAAAAAAATGTTTCAGTTGTAGAGAGACAGTCCATTTATTTTCTTACATAAGTATTTCATACGTTAATCTTGATAGTACGAATAATGAACGCGCTTGAATATACCACGCAATAATTGTTACATGTCTGCTACATTAGAAATACGACTGTGGACTTCTTATAGACAACACGCGAGTACCAAACAGCAAATTATTTAAGAGAGAGGAAGCTTCTCTGATTTAAGATTATTTTCAAAATTTGATTTGTTCCGATTATCATAAGATCTGAAGCGTGCAATAATCCAAATGCATCGCAAAATATTCTACTTTTTGCATTAATATAAATTCATCAGAAAAAGAATTTGAAGTGCTATTCGCTTAAATTTGCGGCCCCTAGATAACTTGTATAGAAACAAAAAATATATTTTTCCAACGAGTTTTTATTCTTATTACAAAACTATAGTTTATAACGTTTCGAAACGAAAGAATTCTTTTTAAATTGGTGATACGTAGTGTCCGTGTATTCGAGCATGTCTATCGCTTATGTTACATTGTTATACACCGTTACATTGTTTTAGAGATCGTTTTTGTTTATAATTGTTGTTGCAATTATCGCCTCTCAACGCTATTAACAATTATTTACAAATGGAAATTGCTCTTAAATTTCATACTATAATATTCCCATTGGCATGAAGGGCATTACAAGACAAAAAATAACATAACTGTAACATGTGTATTTTAATTTATGCACTTACAGCGTTGTCCGTAAGAAATCTCGATTGCCAAAGAAAAATAATAAACAATTTAATGAAAGATATCAACAATTCTTTTTTTTCCCATACATTTAATTGTTAAAAAGAAAACATCGAAAAAATCCTTCCAGTATTAAACTAGAATGTAACCGCCAAAGGGACACTAGGCGAACAATTTAAATAAACAAAGAAAGTACACGTGGAACGTTCGGGAAGCGTCAAACGACCGCGCTTCCGGTTCGTGTGGCAAAGTGTTTCCTCGGCTTTCGGAGGGAGGCGACCCCTTCCGTCTCATACTCATCGATGAATGCGGAGGGTAAAGGGCAACAATGCCAGGAGCAACCACTCAAACAGGGGCCTTTGTCTGAAAATCTCACTCGAGTTCTCCTTTCACTTCCTCCTCTCCTTCGCCTACCGTCCACTTCTTTTACTTCTTTTCTACCATCTCTTTCATCGGCCGAAGGGCACACACTCTAAACGTTCATAATTATAACGCGCGCGAATTAAAAAACAATTTTCTCCTTCGTCGTGCATTT
This sequence comes from Bombus vosnesenskii, assembly GCF_011952255.1. Lineage (NCBI taxonomy): Eukaryota > Metazoa > Arthropoda > Insecta > Hymenoptera > Apidae > Bombus > Bombus vosnesenskii. The sequence goes on from NW_022884350.1 coordinate 29,515, forward strand.
CTTTTACACTTTACACGTGACACTTTAGCTATGAATAAAACATTCTCGGTAACCCTGTCATATTTCGAGATCTCGTTTCCCACCTCTTCCACCCTCGGTCGTATTTCCCAGATTCCCGGCGCCCGAATAACCTCATTAAAACTTCTTCCCTCGAAAGGAAAGACGAAAAAGCATCGTCGTGCTCTCCGATAAAATTCTTCCGCGGAATCGTACGTTTAATTGACTGTTCGCAGAAGTAATTACAGACGAGCGTCATGTTCTTCTGCGTCCGCCGCGTTTCACGTTGCACGAACGTTCGAAGGAGAAGTTTGCAAACCGGGCGAAAGTACCGACAAGTCTCGTGCAGAATGGAGCGTGCGGTCGGCTGGCTGGTTCCTCCCGCGCGATGTACCAATTTCTTTCATCCTCCGTCTTCCACCCTCGCGAGCTAGCCCCGAGACACGATCTCGTTTTATCCGCTCGACCCCTTACACGATCCGCGTTTGTTACGCAGCCCCGACCAGCATGCTCGCCGCTATCAACCACCCCCGTCCTTCCTATTTTTCGCCCTTTTCTTCTTTCTCGTCTCCCTCGCTCGAGGGGGCGGCCAGCCTCGAGCGGGCCACAGCTAGATAGAGCACGCGAGGCGCGCTCTCTTCGAGGGGATACGAGCACGGAGTGCATCATCTCTGCTAAGTGGATTCTATCTTCAGGCCTAACGTTCTCGTTCCCTCTGCGGACCATTTCGAAACGACACGCCACGCTGGAAGAACATTCGACCAAGTTTCGATGGAAACGTCAGATACACGACTCTCACGAAGGTATTAAAGGATACCTGTCGAAGCTACTCGCTCGGAAGTTGCCAACACCAGGCTACGGTACGACAACTTTATTGCTAGTTGCTGGCTTCGGGTTACTTTCACGGAGCAGACCTTTTAGGTCTGAGACGGGAGTTAACGAGTACAGCGTTTAATAACTTCTTTTGCCATCTTGTTGTGCCGTATAGAACGACGTATAAGGCAAGGATGAGTAAGAAAGAACGTCGCGAAGCTGCTTCGTAGAGCTGCTCTTATTGGAAAATGTAATATTGACATTCTTGCAATTTGTTATTCCAATTATTATTTATTCTTGCAAGGATTCGAGCGATTTGAAGTGAGATAAAATATCGAGTACGGACAAATTCGCGTTCATACGAAACATGGATGAAAATAAGCAGCTAACAATTATTAATTAATTATTATACGTGACGTATAATCGAAAGTATGTATCGGAAGATTGAATTGTTTCGCAGACGCCGGGATTATGTATATGGAAAAAAGAAATTTGTAGAAGAAGACAGATTTATTATTGCAAATAGAATGTCTCAACAACCAATAAGAGCATAATTGCCACGAAGTAAACAACAGAGGGAGAATACAACCAGAGATTCGTTACATTCGTATCACGATGGGTACATATTTGATAATGTTTCAATCAAATGCTATACATACAGTGTGTCTCCGAAATCTTGGTACAAGAAAGTTAGTTGACAAGTTTATGTGCGAAATACAAATCGGAAAAAAGAATAATATACCTTCATTTAAGGCTCCCTTTTCGAATAAATGATGCAATTGCGTGATGTTATTGCAAACTTCGAGGTATGAAATTTCTATTTCTGTTCATTTCTCTATTACTAAACGTGGACAATCACACGATTTGCTTGCTGTTATTGTCGCAGTCTTGTCCCCGCGACATCGATTATTACTTTTCTTTATTCTGTATTTAATTTGAATGAAAGAATTGAGTTTGATCGAATTTCACGAACAAGGATAAGATTAGGGCTTCTCAAGAATCATTTTATTAATAATACAGCACATCGTAACATTGTCGGTGTTTAATAATACAGACACGAGCAGAAATAGAAGTTTTGTAATTCGAAACTTCCAGCTAATGCACGAGCACTTGGTGGGTTTTCAAATTCATGTTTCTCAAAAACGAAGTCTCGAACGAAAGAATGTTATTCTTCTTTTTCAACTTATTTTTCCATGTAGAATCACCACCCAATTGTACCACGATTTTGGAACACCCTGTATGTATATAATTATAAACATACAAATTATTTAATACGATGAACATTTCGTTCAATAAAAATTGGAATATGTTTGAATACTTCTTTGCTTTTCTGCAGAAAAATATATACTATACTATAGTATACTATATATTTATACTATATACTATAGTATTTATATAAATATATAAATATATACTATAGACAGTGGCGTGGTATTTCATATCTTTTAAACAATTGAAGTTTATATTAAAAGAATTCTTTAAATATTGAAATAAATTGTTATTGGAGAAAACAATATCTGATACGAATCTGTATGATGAAGTAACGTATTTCACTAAAATTGTGAACCGTTTTTCTATCAGTGACCAAAGATATAGATATATGATCTTTTATTGTTTCGATGAAAGGCACTTTCATTCCATAATCCTTTTCAATTGCCATTTTCCAATTCCTCTAGCTGCAAAGTAATATTATTTGGAATTTATCATTCGATTCTTTACCAGGAATAATGCCAGATTGCTTTTAGAGTTTACCAAATGCGTAAGATAATTTTAGGGCGAAAATTCGCCTTGGTAATCGTTGATGCTACATGTATAGTTCGCTTCTTATTAGGTTTGATTATTATTAGTTTGAAAGTGACTGGAACTTTAATCGAGACATTAGGCTTCTTCTCGATCAGGTTTCCATGATTATCATATGGTCTCGTCGATGATGAATTTTGGGAAACTCGCTCGCGAGAAGCGAGATAATGCATCACTGTCCGTGATGAAGTGAACACGAGGAAAGTTTTATAAGAGTTGGCAAAGTGGATTATGATATAACAGTTCGGTACGCTGCAGATCGTGGCAATAGGATAAGTGAATTCACCACTTGCTACTCTTGGCACGTCCTTTCAATCTAATAGTTTTTTAGAAAAAACGATATTCTTTTCTTTTGATTTATTTTTACATTACAATCGCCAGCTTTTGTACCATGATCTCGGAGACATGCTATACATTATTCTTACTATTTCTACTTGGAAAGTAAACTTTCCTTCTCTCTTCTCTCCATTCCATTCTCCTCGAATTGTTTGTCCCCGGTGCGGCGATGCGATGCTCTGGTAGGCGACGAAGCTTCCCCCAATAAAGCGATAAGAGTTATACAAGGTATTAGCGGGGAAACAGATGTAGGCGTAGAGCGACGTGTCTAGAGCTCACCCTTCTTGTGGACTGACAATTTGTCACATCCGCGACCGCCGACAATGCCGCCACCACCACCACCACCCTTCCTTCTCCCTTCATGAGTACCCAACACATCGACAAGCCCGTGCTTGATAAATCGCGCGATACATGACCGTCATTACCTGACACGAAACCTCTTCCCACAATGACGCTTATCGTAGAAATAGGATAATAGGCACGCGTTCCACGCGATCGATACTTGATATGTGTGACCGATAGAACACCTAGATGCACGAGAATTGCAATGCTGGCATAATTAAGTGACACTTGTCGAGACATTTAAAAGAAAAGGTAATTGCGCAATTTATGACCTTTTCCATATTTTCATTATTTGATGTTAATCTCCTTTAATGTCCTTTTAGTTTAATCCGCTTGATATTTCGATAGTTGAAGATTTTTTGTACACGTAGATTGTAAGTGCAAAAATTAAAAAATGTTTTTGTATAGAGTAATGTCCTCTTTAGGCCAATTGTTACCGCAATTTTCATTTGCAAATAATCACTCATAGTGAAACGTTGCGTCTGTATAAAACAATGTAAATACCACTAAGCGATAGACATGCTCCACGCTAAATATTATCAATTTTATAGCAATTCTTAATCGGGATATTATAAGACACACTTTCTTAATAAAAATGAAAAAACATCTTGAAAAAGTATATTTTTGTTTTTATACGAGTTATCTTTGAACGAACAGAACTGGTAGTTACAGTGCTTAAGTATTTAAACGAATGACACATTCAATCTTCTCTACAAATAAGAAGCACATACAGGTTTTCCTACAAATATGATTTTTTTTCTAATGAATTTTGTCTATATTAATGCAAAAAATAGAAAATTTTCTGTGCATTTGATTCTTTTTTGTGCGCCTAAGACCTTATTATGATCAAAACAAATCAAATTTCGAAAACGATTTAGAGAAACTTTTAAGAGAAGATTTTAAATAAGTCAAAGAAACTTTCTCTTGCTCTTAAAAAATTTAATGTTTCAAGAAGTCTTCAATTGTACAAAAATATGTTAATAATCTTTAAGTATGATGCCTTCTATATGGAGCTCTAATTTTAGAAAACGTAAGAGATATATAATACACGAAATTCAAATTAACCATAGTATTTGAACTTTTATTATCATTCTAAACGTGGAATTTTTATTTTCTCTGATTGGGGGTAGGTAAACAATATTTTCACGGTATTAAATTTGATAAAATCAGCTCTGAATAGATGAAGCGTTTTTCATACCATTTGTTAAATACTTTATTTAATATAATACACAGTAAATAAATTATTTTCGCCATTAACTTTTTTTTACAAACGAGTACTATTTTAATAACAACACGAAAATGCGATAAATAAATCTTTTATAAATAAATTTCCCCTACAACATGATGTTTTTTATTTTTCAAAACGAATATCGTGCTGTTACCTCAGACCCACTGCTTCTACATGCAACAAAATTAACAAATATTAATTCAGTTTCTCATTAGCTTGATTAAAATGTACGTTTCGTTCTGAATTTTATGGAATTGGAAGCGAAAATAGCTGTTCTTCGTGAATTTAAGGCACGGTTCGATTGTAACTTGTAATTAAATTGTGCCATATTGAATATGGAATATTTGATCAAACTATTCAAGGGAAAAGGTATTCGTGTTGAAAGGCTGTATGTCGTGCTTAAAAGGACCTTTGAGTTCGGAAATACTGCTCCAACATCCATAGAAGCAATTTGACTAATGAAAACCAATATAATCGCCGTGCTTTTCCGCAGTGTGAAAATTATCAATGTATTTGGATCAAATTTTTTTAGAAATCATTCCTTTCATAGAATCAGCAGTTCGGAAGTTCAAGTGAAATCGCAATTAAATAATAATCTCACCAATATGCGTATAATGGTCAAGTCCTTTAAAAATAAATATTACATTTACAAAATTAAAAAAGTGGTTGTGTTACAAATTCTTTTTATTAGAAACTTCCTTACGTTATCAATCAAATTTAAAATAACTGGCACGACTTTTATTATGGGGACAACGAGAAGGAGAGCATGTGAAACCTTGATGGAAAGCTTATGATTCAAGAATTATGGTGGTCTGAAGTACAATCAAACTCAGTCTTCGAGATATACAGGGTGGTTGGTAACTGGTAGTACAAGCGGAAAGGGGGTGATTCTACGCGAAAAAAAAAGTCGAAAATATACAATAAAAATTTTTCGTTTGAGGCTTTGTTTTCGAGAAAACCGACTTTGAATTTTGGCTCGGTACGCGTGCACTTTATCGCGTCTCGTCATAACGGATCTCACTGTAGATCGTTGTCTCGATGGAAAAATTAAAAAAAAATGTTTATTCTATATTTTCGACTTCTTTTTTCGCGTAAAATCACCCCCTTTCCGCTTGTACCACCAGTTATCAACCACCCTGTATATGTTATATTATGTTCACTGAAAGCTCTATTCCGCATGCTATATGTGTACATACATGTGTTATTACGGTATTATTACACTAAAATGAACTGAAGAAAAAAAAGTATTACTAAAAAAACTACGAAAATACGTACACATATACAGGTACTAGAGTCGCTACAATCGAAGATGCTGAGAACAATAGTTAACGCCCCATGGTATGTCAGAAACGAGGATATAAGCAAAGACCTAAAAATACCAACAGTCAAAGAAGAAATCGAAGAAGGCAAGCAGAAAAATACAACGAAAAAACGGCAACACATCCAAATCAGCTCAGATCAAGTACCTTCTGATCTTTAGGTTTTTCTACAAGTATCCACGTCTTATTTTCATGGTGCGATTTCATTTCATCATTCATAGCTGTTACCTGGATGACACAAATTCCCTTCACACACGTTGATCAGGTCGTCATCTTCCTCCAAAAGTGTACGCATAACAAAACGCCACTGGATCCAACTTTCTTCGCCGCGTAACATCTCGACCTTCGCACTTGCTGATTCCATTTTAGCACTATCCCTTATTTTACTAAGCACAACACTTTAACTATTTATTCACTTCACGTTGCTACCTTGCAATTTACAGCCCTGGGCCCATAACCTGTTGAGGTTATTCGGTGTGTAAACAGAGAAAACACGTGGATAAATTGTAAGGTAGAAAATATATTTAAATAGAAGTGTAATAAGTAAAATACAATTTGAGCTGGTCCAGATCCGCACGCTAGCTGTGTTACCTAATAACTGAAAAAACCCGAAGCCAACGTCGCCTGTCTACTGTTTATGGCCTGACTTCGTCGCAGTCTTTTGTCTACGCGCTGTCGATGACTTCAGTACTTGAGAAAACTAAAAAAGAGCAGATGCGGAGTTTTCTTAGAAGTGGTAACCACTTCAACATAAACAAATACTGCAATTTTGAAATCGAGAGGAAGAATTAATACTTCGCTCTTCAAGTACTAATATGAGATTAAAAAAAGAAATTACTTTGAAGAAATGAAATTACTTTTCATTTCCAACGTCAACTGAAAGAAATTTACGTTATACTCAGAAAACATAACGTAATCTTACATTTTTATGCAAGCTATATTCAAGTATTTTAGAGTAAATATTTCAATCAAGATCGAGAATTATGATCGCAGTGAGAGAAAATTCGGTCAAAATAAACAAATCACGATCACGATCGTGCGTGAAGTTACTAGATCGCGATTCTGCGTTCACTATCATAAATTATTGTCAATGATTTTGCATCCAATCTCTAGTCAACATACAGCCGATCTCACAACACGACAATAATGTGAGCATAGTCTGTCCGATCGTCTTTTAGCAAATTTCCTACAAATTCTTCGTGAAAATTTCTGTAATATCGACCTAGAACCAAGTCCGCGTATAATCAAATTTGCGTTCTTCAAACCCACGTTGCTTGGGGCTCAGCTGTATTGAATTGGGTTTAGGTCATTCTTTACCTGCCGTGATTTACACGACGCGGCGTGAGGCGGCGAGTAACGTAGAGATAAGTTGATTGCTAATGTAAAGTGACCGTCGTGCGTCGAGCGAAGTGGCTATCGTATCAGCTGCCTGTTCAATGTAACTTCAGTCACCTAAGTGCGTGCGGTGTTTGTTTGCAATAAAAGCTGATGCGGAGATAAACACATCGATGGTTGCTATAATTTATAAATAGAGCCTCGAACGGTGAACGAAACGACTGTCATGTCGGCTGCCTCGTGTACTCAGTTGTATAGATATGAATATTTATGCAATGTAGTAGTACTAATATACTTTTCTTAACACAGTATTCTTTCTATAATTGATCAACAATCGGGATTTCTCGGCGATGAATCGTCATGTAGAAGACTCGATTGTGCATCCGATCCATCTCCGTGTTTGACTGTTTGATGTAAATGTCGAATTTTTAATTCCGTATTTGGTATTTTTCACACATAATTTTGACCATCTGAGTCAAAAATATTAAACTTTGACTCGTCTGAAAAGATGACTTTATCTCAAAGAGAATTATCTTTATTAATATAGGTTTTTATTTTATTAGTCTAATTTTATTTTATTTTTTAGTCTAATTTTAAAGAAACTAGAAATAAAGAAGTTTCGTCGTTGTCTCGCGGATAATTAGCATTTTTCCACGGACGATTGAATTTGTACTACTCATCCATCCAACTTCACGGTGTTCAAAGGGAACACTAGAGCCTCTCCTGGGGAAAACTCTTCATAGTAGTAGGAATGACGATCGGTCAATTACGGAGAATAAGAAGGCGAGCATTTAAAGAGACACTATCGTATGTACATATACTAGCCCAGGAAAGTACTTGAAATATGATCTACATCACAGTTTGAGAATCAGAGAAATTGAAGGAACACGTACAAAAAGGAACGTAATGAGAATTTTTAAATGCAAGCACCGTCGTTCGATGTTTCTTCTTAGCCGAGCAAGCGTGATGTATCGTCTCAGTTAGCGTATGGAATTTATGCATATGGAAATGTTTAATCCATTTCTAGTTCGTGGAGTATCATCCTTTTGCACTGGAAGATTTTTTCGCTATAACGAAGTAGCAACTCCAAACTTTTCAAATAAAAAGTCGGTGACATTTTTATAACTAATATAAATAATATTAACATGCAATACTTTCAATTAATTGTTGAATGTTTTAATAAACATCTCCGTATATTTTTCTTACAAGAAGATGCCAAGAACTGCGAAACCTCGAATGAGTTGGCTGTGTAAGACAGCCCCGAGAGGATTTAAATGCATGGCCCTTTCGTGATCTTACTTCATAAATTCTTCTAATGTTAATGTTACGTTTCTTTTCAATCTTATATTTTTACAATTTATTTTGATAAATTTTCGATTATTTTTATGTACTATAGTATCTCCGCATATCTTTACAATTTCGCGAGTGGAAGTTGTAATAAAGACATTTAAAAAATAAGAAACTGCTGTGCCAAGAACGTAATTTCTCAATTAATTTCTTGAAAATAAAAAGCCATACATACAAATCTTTGAATTTGCTTTACCATCAACTTTAAGTAGTTGAATACACATACACACAACTCACGCGAGATTTCCCATTCCTTTCCACCTCCTTGTTAGTTATGGAGAAATAATATATCTACTTAACTGCTGAAACCTAATCACCTTCTTTGCACTAATTTTGCGCTAATAAGTAATTTGCACTAATTGCACGGCATTTTTTCGAAACCTATTTACTATGATATTAGGACAATACATATCTAGCCCTTTGCACTCAACGGCCTTTTTGGTCGGGCGTAGCAGCAACTCGAGGTGATTTTGAGCGTATGTGACGAGTAGGTAATACAAAATGATTTTATACAAAAATTGGCTTAAAAAACATTATATTTTAATAATCTATATATATTTACATCTTTGAACATAACATTTTTTTATATTTTTTCTGTATTTTTTAACGATAATTTATAAAACATCTGCCAAGATGTATCCTAGGCTTGTCGGGACAAATATCAAAATTATAAGTCGTTTCGTGTCATTCTTCTGCTTTGTTTCGGTAAAAACACACCTTACAATTTTTTTTTCTTCCTGTTCAAATTACATGGAGCTTTTCGTTTAACCGAATTTCATCACAATTAGCAGTCGACATGAAAGCTTGATCTCGCGGTTGTCGAATACCTCCTCTCAACTGGTGTACTAAAGTTTTTATTAATCGCAGGTGGTTAAGTGGTCTTTCGGTCTTTTGCTTTTTTACAGAATATATGAATTAATTAAACAAAATTAATAATAATTTAATTAATAAATTAATTAAATTTCCAAATCCATTTTTTAGAGCTTCTAAATTCACAAAACTATAATACTTCTGCCACGATCGTCGAATCTGAACTAACGTCGGAGACGTTGCCAAAACCATAGTTTCAGAAGAATTTGAGCATAAATATTTTATCTCCATCTTAAAGTTCACTTCACACTTCATAACAAACAATATAAAGAGCTAAGAAACCTATTTACGAACCAATACTGCACTCTCATCAATTGGAGAGGTCGAAATCTAGCATAAACAGGGACTATTGCCTCTCATTCTCCTACCGAGTTGCCACACGGAATGCCGTGGCGACTGAGAATCGCCTCTCGAGTGCAAAATATGGGAAACCACGAGTTTGCTATATTTTGGACCACCACCATTGTAATCTTCATCTATTCGATGTTCCAATAACTAAAGCGAGCCAAGTAAGAGAAAGTAATTAATTAATAAAACAGACAACGCCATTTACATCAGGGTAGAAGTAAATTTGCATTGAAAGGGGAAATTTTTTCATCTGCTTAGCTGAATACGTGAAAAGCGATTCACGTAAGGAAACATAGGAACGACAAGTCATGCACGACAAACCGACAATTTGTCATGTTCGCGGACCTTTTTCTATCCACCACTGTCCCAACCCTCTTTCCCTTTCGAGTATACGACACATCGATAAGCTCAGGTTTGATAAATCGCGCGATAGGCGACCGTCATTATCGGAAACCATCCCCTACTTCACTCCGACATCCTTTTGAAGAATCGAATTGCCGGCATATCCACAATAAAATATCGAACAAATATTCTTGAATGGCAAGTTAATCTGTGAATCGAATGGACAATCGAAGACTTCCTGTAGATGACATTATGTAAGTGACAAACATCAAATTTTTTAGCTGCGAAAAGAAGTTCCTCTGTCTTAAAATTATTTTCGAAATTTTGACTATTATAAAATCTTAAGTGTACAATAATGCAAATTGAAATTTTCTATTTTTTTGCACTGATATAATAAAAATTCATCAGAAGAAAGTCTAAAAGTCATCACTAAAAGTCAACTATATTCTATAACACTTTACAATAATTTTAGGAAACAAGGTGAAAATCAATGAGTTAATCATACTTATATCATCATATATATATATTTTTTGTTGGAAATTTCTACAAAGAATTGTCATTGCTATTTAATGCAATTATATATTAATTATCACAACTAAAATATTTGGTTAGTAATCTCAATTACTAATTCAATTTTTATTCGATCTTATTGCATAATATTATAATATAATTGCATAATATTATAACTGCATAATGAACGATTAGATTAGGTATTTAATCGGCAGTTGAATTAACGACTGAATTTAGTATTCAGTTGCATGTACGTTAAATGGATTAGCGATTAACTATTAATATTTTCTTCATCGTAAAATTAATATTTGAGTGAGACCAGATATTAGTTAGCTCCAACTGTTAAAAACAATCCCAAAATATGTATACGTAATACAGATTCGTACAACGATCGATGATTCACAACCAATATTTTTAATCAACAAGTGACTACTAACAATCAATATTTATAATTACTATATCGCGGATATTTATGCAAATTTATATTTTTACGAACACAATTAAAAACAATGGGATCTAAATAGAATTTTATCTCCATCATTACAACAAACATATATCCTTAAAAAATTGTTTATAATCTTGCAAACATTTGTTGCATTTCGTATATTTCTACACTTTTAAATTTCCCGCAATCTAATAATTGCGATTGACTACATTTATACATATATCACATCGACTACATTCATCAATAGATGAATTATTTATACGACCATTAATTTCTTACTTATACACATTAAATTACATCATATCATATTTTGTTTAGCTCCAAAGCCAAAAATAGAAAGACAACCTTAGTAACAAATTCTTCACAACGTATATATTCAATTTCAAAATTGCTTCCCTGTACAAAGTTGGAGATGTGTTTTATCATGTTCTTCCTCCTTCAATTATCACTTTTAAGCGCTACATCTACCAGCCTATTAAAAATGATATAAAATACCTTATAGAAAATTGTATTCGATAAGGGAAAAACTCATCTCGTATCATCAATCTTCGCGGTCGGTTGGTGTTAGACCATCGAGAGACGGTATATCTGGGGAATGTATCTGGAAGACAAACGAGCCGACAAATCGGATTCACGGGATGCCGGACATCAGAAAGGAACCCGGACATGAGTAGGTAGTCTACATCCAACCGAATTAGGTTCTCGCGCCCGGTCCTCTTCGCCCTTCGTATTTCGGGGAAAGTCGCGACCCTTCGAGATTGGCTTGGCACGATTAATTGACAGTAGGCCCTTCGAGACTTCTCGACGAGATTCGAAACGACAGCTACGCATTCCTCGAGGGTGCGAAGAAAGGCATAAAGATGTAAGCGTCTCGTGCGGACGTTCGCGCACGGAGTGTCGATGTGTCTAGATTGAGTCGTGCGTTTTAACTTGTTGATCAGCCGTGGCCTTTGATCACTTTCAGACGACGTTACCTCGTTAAGGTTAATTAGAATCAACTTCGATGGGTTTCGTGAACGTGATTGGCAATTAAACTTTCGATGAAACAGAAAAAGCGTCAACGCGCACCACTTGTGAACTCGTCGTAGCGGTCAGAAATGTGAAGCTGTTTCAAATAAAAAGTAAACGAATGTTGAAGATTTCATGAGGTAAATTTTAATTTGAAACTTTAACACGAGGGCCGAGGAGTACTTGCGGAAAACGCTGTAAGCGCCAAAATTGGAAAATTTTAATTTCTTGTTGCTGAATGTTTTACATACTAGTGAGAAAACTGTAACGTAGAATTTAAGTGAAATTTCATTTTCTAAATAGTTAGTAATGATGATGAGCATTAGTTTTATTTGGTTCTTGACTTTTGTCTATGCCATCTGTATAAATGAATGGAACATTTAGTTTCCTTTACAATTAAGCTACACTTTTTTTCATGAGTTTGGACTACATTAATGCGTAAGTTTTCATTTCTTGCCGAAAATCTGTTTCTTAGCATTATAATAAAATATTTCATCGTAATATTTACAATTATTAATTATATAATATTATAATTAATAGAAAATCTTTTAATAAATTATTTATTATATTTATAATATTATCTTATAATTATAATAAACAATTCGTTATAAAATTTTCTACGCCTCAACTATCAAATGAGTGAAAATGCCTGCTTTGCAATTTTGGTTGAATTTTGGATTTATAATTTAGGGTAATTTTTAAGGTTTTTGTGAAACATGAATAAATAAATACATAACACGTGCTGTTTTTCTCTACATTAGGTATTTCTTTTGAAATATGAAAATACCTGTGTTACAGCTCTGTATGAAGACTATTTATAATTTATGATAATATATTCTTTGAACATTTTTAGAATCTTGTACGAAAAATGTATAAATGAATACATAATACGTGCTATTCTTCTCTATATTAAGTATTTCTTTCGAAATATGAAAATACCTGCGTTGCAGTTTTGTATGAAGACTATTTATAATTTATGATAATATATTCTTTGAACATTTTTAGGATCTTTTGCAAAAAATGTGTAAATGAATATATAATACGTACATTTTTTCTTCGTATTAAGTATTTCGAATCTGGGGAAAATAGATGCAAGTACGTTTAGTAAGTACGTACTAATAATGCTACTCTTAAAAACAAATATACCAAAATAAATATCATTTTTTCCAAATTAAACTAAAATTAAGTATAAATATTTCTTATACAGGAAATTCTTTCACATGTACGGCACAAGATTATTTTATAAAAATACCTTCTCAAAAATAAATTCTTACAATGTTTGGTAAAGAGCATAATGCAAACCAGGTACATAAAATGGACTCTAGGTTTGTATTTCAATACTTCCACGCAAATACTATTGGAAGAGACGAAAGTGGATAAAACGAGGATTAAAGCTGTTAGAAGAGCAGTAAGATATGAAGAACGGATGGAAGCAACGGAATTATTGATAATAATATAATCAAGAAATGTTGGAAAGAGGTCGATTCGAGACCACAGAAGGAAATGTCAAAATGGCAGATAGCTAGGACGAGGTACGGAGTAGTGCTGGATTAATGTTCGCTCTTTTCGCTCGGTTTTGAGCTAGAGATCTACTGAGAGTAAGTAAATCCGAGTTCAGTCAGACCAAACTAAATTACCACAATTCTTGACACAGACCCTTTGATCATATCTGTTCGCGGAATCATTTCCACCATTTCTTGGAATTGGCACACGTGAAACGAGCGTTAGTGTTATCTCTGAATCGCGATCGATGGCCTCAGGTTACCATTTTTTAGTCATCAAGAGAATCATCATCTGAGTCACCGAAGGAAGGAGGACAAAGTTTTTATACTTTTTAAAATTATGATTATGGGATTACTTTAATCAGACTGCTAAGATGTTTCTAAGGAAAATGATGCGAAACGTGACTATATTTGAACGATTTTGAATTATGCTGGTTAAACACGATTGAGAAAACAAGTATGAAACGAATGTTGTAATATTTTAGTACTTTCCATTCAATTTCTTGAAAATATGAAAGTTATAATATAGAAAAGAAAATATAAAAGAGTCATCGAAAGAAGAAGAACATAATTTTTATATTTTTTCAAATTATAATTCCGACATTATTTTAACCAGATTGTTGAGGTTTTTTCAATGAAAAAGATACTGAACATAACTGTATTCGGATAATGTTGAATTATACGAATTAAACACGATTAAGAAAAAGAAATATTGTAAAAACGAATATCATAATACTTTAGTATTTTTTATTCAATTTCTTGAAAATGTAAAAAATCCCTTTTTACGCAGAATGATGTCTTAAAAAATTTTGTTACTTTTTCGGTTAGAAAAATAACTCCCAACATATCTCATTTACTCGTTTCGCTTTTAGTACGTCTTTATTACTGTTGGTATGTCTCACTTGTGCTCCCGGCGCAGCATGAGGCGAACGAGCCGAAGAAAGATAAGCCCGAGCCTCGAGCAATTCGTGAAATACACCTGCTCGGATAATGTTCGCCACGCGAACTTGAACGAGCGAACATTAACATTAACCGCTGTTGCACTATGAACGGAAGGAGATAGACAGACGAAACCTAACTACAGGAGGAACAACGGAAAGAATGCTCACGGTCGATTTGCCACAGATAAAGCGAAATGCACAGAGGCTATAAAAACGAATCGTGGAAGGAAGATACAACAAGGACAAGGAAATCATAGAAGAAAACAAAGCAGAGTATTTGAAGGCGAAAGATAGAGGAAGAGATCAAGCAATGATCGCAAGATTTAGATGCGGAAATGAAAAAAGAGTAAAGAGATAATAGAGAAATACAGAAGAAAATATGGAGCACTGGGAGAATACGAAGGAATAATCGGAATGAAGGATATAACAAGGTACGAAATAGCAAGAGGAAAGAGAAAGGGAATGGATGAGAGGATAATCAGAGGAAGAAAGACAAAGGAGAAACAAAGCAAGGAACTAAGTTTCCTAAATTAGCAATAAGAAAAATCTTCCTTTTATTTTATCTTATAGATACTTTAACCCTCATCCGTTTCTCCTTTCTGCAGTTGTATCTTACACAGTATGTAGTAGCTAGTATTTGAATACTTATGGAAATCTTTTATGAATATATTCTTATGAATATATTTCACAACATTTTGCAGTTTCATTGGTATCAAAATGAATTCTAATCACTTCGCTATCACGATTATATCGACACGATTTGAAGCAATTTTTGGAAATGTTTGTACGTAGAAATTTATACGTTTATACGTAGATATTCATTGTATTTAACTCTCATTTTTGCAATTTAATGTGTCTCTCGATCGTGAAATTGACACGATGGTAAAACATCAATGAAACGAAAAAATAAGTAATTAATTTTACTCTTTGTCATTTGTAGCCGCACATGAGTCAGAGGACGATGCGAATTGACGTACCAAATGTAGCGACAAACTCCGGGCAAAGCAATGTTGCCGCTACGTGCAACTGTAAACCGAAGTTGAATTTAAACTTTCCGATACTCCCCCGATCAGTATAAATAAACGGACACGATCGTTAAGACAGTTAGTCTTTAGAGAAGTCAGTATCGAGCCGTCTTATCAATCAGTCTTTCTTGGATCAGTTATCAGTTAATCTTTATCGAGTGTTCTTATAGCGAGTTAGTATCGAGCAATCTTTTATCAAGCGAACGATGACTAATTCTGTACTGCGAAGTTTTTAAATATATTGACTACGCTAAGTATCAACTCGTCTCGTCACTATATACACCAACACGAATAATCGTCCTCCATACATTCATATGCATTCACACTAATCTTCAGGGATATCGGATTCTATTCGTACGTAAAGATCGAGAAAGTTTCATCAAAATCGTTCTATAAATGGTAGAATGATATAAACTTTTACCGAAAAATTGTGACACGAAGGAGAGATGCTTAAGTAAACAAGGATATTTAAGTTATGTACTTGAAAGCAAGTTAATATATTTACTTTCTGTTTTGTCATATTAACATTGTTTTTCGTTTTTCTTTTTTTTTTCTATCTCTTATTCGTTTAATTAATTTTTCTAAGAAAGATTGTAAACACAAACCCCCTTTTTCAAAGCCGGAAGACGAGGAAAGTAAACTACTACTACTGCTACTACTACTACCTTATCAAAGATATATTTCGCATGAGCTAATGTTCAAGAACCTATTACTCTGATGTTTTTCTAATACAAAAATCGTCAGGTGTTCCGGAAGCATTTGTCAGACAATAATGTCGCGGAAAAAAGGCTGGAGAGGAAAAGACGAGCAGTAAAGGGGGAAAATGTATGGTGGCAAAAGAAACATTGATTGAACACAGAGGGTAGCAGGTTGGTGTTGTCGAGGACCGATGAGGCGAATAATCGGATTTAGGGATTACCAGCGCTCTTCGTGTTGCCTGCAACACTGTTAGTTTAGCATCGTCATCGTTTTCAGTGATCATTAACGCGATTAGCGAGTCTGTTTTGATAATCAGAGATGTGATAATGATTTAAATCTTGCGTGAAATTGGGGACAATATTAACCTGAATTACCGCGATATATTATAGATTCAGTAAAATCAGACAATTTGTAAGACGACGAAATTCACAATTTGTTAATTGAAGACTTTTTGTAGACGGTACTGTAAGTGCCAGTCATCAAATTGTTTAGCACAGAGAGGCAGCTTCTCTGACTTAAAATTACTTTCAAGGTTTGATTTGTTTTGATCGTTATAAAATCTGAAATGTTCCAAATACATCACAAAATTCTCTGTTTCTTGTACTAATGTAACCTCAAAATTAACCAGGAAAAGAATTGTTTTGGAAGAAAAACCTGTATGTGCTATTTCTTCGTTCTAGAGAAAACTAAATGTGCCATTCATTTAAATTTACAAGCATTGTAACTATTAATCCTGTTTGTTCTTAGACAACATGTATAAAAGCAAAAATTATATTTTTTTAAGATGTTCTTTTCATTTTTAATACAAAAGCATATTTTATAATGTGGTAAAAATTGTTATAAAATTAGTCACATTTAGTATCCACGTATTCGAGCATGTCTATTGCTTAACTTACATTGTTTTATACAGAAATAATGTTTTACGTATCAATGGCATCACTTTTTAACACTATTCGTAATTGTTTACAAATGGAAATTGCTCTTAAATTGTATACTAAAATATTCCAGTTGGTATGTAAGATATCATACGACAAAAAAACATTTTTTAATTTTTCCACTTACAACGTTGTGTACAAGAAATCTTCAATTATCTTTTTTTCTAGAGACCACGTTGTAACACGAATCTTCTTGTATGACTAACTGTTTAGAAAGGGAAATTGCACTTTAATTCTGCATTACAATATCCTTATTGGTATTTAGGACATTTCCCAATAAAAATAAGAATTTTTCAATCTTGTAATTTACAGTGTTTTCCATAAACACTCTTCAATTTTTATCAAGAAAACCAAGTTACTCGACAAATTAGTATAACTTTTTGCAGATGGTATGTTCTTCTAAAATGTCGCTAATAATCTTAAAAAAGCTATAATTATGGAGGGAATATCTCGACTTATCTGAAACAAAATATTTAGAATTAACCGCTTAAGTCCTATTCTTTTTTAAGAATCCTGTCATAAAATCCTCTGAATTTTTTTTATTACTGATTTAGTAATATTCCGACATAATAAGTTATAAGAGTGTACCTAAAACAATTTTAATTTCCTTCTTAAAAGAACGTATTATGCGTTAAAGCTAAATTCGTTGATCAAACAATGAGACTATTATATATTTAACTGTTTTAATTAATTATTGATCATTAGCAAAACAATAATACCGAAACGAAATATTTAAAATAGTAATGACAAATTACACAATTTTGGATATATTTACGTGTCATCACTCGGCTTTAATACAAAACGGTGATCCAAACAGTGCTGTATAGCCGTAACGAATTCATTGAAGTCATCGGCAAGTTCGTTGAAATCTCCACAATCGTCCTCGCCACGCTTTCAATACCCTCGTTCACGTTCTCGTCGAGGAAAAGGATAATCGATACGAACTTTATACACTCCGCACCATCACCAAAGTATTGCATTCATATCCGAACAATAAGCAAACTTTCAATTTATTTTGTTTCACGACATATAAGATATTGTATTCTCTGTGCAACAAGTAGAAAAGGTGATATTTCTTCTCACACGTATGTATGTATGTATGTATGTATGCATATAGTATTCTTTGCTAGAAGTACATTATTATAATTTATACTTGACTGCGTATTAATTCTATACATCGGCTGTATTGTTGTTGCACAGTTATTATTTTGTTTTTTACGCTAATTACATATAAATTTTGAGGACACAAGATATGAAAAATGAATAGATAAATGGTATTCGATGTATACGATTTTCAATAACAAACAACCAAATGATGTTAATAACAGTTTCTACATGAATAAATAGGTAAATAGTCTCTGTTATAAATTTAATACATGATCAAACATCTTATACTCCCATGTTTTAACCTACTGGCTTATAAAGAACCATTTGTATAAAATAATCAATGTTACTAGATCTCTATTAGAAATTTTAATTCAATGATGTTCTCCTTAGGAATAGGTTCGCGGAATTTTTAAGGGGAAACTTAATATATTTTTCCTAATCTTTCCTAATTGGTAAATTCGTACTATTCGTTTATACCATTCGTTGAGCTCACTAGTCAAATTTTGAGTAGTTAATTTCAGGCTTTTAATTCCCTTACGAATAAATTAACATCTAGAGTTAGAAAATAAATAGATATGCATCTCCACGTATTTTCATATGGGCTGTATTCTTAGCTAATACACACGTAATAACACATTGCAAGAGTGTTTTCATATTTGCAATGCAATACAAGCTTGTAGAATGAAAACGAAGAATATTAAATATTTACCATTTTCCAAAGAAAATATGGTTCTTCATTTTTAAAAGCTTACTACTACATATATGTTGTAGAATATTTAAGAATTCTGATTAAAATGGAGAACTTCTCAAACGTTCTAAATAAATATTGTCCCAATTGCACTAGCACCTTACTACAATGTTTATAAAATCTGATTAAAATTAAGAGTATCTCAAACGTACGAAACAAATATTTTTACCAAGAATTATAGTAGTAACCCAGTGAATACAATTGTAACTAAATATCAGCGCTCCTGAACCACAGACTATAAGCGTCCTGTCAGTAAGCATAGTTTCCAAACAGACATACATGACAATTTCGTTTCGACCTTCTAATTATCAACTACGTGAAAGCTCCCTACAAACGCAACTACGGCCAATCAATCGCTCAACATATACAACGAATAACCAGCCAAAAACTGTCAGCTACGCGAAATTTGTGAAAAATCTTGGTCGCGAAGTGGCGTTAAAAATAGAAACAGATCGATACCCTTGTCTTAGAAATGTACGCGAGGGGGGAATAACTTTAATGTAGGACAACATGCGATCATAGCTCAAACAACGCCCTGAATTAAACAGCGCGCGACAGGTTCGCAGGTGGTGGCAAAGGTCGCGATCGATATCGCGCTCGTCCAACGGCTATCGATATTATTTAAGTCTAATTACCAGCTAGATCGATATCTCGAATGGTGAACGAGCGGAGCACTCGTTATGTATCAGGGGAGTTTCCAGCGTATCCAGGCTAGTCCACCACCCCTCGAATGGCTTGTTCCCCAAGTACGCACCCCAATCGATGTGCCTACCCTCCCAGCCGCGCCCTAATATAAATATTATTACACTTTGATGGGGTTAGGTTGACATTGGGCCCCGCAGACATCCCATCAATGCGTTCTCGCCTCCCTCTTCCGCCTGCACGCTTTATACTTGCTTTTTCATTAGGCCCGAATTCCGCGTGGCGCGTGCCGTTACTTTCGCCGACTTAAGCCTCGCTCGATATCCCTGCGAGTCGTTTAAATATTTCACGGCTGAACGTTCTGCCGACCATTCAACGGAGAACCTGCAAGAGTTGCTTCGAGCAAGCTTAATATCGTTTAATGCACCCTAGGACAGTGTTTTAATTTTGTTGCTGTGACCTGAATGATCGAAGGAAGTAGCTTGCTTGGAAATAAATTTGTACCCAATTGCGCAAAATGCAGTAAGTTTGTTAGAAACTTCGGTTTTTAGTTTTAGTGTTGTCCGAAATTGGGAAAAGATGAAAATGTTCCTACAAAGTCCTATAGTGATATTAGTGTACAAATTTTTTCTTATATTACTTTCGCCGACAGAAAACGAGGAAAGGAAAAAATTACTATATGAATTCAGCGATGATTTCTAACTTTTTCTTTTTATAAAACCATTTGTAGAATGCTGTAAAAATATACTTTATACACTTCCATAGTGTTCGAACAAAGAAGCATTATATTTACGTTGGGAAAATTTTAAATTGATACTTGAAGATTACAAATAGCGAGTATATGATAATTTGAATAGAAATTGTAATCCAATCGATGCAAAATTAAGTTATAAGTTGATTATAATTGTTTCAATCTGTACGAATGTCCCATAATGAGTATTAAACGAGCGTTATGTAATTTATTCATATATCTAGGGGTTGTCAGTCCTGTACTGGCTTTGGTGCCCAAATACCAAGCCTAAAATTATTACCAGCAAACCAAATGGAAACAATCAATACTGTTTAATGAATACCACTGCAGTCGGTGTAGGATAGCAGACAGTCGTACAATTTCACATATTCTACGATGCACAGAAATGTTTGGACGTTTACGGAAACATTTTACGAATGTCTTATCTGTGTTTTACAAAATGTTTTGAAATTTTGTTAATATTGTAATAAGACTAGATCATCATAATTATATTCGTAATGTCTGAAACAAATTCGAAAGTGTACATAAAGATGGAAAGATATTCATTTCTAATTGCAATGCTAATGAAACTTTTAAGCGTTTTGTGTAACACGTAAGGATCACATGAAAATAATACGATAAGTCCACGTTTATTGATTTTCTGTCTTGTATGTTGGATAGCAATTAAAAAAGAACATTGCGATATAAGACAATTGATAAGGGAGAGAACCTTGTAGATTCGAAAGTGGAAGTGTAAGTAACTTTTGAAAATAGGTGATAAATCCATAATATTTCGTAAGAAACAAATATGTACTAGTTTAATTGTTATGTTAGTTTAACTCGATTAATATTCAGCCTGCATGACTAATATCTACGATGTTTCTTAAATGTTCATAAAGGGTAACAAAACATGTTTTTAATTAAAAAAGAAAAGAATGCAAAGATAGCGTTGATATCGAATTGGTTGACAACATGTTCTCTCCAAAAAATTCAAACATAATTTTCTGCACCTCAAATATATTTCAAATTATGAACATATTTCAAAATAAACACAAATGTTCTATTAATTTTTTTTTTTTATTCAATCAATCAACAACTTTTCTTTGCGAATGAACCGTAACATTCTCGACGGTACATGGCAAACGTTTCAACGCAACAAGTCATTCGGAACGATAAAACACTGGACTCGCTACGAAACTAATAAATGATCATTGACGTGTTAAAGAACACAACTCATGGTATTCTTTGGTAACAATGACATCTTTAATAACCGGTTCAACAACATTACAATATCATAGGTTTCAAGTACATACGCAGTTCGACACTTGATTCTTTTAAATATACATACATACATACATGTGTGTTTCGCTGTGTACGTCATCAATCCAACTGTGTATCTTTGTTTTTCTTCTGTGTACGATGTTATTAGACTCATGTACCGTGTACCGCCAAATATATTCGTGTATATATACTCGTTAGTGTGTGCACGTGCGTTTAGCTTCGGTGTATGTATATACACACCAGAAGTGCTGGTATATCGGAACCCTGACACTATTTTTCTTTTCTTCCTTTGTGTTCGTTTAAACAGTCTCAAAGTGTATTACTCAAGAACAGATTAGAACAGATTGACGCAAGGATAATAGAAGTTTTCGCATGTACAAGATATTTTGAATAATATTGTACCTTCTATAATTACGTTAAGCTGCACCACGTGGTTGAGATTGAAATTTGAAAAAACTTCAACTTTGAGCAAATATACATCGATTTGATACTAATCAGCAGATTCGTTATACTGTTTGAAGGTATAGGCGTGCAAATGTATTCAAATTAAAAACAGAAATCCTCGCCAGCTCGATACACCAAATCTTTCCAAACTAATACAAAGCGTATTAAATCTCAGATATAGCAAAATCTTTTCAAAATTGAAGAACGATTACAAAACATTACCTTTTCTTTAAATTTCTCTAAAAACAAAAAAGAAAAAAAGAAAGTATTAAAAAATAGGAACTCCCATTAATATTGCATCAATCCAACGTTAGCAACGCGATGGCCTTCTTAATTTACGGTTAAGACGTGTATGTAGTTCTACTAGTGTTCGAGTTTTTTTTTATCCGTTTTATGCGATACCGCGCGATAAAGGTAGGTAATGAACACGCGAAATTGAGAAAAATATCGCGAGCAACCTAAATGCTTGTCCGCACTGCTCTACGCAATGACCTTTGCCCGTTCACCTGACGGACACAGCCGCACCCAACATTTTCTTTTCATTTCTGTTTGATATTTCTTCCTTCGTGTTCTTCTCTGCATTTAGATCACTCGCCCTCGCGCCATCAACACACACAAACGATATAATACATATAGGCGAGATATACATATACGCAGTATATACTCCCTCGCATGGAAAAAGGGAGGAAGATTGCTATAATATCATCTTTTTTTCTTTTCTCTTTTTAATATATTCGCGCACGTGTAACGTATTTACAAGAAAGGAAAGAAGCTACGAGTACGTGTGTTACGCGCCTATACGTAAATATTATATTATTTACGTATACGTATATATAACTGTGATAGAATTTTGCGATGTAGGTACGCGCAACGCCATGCACGACAGTTATCGTTTGCTTTCGACAACGCGAATCCGTTTTACGAAAAAAAGGGATATCTCCGATCATCTTCTATGTATATAGGATTATATGTATAGAACATGTTTTACTTGTACAATATATTTTAGATATCTCCTATATAATATTATATGTTATATATATATACATAATACATACACAATACGATATAATATTATATAACTTCGGTATAATAATTTAAATTATAATGCACGCAGAAAACGAGCGCTGCGAAGTAGCAGAATTTTGTCCCGTGAATTCTCAATAGACTACTGTACAAATTTAGCGAAAATAGGGGCAAAATTCGTTGTATAGCCGCAATACGCAACAGATTAAACACAGAATATGCTAATATCGAATATGAAATATACAAATGCAAAGTAATTTATCAAAACTTAATAAAACAACGATAAAGAATTTAACTGTGTAATAAATTGTGAAACTTATCAAAACAATAACGAAGACAACCCTTGTCAAATTTTACCACCTTTTAGATACTAATCCATTCTAATAGTTAGAAGTTGAACTCACAACACGGTGGAATCGATATTATAAAATATGATACGATATATATTATGATCTATGTTTTGACTTATCGTCGAATGAAAAGTAACTGCTTTTTTAAAATCCTCTGTCACGACCTTTACGACCTCATGATTTAACTAGAAGTATTTCTTCTGCGATATAATTGCAGGTACACCTATAAAAACTATGTAATGCAACGAATATTTTGTTAAAGAGGATATTGAAATATATCGAACAGAAATTCTTGAGAAAGACAAACATGGACAACGATCCTCTCTGTTATAAGTCCTTGCGTAATATATCTGATAAAGGAGGAACAGATGCCGTCTTTATATTCCTAAACATTACCAAGTATAATAATGCACTACCATTATTCTTTATATCTAACTCAAGGGACAATATTCCGACACTTCACCACAACAAACTCTATTGTTGCGACCTTTAGAAAGTTGCAACAACTGCAACATATGTACACATCACCGTGGCAAAGTCTACAATAGTCAACCAATTCTAAAGGACCAAACAAAGAACTTTTCTCAAACGAACTTAAGTGAGAATGCTATCCACGTAAATCACGGCACAACGATTTCTCTCGAGAATCGATCATTCATCACTCATCGATAACCATCGGCAAGCGACACGTTGTTATTTCATCGACCATTACGCTAAGATCGATAATAATAGAGGCCAGCTCATAGAAACGAAATTATCAATGCGAGTATAGGCATGTTCCTAACAAAGCTGCGTGTCACGAAATATGACAGGTTATATATCGGTCGATCCCTTTTAACGCGCAGATTATGAAAATATTACGTTATGAATACTAATATCAGTACTGAAATATTTCATCGTAGAAATATTCGTAGTGTAATCAATTATAATCGATCGTAATTGATTGTTATAAATCATGTTATAAATAAAATATTTATTACTCGAGGAAGTTATTAGTTCCTTAATCAATACATCTGAAAAACCAATATATCTTTGTATCGGTTTATTAGTATCATTTCACTCACCCGTATTTATAAATAACAATTCTTATATTTTCTTATTTTACTCGTGGAAATGCCTAGGTTGATGCATAACACGTTATATTTCGTAAAACGTAGATCTGCTAGGAATGTGTCTGAATATATGTATATATACTATGCATTTATATATGTATGTGTATATATGTATAATCATTTTATTATCACGAGATAGAACTTTCGTCTCAACTACGGAACAAAAAATACGAAAACTGCGACCGCCTATGGCGTAAATGTAAATATAATTACGTATCTAAAGTTTCTATGCTGCTTTGACTCGAGTATACGTAATCATCGAAGTCGGGAGATTTAGGTACGGTTCTGCGTTACGAATTTCACAACAACGGGAGAGAAGGTAAAAACTTGAAAGTTCAGGCACTGTAAACTCAAAGCACTCACGACGATTAATTGAAAGGACGCGACGAACGAGAAGCGGGTTGACGACTCGACCACGGTTCCTCGACAAAGTATCGCCACTGACATGCATACCATTGACACGAGATCCCGTGAAACCGCGTGAGAAGCTAGATCGCGGCCATATTGTGACTTCAGTACGTAGCGCCAATATCATTCGATCGGTGTACTTTGTTCTTCTGTACTTCCCTTTGCCCTCGTAGTACGTCGTGTCTATTAGCGACGAAGTGTTAATGCTGCGAGGTTGAAGTGAAAGACAGAAAAAACGGAGTGCATCAGTTGAACGACATCGACGTTACATACTAAAGTCATAATGTGGTCACGATCAAATTGTTTCATGCAATTTTACGAAATCTCGTATCGACAGTATTACAGTATACAATGACAACCCGCTAAATATCGCGCGGTATTCTTGTCGTGAACGCGCTTCGAATCCTCGCGCTGTCGGTCGTCGTGACCTTGATTTCGACCGGAAATCGTCGAATCATTTTCGAATCGCGCGCACTGTCGTCGACGACACGTCGTTTCTATGTACGTTCGTTTTCTCGCGACGTCTCTGAGTATTGACGAGTAGGTACGAACATGCGATGGACACGAGCGTAAAATTTAACGAGCCTCTAAAACACGCGCCTCCTCGCCACTGCTTCCTAGAAACCGATCTAACTTAAGATAACAACCGCGATCGTTTGTTTCTTTTTCCTTTCTTTTTTGACAAATAAATGGGAAATGCGAGATATTCTGTCTGAGATTGATCGACGTGTGAAAACGGAAGCAAATGGATTTTACCTATTAAAAGATAGATATCTGAAAACGTTGTTTGTTAGGTTGTTCGAAAGATTTGTAGCGAAGGTTAAGAAACATTTGAAGGATATGTATTTTTACACAACTGGTATTTTATCAGTATTAGTATTAGTATTAGTATTTAGAATAATATACGCACCGAATAATATATGTGCCTTTTAAGGAATACCGATAAAAACATTTTCGATAATGAATTCTCCCAAGTGACCTTTACAGACTTCTAGAATATTAAAAATCTTGCCTATATGTTTTGAATAAACTTTATAGCAAGTTTTGTAAAAATGGAATCATACTATATTCGACGAATGAGAAAGATAGAAATGAACATTTTAACTAAGATCCAAAATTTCTCACTTGCTCTTCGTATATGAACCTGTCAGAAGCCAAGTTGATCGACTCCATAATTCGAAATGTGGAAAAAGAACTATAATTTCAAACATTATCTTTTAACATTCTCTTTGTGTTAAATAAATTCATGAAAATAAGTCATTTGTTTCTTAAGATACTAATCTTAATTATGTATCTGGTTCATGAAATAGAAAACTTCATAAAAAGTGAACTTTCATGTCCAACCAAGGACCAGTACTTCATCATCTGATATGTGTTAGCTAATAAAAACACTACGAACTTTCCGAACAGCCCAATAACCTTCGTTTGGCCAATGGCGGATGAGAATAAAAAAGAACTTAATTGTCTCGATAAAAGAATTTCGAAGGACTCGTAAAGCTTTACGTGCGAGCCGCTGGCACACGATAATAGTTAAATACGTGTGTGTGTGTGCGTGTGTGTGTGCGTGTATGTATACATATATATATATATATATATATATACACACACACACACACACGTACACATATAATATGTATGGAAATGTAGGACTACGTATTATCTAAATATTGCACGATTTTCCACGACGAATCAAACGAACGAGATTCGAACGGAAGTGTTTCTACATA
The DNA here is from genome assembly GCF_011952255.1 of Bombus vosnesenskii. Taxonomy (NCBI): domain Eukaryota; kingdom Metazoa; phylum Arthropoda; class Insecta; order Hymenoptera; family Apidae; genus Bombus; species Bombus vosnesenskii. The sequence goes on from NW_022884350.1 coordinate 56,229, forward strand.
CAAAACTAAGCTCATGAAAATACAGATATGTAGCATCCAATATTACTTCACTCTTGAGATATAATTGCCCTATCAATACTGTTGACAAAGTACTAAAAAACTGCTAACTCAGCTAACTAATTAGAGTCTTTTTGATGTTCATTAAATCGTAAATTATAAATATCAAATTGTATAAAATTTCAGATCTTTACCATTAATGATTAATCAGCGAATTTAACATTCCGATGCTTCGACGCGATCCAACTAATATCGTCCAACTCAATGTTCCTTAGTATTCGTTTGTTCTGCGTTCGACGTTTTAATTCGTGAATTTTAATTAATGAAAATTAAAACAACACTAATGAAATACTTAATTCTTAATGATAATAAATAAAATCAAAGAAGAATGATATGTTATTACGCGTTGTAACAGTCGCAACATACTTTGCCAATATCATTATACATCACGGCTAAAGAAAACTTACTTCTTCCTTACCGTACACATTATCTATACAATTACCTACATGAAAGCTTCGATAATTACTAATTTGACGCCTTAATTAGTGATATGATACTTCGGTTCAACAATGAAATGCAAACGAAACGAATAAAAACTGAGGATTTGCCGATGTTCGTGGCAATTCGCGAGCAAAGGTCCTTGTTGAGGGGAAGCCTCCGTTGCGATTATGTTCTTCTTTTCAACTCGGCCCACGAGATGTGGACGAATGTGATTCTCCATCTTCTTGGATCATGCCTCTCTTCTTTGTTCTCTCTTAATTTTTCGCTGACCACTTTCGGTAAGAATTTGTCATTCTAAACATTTCGACTTTTGCACGTTGCAATTGAAAGTGACGACTTTGTTTCACTACGTTCTAGCTGCTTTTACTTGTCATATAGAATTGGATATGTTTAGGAAACCTGATTTTATAGTATTCGATTTATATTTTTCGCTGTCAACACGATGACTGTTGTTTACGATGTATTATTAATATAACTCATAATTTCAAAAATATCTATTAGATCATATTTAAAATACGCGGCAAGTTTCAAATGTCTCGTATTAATTATAAGTAAATTTAAAATATTTTAAATTTCATACTGATATTATTAATTAATTACACGTGTAGTAATTACTACACGTGTAGAAAATTACACTACGTTAAGTTTCAAATTAATTCTTGTTACAAATGTTTTTATTAATTTCCTAATATTCATTTAATAAGCAGCTAAATGAATTTACTGAACTACTGAAACTTTACATAGAATAAAGATTCAAAAAAAAAAAATATATATATATATATATAAATCAAAAGGCAGAGAAAAGATGGTAAAACGAATTGTAAAATAGTAAAACCTGGGACACAGTCATCGAGTTAATGGCAACTGATATGTCAAGTACCAATCACATCCCTTCATGATTTATAAACACTACTTTTTATCCCTTCGCATCTAGTTCCGTCGAAGAAACGATCGCCTCTCGAATAAAAAATACTGATCCGTAAGACCGATTTAAATTTCCCGACACTACCACTGCGAATGATCCCAAGACCATCGTCGAATATTACGCGAACATAGAACTCCGCGGTGTACTTTCTAGAGATATAGCTCCGAAACATCTCGAAGTAATCATCGTTCTGGAAGTCGACACGGCCCCCTTCGATAATTCGTAACCACAAGATGACGAGACGTCGATGCACTTGGTGAAATCACCGAAAGAGAACGAACGTTGCGATCGCTATAATTCGCAGAGGATCGTCAATACGCGTGCGACAGCTAACATTCTTGACAATTGGAAGCCTATCTCGAAGACTATTTCGCGATATTCGTGACGTGACGCGAAAGTAGCCTGTAGATTCGATGGTGAACGATCACGAATACCCGATAAATTACGCAGCCTCGTCGACCATATTAATACATTCCTTGTCTGAATGGATTGCTATCGCCGGAAGGCTTCTGATCGACGTTAGGAGGTCTCCTGAATGGATTCACATCTACTTGACCTGCTGCCTGCGGCTCTTGTCCGTAAGGTCTCTGTTGGGCGTAACCCATAGGCTGTTGGACGTAATTAGCCGGTTGCTCATACATAGGTGGCTGTTCGTAACCTGTGGGAGCTTGAGTGTATCCGGAGGCATTAATATTCTGCCCGTATCCACTCTGATCGTAAGTCTGCCCAGCTTGGTAATTTTGATCGTAGCCTTGATCCACGTTCGTCTCCATACGCGTTTGATTCAGATGATTGCCTACTTCGCCGGAGAGCGGCCTCTGCTCTTGCAACACGTACGTCTGGTACTCCTTGTCGGGTGGATTTTGCATGAGAACGTCCGCCTCGTCCTGGAACGGTTTGAAGTCGTAGATGTGCCTCAGATACATGAGTACAGGTGCGTACATTAGATTGGAAAGGGCTATGCCGATATTTAAAGCTGTGAAACCGATCGCCTCTACGACACCACCGGCTATGATAGGTCCCACCGCATACGCCACGCTATACGAGATGTCAGCTATAGCGTAGATGCTACCATATACGGAGACGTATCTCACGTCCACCAAGTAACCCAGAGTTGGCAACAATGCAGTGTCGATGAGAGCTATACCGAAACAAATTCCGCAGAGTGGAATCATAAGAACCCAGTAAGATCTGCAGAATGGTATTATGAAGCAACATAGGCCTTCCAACGCGAGGCCAGAGGCAGCCATCAGCCATTGATGTTGAGGATACTGTTTGGCCATCTTGACCGTTATCACGACGCCGAACACGTGAGGGAAGAACGCGGGTAACCAAATCATTCCCATTTTCCAGTTGTCGCGAGTTATGTTATCCTCCATCCATAACGAAATAGTGGGTTCCAGAAAGGCCAACGCGACGTTGGACATCATCAGAGCGCCCGCGCATACTGCGATGTAAGGATCTATGAGCAGCCGCCAGATCGGTATCATTTGTTTATGTTCCTTTTGGCTGTCTTTCACTTGTTCTTTTAGCGGCTTCATTACCAATAAAAGCATTATTCCGTCTGCTAGACTGATGAAAGCGAGTATCAGAAAGGGTACCTCTTTGCCCGCGAACTGATAAAGAGCACCGCCAAAGGGTGGAGCTACCAGACACCCGAAACTAATGAAGGCTAACGCGATACCAAGGGCTTTCGAGCGTTCTGACTCTTCCGTGTAACGATCTGCTATCATAGCCAAGCCACTGGTATCCGCAAACGCCGAACCCACTCCCTGCAGACTTCTGGCGAAGAACAGGACACCGTAGCTTCGGCCGCAAGCGAAAACAGCCGTCGACAGGAACATTATACAAAGTCCTATCATCATGGGTATATCGTAACCGATTCTGTCTATGAGAGCGCCAGAAAATGGATTCACCATTAGTTGAACGATAGCTTTCGATGCAAACAACACTCCTGTGGCTGAATCTTGACCGTGATGCGAAGGCGGCCCCGTTGCGTTCACCTCTTCCTCCACGTCCCCAAACGCACCGATGTACTTGAGATAATCAGGTATGATCGGCACTATTACCATATACAGCATGTTATCGAGTAACAGAGCTATCGACACGATAATCAGAACTAGCTTCCGTTGAGCTTTCGGTTCCTGCAACTTGGTCCACACGATCTCCTTGAGCTCGCTGAACTCAATGTTGAGTATCGGTATCGTCGTCATGGTGGTTGCTTTAGATATCCGCCTTTAATAGATCAGCAACGGCTTCCAGGGTCTAGCGAGAGCAACTAATCGCGATCACTTGATGCGACCTTGGGAGTGATCGTGACGAAGAAATCGTCGCGATTTGGGCGGCGCGCATCAGGCCGGGCCGGGGGTAACCTACAACAGATCACCGAGTTGGCACGGTTAGCTCCCGAAATCTTCCTACGATCAATGTGTTTTTATTTTCTCTTCCCGTTCTTTTTATCTTTCGTTTGATATTTTAATAGCAATCTCCCATTTTCCCTGGGTTATATAATTCACCAGGCGGAACATTTGTTACGGGATTTTCTTTGCACCGTGGGCCAATGGATAATTTCATTTTGATAAATTCGAAAGAAAGGGGAGCCCTGACCCGGCCTGATCGCCGCTTACCGATTCATCCCACCCCAACCCGACCTTTTACGATCGTCGACAGCATGGACGAGCTTGTCTTCGTTTGATGAAGGTTTTCACTCCGTTTACCAACCACGCGTCGTCTAGTTGATTCCTCGGTTGCTTCTGGTGGGTATAGAAGTGAACATGACACCGGGTGGAGGCTCCCCCTCGATAAGGCAGCACGATCTGAACCTAGCTACCTATGTCTGGTATTGCGTATCGTGTTACGAGAGATAAAAACACGGGGTCTCGCCAGCGAAACGAGGGTGAAGGTCGAGTTGTGGATGGTATGGCTTTACTCTATAAATGGGCTGCGTGGTAATTATTTAATGAACCTTGCTAGGCAAGGAAAGACAGCAGCTGAACGCGTGTTGTGTACGTTCTGATGCGAAAGCAAAGCTCGATTTAATACCCCTTCGATATCTGCCTCTTCTGCGTATCGATAAAACATTCAGTGCCAAGAACAGAAGGTTCCGTTTCGTTGGAATAGCTTGAATTAAAGATAGGATTCTTATGGAAATACCGAGAAAGAATAAATTATTACAATGCACACGTCAGAGCTTTCCGATTATTTCACAGTTATCCAAAGACAAACGTAATCTCGTTACAGATATTAAACGCGTGTTTAATCCGAATTATCGTCAAGCGTCATCGTGTCTCGTTTGAGACGCTAAACACCGCGTCTCTGCCAGACCAGAACGGATTAATTATTTCCGTCAAACGATCATTCGTAAACCGACGTCCCTCTCAACGTCGTTCGATGCGTGTCCGCACCCTCGTTTATTAATTACGATGACTGGTTGGCGAGCAGGGAACCGTAACTTCGTCAACGATCGTAACGAGCCTCCATAGTCGCGTACAGCTTGACGGCGAGGGGAACGCCGTGCACTGAGAAAATTTGTAAACTTACCAGAGTTATTGGCGAATTTCTGCCTGAGGGAACTGGCGAGGCGTTGAGGACTCGCCAGACTAGGAAGTCCGGCGAACAAACTGCTCAATTTTGAGGCGACGTCCGGTCCGGTCTCGGCCCTCGAGCCGTTCACCGACTCCTTAGCTTCTTGCGTCCCCGGGCCCTCCACCTTTTCAGCCGAATTTGCAACCGAGCCTGAAACAACAGACGTAATATTCCATCTTCAAAAATATTAATTTAAAAGTTTTAATGTTTCATACTATCAAATATTTTAACATCTTGTTTAATAAAAAGTATTTATACATTTTAGAAAATAATTTTCTATGTATCGAAGTAAGTTAGTACGCTACTAATATTCTGTTATGATAGTGATAGACAAGAAACAGCGGATTCACTAGTTTATATCCTATAGTCCTCGAGTTCTTTGCTTAAGATTTCTCAAAAGTAAAAGTATTTAATATTTCCAAATTCTTTCCATGATTCCTTAATAAGAAGTTAAGTTTTATTAATTGTCTTTTAATAATATGTGAATATTGAAGTAATTTGACAAGAAACAGTTAGCCTAGTAATGCATATTCCATGGCCTTCAAGTTGTTTGCTTAAGATTTCTTAAAAGTGAAAGTATTTAATATTTTCATATTTTCAAATATCTTTTCATAATGCCTTAATAAAAAGTTAAGTTTTATTAGTTGTCTTTTAGTAGCATGTAAATATTGAAGTAATTTAACAAAAAATCTGTTGATAAGAAACAACAAGCGTAGTATTTCGTAAAGCGTTCTTTAAAAATATTCCTTAACATTTTAAGTATTTAACATTTTCCAATTTCTAAATCTTTGAACGATCTTTTAACAAAAAATATTGTAGTAGAATAATAATTACGAACAAATTACAATTTATATAAGCTCTATTTATTTCAACCGAATTTTGGTTACTACCCGATTAAATGAACCCTTTCCAGTTAAATTCGCTTATCCAAATGTAAATTCCTATTATATGAACTTAAATACATATGAACTATCCCCTCCCCTTCACGAAAAGTCTATATAAAATTCTACTGTAATGTCCTTTTTTAAGTTTCTTCTGATATCCAAATGTTGAAGTAACTTAGCGCACAATTAATATTCTATTATTTTGCAGACAAGATAGAGCTAGCCTAATAATCCATATATATAATTCATAATCTTTGAATAATTTCCTCAAATTGGAAGTATTTATCCAATGTATCTAAGTTCTCAAATATTTTATAACGAATTTTGGTAAAAAGTTACTATCCTTTAAGTGTCTTTCAATACCTAAACGTTAGTGTATAATAACTTAACACAGGGTTGATATTTTATTATGCTAGTGGTTTCATAGACAAGAAAGAGCTAGCGTAACAATCCATAATCCATAATCTTCAAAGTATCTCCTAAAATCTAAAGTATTTATTTAATGTTTCTAAGTTCTCAAGTATCCCATAATAAATTTTTAATACGAAGTTGTAATATTCTTTTCAAGTGTCTTTCAATATCTAAATATTAGTGTAGCATAACTTTGTTTAATAATAACTTAATTTCCACGGAAGTAATCAAAAAGTTGTCGGTCTTTAGCACGTTCCCTTCTGCCTATAGCGTGCTGACAATAAGCTCTTTTTGTCCATTCGTTCTTCGAAACCGACACAATTTTTCCTAACCTGTCTATTATCTTATACACGCGTTAAACCCTGACCGATCTAAATTTGGAATTGAAACATCTATCTATAACAGTCTCCTATGCCTCACATCGGAGAAAGACAGAATATTACATTTACCACGTTGTAGTATCGTTATTTTCACGTACCATTCAGTATTCTAATTCTATTTACACTGACGCCTTTTAAGCAAAACAATTTCCCATTTTTGGGACAATTTTCAAATAATTCCTAATCATTTCTGTTTAGTCGCCAGAATTTTATTTAACGAATGTCATCATTAGGACGTCTTCATTTCAAAATAGAGGAAATAAGTATCGTAATAAAAGAAGGTCGTTCCCTGCAGTGATGTATTGTCATATTCATGATCGATATACATCATGACACGTTATATAACGCTCGATTCCTTCGTATTCAATCGATGCGGCGGTATCTCGGCCTGCGAAAATCTATCGTCCTAGCAATTCATTTCATATTCACCACGTCTTGACAGACGAACCAAGCACCGTTTATTTCTTCACGAATATTTCCGAGGTAATCGGCGTCGCCACTTGCTGAAGTAGGAAAATAACACCGAAAAAATAGAAAAGTTACTGATCTCCCTAGAACCCTAGCTGTCTAGAACTGACCGGTATCTATAGAATGGAAGCCAGGTACGAGCGCTTGATGAAGGTTCACCGATTGATACCCGAGTTTCGCACCTCTACGGAGAGTAAGCCCTCGCCCGGTGATGTCAACACGAGCCACCGAAAATGACAGGACCACTCGAGGAGATTCGGAAAGCGGAAACGGGGAAAAACAAACGCGAGCGGCACGGTTACATGCAGAATAAAGGGAAAGTCATTGAGAATACTTACTGAGACCGAAGGGCTCCCGATGGCAGGGGCGTCTCGGCGTGTCTCTCCGTTGGGGTAGCTTTGAAACGTCTGCCCTCGAAGTTCTCCCCGCCACCGTGTTGTACGTTACCCTCTTCCCGTCCCTGTCATCCCCACAGTCGGGGAGGAAACTGTGACAGGGCGCAGGCGCGGTTTCCAGGATCCAGGGATTGGCCGCGGCTTTGATACCGTACGTCAGCCCCCAACCACCATCGTGCCAACTATCCGCATCCCCCGCTGACCTCTTCTCGCCCCCCAAGTCGCTTCATGCTTCGGGGGTGGCACGGCCCCGGGGGAAGAGGAAGCACACCAGGTATAACGACGACGGTCGATGCTGCGCGGTATTTCTGGCGGCAGGTCGATATGAGCTTCACCTGTGCGACTGTGGGCTGCTGGCTGCTTCGAGAAAAAGGGGTTCGAGAACGCGGTGAACACGACACAGCACAGTGTTCTTCGACTAGCAACCATTCCACATTATCTACCTTCATCTCCACTCTTTCTTTCTTTCTCTTTCTGTCTTTCTCGCGCGTTCCTTGTAGGTATAGAATTTAAGTATGCCACTACACGCTATAAAGTAGCTTGTAAATGTACTATCTGCTTGCGCGGATATGAACGTTATTTTTCATTTCATCAGATCCGATTTCAGCAGATTGCTGATTCTGTCTTTGGTTGATTTAATCGTGCTTGTGAACTCTCTTTAGCATTCTCCGACGATACGCCGCTGTTGGATACGAACCTGACGTGAATTTCTCCATTGCGTGGAGAAATTAGTGTATTGCAACTTGCAAATGAATAGCAGCAGCATTGTGATGTAGAGTATGCGGTTATTGAGAAGAGGCGGTGGATTTGTAAGAAAAGTCTATTCACATCCCTCATTCTTTACTATTATTGGATGTAAGTAGAATTTATTAGCGAATGTATATAAAGGGAGCATATAAAGAATATACATACCTTTGTAAAAAGTACGAGGAGTATTAATAAAAAAATACATTTAATCATAAAAAGATAGAATTTGGTTTTATAAATAGTTGTAGAAATGTCTCGACGTAATAGACTCGACGTAAGTTTTCATCAAATTGCAAATTACAGTTTTATTCTTCACTTTTGTGCTTTTATAAAAGTACGTTTAAGTTTATTGTACACTGCTGGCAGGTTTTCTAAATCGATTTTAAATTATATAGCGCGATGAAATATAACGTATACAAGTAGTCTAACATTCACTTGAACTATTAATTTGTGTTATTGTATATTTATGTAATTTATCTGCATTTAAGTAAATTAATTGTAAACTGTCGTAGATTAGTTCGTACAAATTTTGAAGAGAACTTTAGAAAGAGGAAAATTTCCAACAAAATATTGATTGAGAATTTAATTTAGAGAAAGGTTGAGAAAAGATGCAGCTTTTATCAGCGATTCACTGTAATTTACTTCACAATTAAATGCCTACGTTTAAAATAGATCTATCTTTAATGGCCACACAATAGTAAGTCAAGTTTGGATATTTCTTAATTAGGAAGGACCGATTCGTTCGCTATGAACTCGCTAAATATAGATACGAATAAATTTATACTTGGATTAGTTCGAAAGTTGGTAACGCGCAGAATTACTTAAGCTCTGCATTTTCAATGTAAAGTCGAAGCAGACTGTGTGAACAATAAAACAGCTATGGATATTTTCGTGTATCGAGCTAGGTACTCGTATTTGTGCGCGATCGTTAATAGACAGGATAATCAAAGTTATAACTGCAACCAACTTATTCTAAAACATTCAGTCAATTAAATCATTAAGATTATCTCTTGAAATGTGTATAGATATAGAATATAAATTTACGTACAGTGACTCACGAAAATATTTGTGCACTTATAGAAACTTGTTCTGAATATTGGAAGTATATTCTACTTTTCGCAAAATCACCAAAGCATTAAAAAATTCAAACAGCCACTTATCATATCAGTAAGTGACACATTTAATAAAATTTAGCATTGGTTGTGTATGTACATTTTTAAAAACACTGTTCACAATATATACTCATTTTTTACTAACTATATTTGCAATAAATGTCTCGTAACTTCTATATACATGTTTGCTTTGATTTGGCATATACATCTCGCACGATTGCTTTTATAATAATTAAGCATTTATCAACTAACATTTACCAACATAAGTACGACGATCCTGTCTCGTTGCAGTATTAACGAAACTTTAACAAATTTCCCATAACGCAATATAACAATATATTCATCAAAATTTCGTGACCCATTGTATACTATATACGTAGTATATTAGCAACAAAATAGAAAATCTAATTCACACTACATTTTCTCATCTGTCATTTCACATCACACTACATTTTCTCTCGTAATCTTATCGCTGCTTGAACCAATCTTCTGGCACGATGCTTCGTTGAATCATTCATTCGATGAATTCATTCAAGCGTTTTTACATCTCGATGCAGAAATATGCACAGATACTTCCATACCACAGATCTTCCTCTGTATTCTCACCAGCCGGTCGCGCTCTCACGCTACCGGCGATCTATTTAACAGAACGTAAGGTTGCCCCTCAGAATATTTAATCGAGCCAAGAAACTACACTGTAAGTAAGCTCCCTGCGAGAGTTGAACGCTTGGTGTTACAAATCCTCTTGGTCCTATCGCTGTGGACGCGACGCGCCGCGCAGTATTTTACTATCTACTTATGTATCTACTTGGAAATTAGGACACGAGCATCGATAAACAGTACCTGTAACTTGATCTGTGATTTTTTTATGCAACGAAAATTTGAAATTTTTATATTTATAATCTTTTCTTCGTTGAATAAAAATTTCAGGTTTCCTCCGTGATTTTTTTATTGCACGAAAATTCGTAATCTTTGTATCTATGATTTTTTCTTCGTTAAACGAAAATTTTACATTTTTTCTGTAACTCTTTTATCGAACGAATATTCGTAATTTTTGTATTTATAGTTCTTTCCTCGTCGGATGAAAATTTGAAATTTTTCTGTGATTCTTTTATTAAACGAAAATTCAAAAATTTGTTCTGTAGCTTTTTCATCGAAAACTGAAATTTAATTTAGGATTTTTGTAGAATGGAAATCTGAAATTTTTGTTCTTGTGATTTTTTCTGTTGAATAGGAATTTAAAACTTTTTATTTTATTAAAGCGAGAATGACTTTATTTTGTTATAAAAAATTGGCAAACTTATTATTGATAAACTTCGAATATTACAATTATTAAAATTAAAAACATTTAATATTACAAATTAGCAAAAATCTAAAGGAAAGAAATTAAAGTGTTATACTTGTCTATATAGTTCTCTAATTTTAAACTAATTAAAGCGTAGCGCTAAATTAACACTAGTATTAGCGCTAAAGATATAGAAATTTTCTCTTTAAATATTTTAATGTAAGAATAGAGCCTTTCCATATATGTAAAATATATACAGGAATATTTTTCAGCTGAAAATCATTGTCTATATAATTGTCCAAAGGGGAAAGCTTTTTTTTAAGAAATAATTAAATACAATCCACATGACCACGTTTTATATCTACACCGAGGCAAAATCATCGTGTGAAATTTAGTTCACTTAAATAAGAAACAATTCAAATAACGAAGGAGATCATTTTAATTCGGTTCAGATCGATAATGACCGCGCAAAATAAGCAACAAATTTAGATATACATATTAGAAGCAAGTGTTCCAGCTTCAAATTTGAAATGGTCAACACATTCATTGATCCGTATTATTATTTGATTCGATGTACTCCAATTATAGAATCTACTAACTGCGCTCTTTACATGCAACGCAATTTTGTTGCAGGATTTTAATTAAATTTTAACTAAAAATAAAAAAGGACGCGAAACAGGAAGAAATACAAGTATCCAGCAAACAGAAGTATCGTATTTTCGTTTGTAAAATTTATTTATTTTCCGAAGAAATATTTCAAAAAATAATATTTATATTGATTCACGCACATCATAAGCATCGCATATTAATTAAATTTCCTGAAAAGCTATAATTATACAACTGCTACAATATGTCGCATCTTATACACCACAAAATGCCTGAATGCATTAATTTGATATTGGCTTTTCAGGATAAATAATCGCGTTTCGATTTTGCATTTGCATTTGACAATATCAAAACATTTCATCATCATGAGAGCTTGAAGTCCAAAATCTGAATGAATTTTTATACTTTTTAATACTTTACACAGTTCTCTCATTCCGCAGTCTCAATTTCCCAAGACGTTTCATTTCTAAAAATTCCCAATTTATAAAATTCTAATCGCTCGCATTGTTCACACAGTTCGCAGACAACGATTCAACCATCGTGATTTACAGGAGCGTGAACAACGGTGCCTTCTTTGCATCAACCTGGTTGCGCCACGTGGAAATTGTAGACTCAAAAGATTGAAACGCCTCCGTCTACTGAGGAATTTCTCACATTAGTTGATCTACGTGCAGTCACAGACCTCAAGATGCATAGCGAGAGATACTCAGAACCTGCGACCAATCTTCCTATCACCTTACTGACCGACTATTTTATAGAAAAATTAACGAGTAATTGGCTATTATTTTCATAATCGAAATAAACTTTCATAATTGAAATTCGAACATAGATACAGTACCGTGAATAATTATAGACTCAAAACCATCTTCAGATTTTTCATAATATCAAAATAAGATGCAACTTTTCTTCTTTGGAAATTTTCTACAGGAAATTTCTTCTTTAGAAGTTTAGAAGAAAAGATTACATTTTCTCTTATCTATCCTTTTGAATATCCGCCAACGTGGATTTTATTTTGTTTTTAGATTCAGCGATATTTTTTATACGTGGCTTCTGATTCTAAACTTCTCTCGTTAGAATTCCTCGCAAGTTCTCGATCGAGTTCACATCAGCACTCAATGCTGACCGTGGTAATAATTGTATTCAAAAATCTTGAAGCCACCTTTTTGGTCTTTATTTCAGTTTGCAAAGAATTACTAAAAGTTCAGTATCGTCTGTCTTTAAAACAATGTAAATGCCATTAAGCGATAAACACGTTCGACGTTAAATATTACCAATTTTATAACAATTCTTACTTAGAACGTTATAAAATATACTTTTGTAATAAAGATAAAAGGAACATCTTAGAAAAATATATTTTTTCCTTTTATACGAGTTATCTTGGTACAGTGCTTGCAAATTTAGATGAATGGAATATTCAGTTTTCTCTACAATTAAGAGGCAAATACAGAATTTTCTATAAATACGATTCTTCTTCTGAAGAATTTTGACTATATTAGTGCAAAAAATAGAAAATTTTGTGACGTATTTGGATTACTGTACGCTTTGGCTCTCATAACGTTCGAAATAAAGCAAACTTGGAAAATAATTTTAAGTCCGAGAAGCTTCTTCTCGCTCCGCCAAAATTTGATATTAGGCACATGCAGTGTTTTCTTTGGCACTTTCTTAATTATGTTGATAAAAATACAAATTTGCATAAAACTCCACAGTCTATTTGTAATGAAAAACTCGTTGCTTTACATTTTTATTCAAATCATCAAAGTGACTTGTTATTTTACTAGAAATTAAAAATCGTGTCAAAAATCGTTCTATTTAAAAAATTGGAGATAATCAGGACATTTTTGAATAGTCTCCAACGCAATATACGATAGTCCTACTTTAAAAGCACGGTTAAATTACTGCATGTACAAATACTCGAAATAAACTCGTAATGATCAGCAAAGTGCTAATCTTTCGTGGTATCGCGAATGGCATGTGCAGTCTGTCTGACAGCTTTACTTTTCCTGGATTAAAACAAGCTAGGATAGACAGTCACGATTCACAGGCCAAGATTCACAACGTGAGAGCGATGGAAGAATATATACGCGTAAATCAGGATTAGGAAACGCTAACCGAAAAGACAACAAAATGCAGAAAAATATTTCGAATGTTTCGATTTGTTCAAAATCATTCACGAATTATCTGCTCAATTTGTAAATTATAAAAGATAATGAGATAAACAAAATATTCATTTAGTTGTTGGATTTTAAGTGAGACAATTTCAATCTCCTATTATTCTTTGTCCTAACTGAAATTTATTAATTTTATTGTTACTTGTTGTAGCGTTTATTTATGATATCATGTTCAAAATTTTCTGTTGTTTATACATTACCAATCTATGACGTTTCACAATTTTCCATCATTTTTTAATTTCGATGATAAACAAATTTCCTCAACGTGATCGGTCTTATTCGATCCCAATTGCGACGAAATTGACGTAATTCTTAGAATGCAAGAAATATTCTAGAATTTTTATTCGTTTCTTTTAATAGTTAGAATGATTTCACATCGATGATAAAAGTAGAAACAGTACAGAATGAAATGCTACGGCGCAGAGCTCACGTAACGAATTTACTACTTTTATCATATATAAAGTTATATATATATCATGGCTATCGTTATACGTATATATATAATGATTATCATAACTTGTTTATGTCCGATAAATTTTTACCGAATTAATCAATTAGGGTTCTATTGACTTCTCGATTATCAGCTATGTGTAACATAACGAGCAAATATTTTTCAAAGCGATCGATAAGTTCTCGTACCGTCGTTTCACTCGATCGATGCTAATCGATGAGGAAAAATATCAACCAATTTCGAAACCTTTCTGTATAATGTAGCTTTGAAATTCACGTGTGAATTTACGTGTATTTTTTACTCTCCAATTCCACAACCATTCGCGAAAATGTTAAATACCATCGTACATAAAACTTCATATGCAGGGTGGTTGGTAACTGGTGGTACAAGCGGAAAAGGGGTGATTCTACGCGAAAAAACAAGTCGAAAATATAGAATAAAATTTTTTTTATTTTTTTTTTAATTTTTTCATCGAGACAACGATCTACAGTGAGATTCGTTATAACGTACTGCACGCATACCGAACGAAAATTCAAAGACGACTTTCTCGAAAACAAAGCCTCAAACGATAAATTTTTATTCTATATTTTCGACTTCTTTTTTCGCGTAGAATCACCCCCTTTCCGCTCGTACCAACCACCCTGTATAATATACTGAAACCTATATATTCATTAAACAAATATATATATACATACATATGATACAATTAAATATACTACGACAAAATCGATAAATATTCATACACGTTCGAAATCTTCCTATATAATGTAGCTTTGAAATTCACGTGTGATTCCACGTACCGCTCCAATTCTACAACTATTCACAAAAGTGCTAAATACCATTGTGCGAAAATTTTATATATAATATATACGTTCATTAAACAAATATATATATCTATACACATATATGATACAATTAAATATACTACAACAAAATCAATAAATATTCATACACACTCGCAATCTTCCTATATAATGTAGCTTTGAAATTCACGTGTAATTCTACGTACTTCTCCAATTCTACAACTATTCGCGAAAATGTTAAATACCATCGTACGTAAAACTTTATATATAATATACTGAAATCTATATATTCATTAAACAAATATATATATATATATATATATATATATATATATATACACACACACACACACACTCGTGAAAATAAAACTGTACATTGTATGTATAAAATCTTATCGATCTGTGACTTCGTAACGAACTAGTCGAGATCGTTACCTGGAGATCTGAGAACACGGTAAATACGGAATATTCATTGAGAGAATACAATTTAGTACCTAATTCTCTGGCCGTATAACCGACCGTATTATTCAAACACCGTTGCCGAAGGATACGAGATGCTGCTTAGCCGCAGAGCAAATTAATGGAAATCTTCTATCGACAACCAGATAACGCCAATAGCCTCTTAACCAGTGCGATTGTATTCGTCCAACCGAACCGGTAGTTTTGCTTCGCCTCGAACATGAACGCAGCTAACCCTTGCGTTATCGAGCCACTCGTAATCGCGAGGTTGGCACGCACGTTTTATAGACGAAATCTTGGGCGAAATCTCTGCGGCGCGAGATGAGAAAGCGATGTTAAGCGATTTTAATCGTACAATGCGTAATTACGATGAAATTTATGTCCACACGGTGGATGCCGCGTCTCACGTCGTGCACGTTTATCGCGTTAATGAATCGACGCAGCGGGAAAGAATGAAAACGTTACGTGACAGTGTCGGGGGAGATTCAATGCATCCGATACGTCACGTGCATTGTCCGCAAGCGCAAAATTTGATCGACGTTGCATCGGAAAATGACGGTGGTCGTAACAATACGCAGAGTAATTCGAATTTGAATTTGAATTTTCAATGCGACAGAAGAGCAGCTCATCGGTAGGAACGCCAGCAACAGATTTTGAGTAAAGCACGCTGATTTGTATAAGAATTATACATTATACATGTTATATATATTATATTGTTACGTGTATAAGGCTTTTGTAATATAAATTTGTCTAGATGTAATGATAGCATAGTAAAAGTAGTTAATATATTTTACGTCTCAACATGATGTACGCATGTAATAAATATAACATACTATGTATACGTATGGTAATTGTGAGTATAAGATGATCCATGTTGCTTATTAAGTATATCTTATAACAAATTTAGGCGTTAATTAATTTCGAATCATTATTCCACGCACCTATTGAATATTATGCTTAATTGCTTGGATACAATATTGTGATTCTATAATGAAACCACGTTAATTAATAAGTTTCTTAAAATCCCCGACTATCGCTTATTATAAATTTTAAATAGCACTTTCTTTTTACTCACAGATTTCGCAGCTAATTGTCGCTTTTACTTTGCCATAAACACAATTCTCTAGTTTCTATTAATATGTCTTATTATTTCATATGGGTATTTTTTCTCTACATATGTTCTACTCAAGCTTTCCATAATCGTTGATGAAATCTTCAAGTTTGGAAATAACGAAACATATATATGTAACACTGATTATCGACTAACATAACGCATCCAGTCGAACGTGTTTTTCATTCTTTTCTTGTAAAGCAAAATTTCTTCCACGCATCATTCAAGAATTTTCATTTTACAGCAATACAGTAAAAACAAAAATTGGATTTCGTAAATTGGCGGAGGATAGAATTAGTTTTTATCTTTGAATAGTTAAATTGTTGATCAATATAGAAAAAAAACATATGAGGAAATGATTTCTAATAAAAATTGTAACAATTATACGTATTTCGGAATGTAGAGATCTTCCACATTTCATTAACAAGCACTTAATTTTCTATACGCCTTTGTACATATTTTTTGTATATTTACGATCGTTTGATCGTTTTTATTGAGAAATCATGTGTGTTGAGGTGATTGTTAATTGATTGGAAGAATGTCAAAGTTTAACCAGAAAAATCCGCTTAATATAGAAACAGAAGCCTAATAAAGATACGTGAAAAATGATTTCTAATAAAAATTGTAACAACCGCATATTTTGTAACGTACAGATCCTATGCATTGTATTAAAATGCATCTATTCTTCCATATGTTCTTGAACATATCTTTTGTATATTTATGATCACTATTATCGATAAATCATGAGCCAATGATAAGACGATCGTTAATGGTTTAGAAGAAGTCAAAGTTTAATCAGACAAATGCACGAAATAAGTTTGCCACTTTGAAGGGCAGAGCTTGCGGTCTCCCTTTCCCCTCGATGGACGCCGAGTCACGTTCTACCTTGCGAAATTTCGCGAGAAGGCGCAAGGAGAGGAAGCGAAAGGAGAAAAGGAAAGCAGTCGATTCAGAACGAAGCATTTCAGGTCGGAACGTAGAGCGAGCGACCCGTATAATTCGGTTCCGTACGATCGAATTCACTTCGGTTCTGAATGGGACGACACAGCGCCAAATCTCTCGCAAAATCTCGTTAGAACGGAAAGAATCGAGGGAACGTAATCCTGCAGGATTTTGCCGGCAGCCACATTTTTCTCAATGGACGAGGTTTCCTTGCGATCATTTGCGCAACACTTTGCAATCTCCGATTTCGATGAATCGATCTCACGACTGGCGAATTATCAACATTAGATCGAAACAATTAATTACGAACATGATTCAAAGAAGTTTATTTATTTAGTAACTTATTATTTAGATTATTTTATTTTCTACTTTAGCTTGTTCGTTAACCTTTAAATATTCGATCGGAAGACATTACGTTAATGTGTCTTGCATTGGGTGAAATAATAACCGAGTATGTATTTTTTCATTTATTCTACGTATTATTTTATTTATTTTTTTTTTGTTAATTTAATTTATTGTATTCAATAATTATACGTGTCGTTGTTATTCAATGTTAGTTAAACGGCAGAACAGTTATTACTTGGGCTGATTGTAAACAGCATTGCAATAATATTACTATGAAATATTCAACAATTAATTACGAACATGATTCAAAGAAGTTTATTTATTTAGTAACTTATTATTTAGATTATTTTATTTTCTACTTTAGCTTGTTCGTTAACCTTTAAATATTCGATCGGAAGACATTACGTTAATGTGTCTTGCATTGGGTGAAATAATAACCGAGTATGTATTTTTTCATTTATTCTACGTATTATTTTATTTATTTTTTTTTTGTTAATTTAATTTATTGTATTCAATAATTATACGTGTCGTTGTTATTCAATGTTAGTTAAACGGCAGAACAGTTATTACTTGGGCTGATTGTAAACAGCATTGCAATAATATTACTATGAAATATTCAACAATTAATTACGAACATGATTCAAAGAAGTTTATTTATTTAGTAACTTATTATTTAGATTATTTTATTTTCTATTTTAGCTTGTTCGTTAACCTTTAAATATTCGATCGGAAGACATTACGTTAATGTGTCTTGCATTAGGTGAAATAATAACCGAGTATGTATTTTTTCATTTATTCTACGTATTATTTTATTTATTTTTTTGTTAATTTAATTTATTATATTCAATTATACGTGTCGTTGTTATTCAATGTTAGTTAAATGGCACAACAGTTATTACTTGGGCTGATTTTAAATAGCATTGTAATAATATTACTATGAAATAATAATATCGAAACAAAATTCGCAAAAGGCAAAATTTCATCTTTAAGTCACGTTTGAATACGAGTATCCTAGTACTTTTGTATACGAAATCAAGACACGTACGTGAAAATTCACTGAGAATTTCATGCTTACAATCCTGATGCCGATATCACAAGCGTTGCCGGGCAGGAGTTTACGAATTTTAAATTGCTAAAAACAAGAAAATACGTTTCAGCAAAAAAAGGAGATATCTTACTTATTTCATGATTTGTACTTTTTATACACATTTGTTTAACTTAAAAGAAACTTGGTGTCCGGACACGAAGTTTAATCAAAATTTCAATCATTGGTAATGGTCATTTAATATTTTTTAATTATAGTCATTTCTCTTTTCTAGAAATTTCTTTGAAGCTTATCGACGACTGGCTCCCAGTTGAATAAAAATTATTAATTAAACGAAATATTAATTAAATTATTATTCATAGAAATCTGGCCATATTTAACTCTAACTCAGTTCCTAAGTTCTGTTGTCCAATTAGAAGTATCAAGCTATAGTCGGAGACACGCGCGGATACTTCTTTCGAAACCGTACAATTTCAAATTGTACGTCGCTAAAAACGATTCGCAGCAGTCTGTGTAGCACAGAGTCTCTGTGTCGTAGCACAGAGCAGATCAAAGCCAGTTGTGGTTTTATGCAGAGTTGAGAATGTTTGTAGTAAAGTGATTTTTAATTAGCATTTATTACTGTTATCGTCGTGTAATAAAGATGTGTGTGTAAGTTGATCATTGTTTCATGGCGAACGAAAGGTAATTAATTATTAGTATCTCTAACAAATTCTTGTTTAAAATTTACGTATAAAGTGGATCTGTTCCAAAGATTCAAAATAATTATTATTTTAAACATTTTTTGAGAAAAAACTCATTGGGTAGAAATTAATTTTTATTTAAATACAAGTTAATGATCAATAAATCTCAAAGATATTTCTCAAAAAATTATTTGGTAAGAAATATTAATTTATAATTGTTTCGCTCGCGAATAATCATTATTTAATTAACCATTCAAATTTTTATGATTAAAATCACCTTCGTTTAAACTGCTTTTACATCTTCCGTTAATATTCAGCGGATAGGAACAAAATGCGACGGTTTTGAGCGTCGGAATTTATTGATTCGAAAGTTATACGTTTACACTTTTAGCCTACTGTGTATTAGTATAGTGTGCATTAGTGTTTGTTGACAATATTGACGCACTAGCACTATGACCCTTTCCACTGTATTGTCTCGTAGTAGTATGCTGTATGTTTTTAATATAATTGTATATTTTTCCGTATTTGTATCGCATTTATTACTTTGTATTGTATTGTACTATATTATTACTTATACAGTAGCTCACGAAAGTATTCGAAAGCTCACACTTACAAATTTCAATTAATAAAATGAGGTGTACTAAACTAATTTGTTAAAACAATTTGATATCAGTAGTAACGTGAAAGTCTCAAGATTGCATCAGTAAAATTTGAAAACGATTCAATAACATAGACAGGAATTGTGATACATTGATTACAAACATTCATGATAAGTGTCTCACAAAAGTATTCAAACACTGTAACACTGTTGATAGTTTTTCATCTTCCTTTGCACCGAATGTAAACATAATTGCTAAATGAAAATATTGGTGCGTTCACTTGATGTTAGGATATCGTTTCAGTTACAGTAACGTAAAAGTGTGCACAATAGTATTTAAAATGAATACCAAAAAGTGTGAAACAAAAATGTGTGAAAGAGAAATAATATTCCGATTACATGAGGACGGCAAATCATATAACGAGATTGCCGCGATTGTGAACAGAAGTAAGTCGACAATACATTATATCGTAAAAAAGTGAAAGAATGAGGGAACACTTGCAAACAAAACTCGATCAAGTGGACCAAAGAAATTGACTGGAAGGAAGGAGAAAGTTATTATTCGCGAATTAAAAAAAGATCCTACTACATCCGCTTCTCAACTCGCAAGTATGGTAGCTGATATGTTTGATAAAGAAATTCACCCGGAATTATGTCGACAAATCTTACGAAACAACGATTTCCATGGCAGAGTACCGCGAAAGAAACCATACATTAATGCGGTAAATCATAAGAAAAGATTAACTTTTACAAAAATCTATGTATATTATATTACATTATTGTATTGTATTATATATTTTTCCAATCGTGGTTGGATAAATATGATGATAGATAAGCTTTGACTTAATGGATTTCTAAAATTGTGAACTTAGAAACAAAGAAAGATACGAAGCGTTGTACTCTTTCGTACGTTACGATGTGAAAATAAAAATACCACAATTTCATACGACAAATTAAAGTTATATGTGTATAATTTATATTATATTACATAATTATATATATATATATATATATATATTTATTTGGGATGGTGTGACGTCAGGGGAAGACGTGGCTGATTGTTTATAAATGTTGTCAAGGAGTGTTGTGAGCGTTACCAAAGTTTGTTAAGGGAAAAATGAGCGTGGTAATGCTGTCAGAGTTGAATTAATCGTGGTCGAGAGAAGCTCATCGTGTTGCTGTGACGTAGAAATAGTGATAAGCGAATTCATGAAGCGCGATATTATATTCGATTTTGTGAGAGTGTAACAATATTATGTTTATCATACTGTCTTTTCTGTTAATTTATAATAAACATTCCTACATCTATAGTATAATTTACTAATTATATTTGTATAATAAACCAGTAAATAAATATATATATAATATCTGTTAAACGAATAGTTTTTTAACATTACTAGCATTTTTTATAGACAATGCTAAGATGAATCAATTAATGTATTAAGAAATATATAATCCTATTTAAAAAAAAAAAATAAAGTTGACCTTATAATCTCCCCCACCACTGGATCTGCAAAAGAATAACGATTTGCATGATGTTCCCCTTCGAGCCAAACAACTTCTGTTAGAACATATTTCTGATAGCCCTAATTCCTTGTGGAATATTCTACCGTTTCTGGTTAAACGAAACATCCTGTGTATATGGTTATTGCTAAAATATCGCAGTAAAATTCGTTTACTGGTCGATATTGGTCGATTACTGACAACCGAAATTAAATTTCCGTCATCGATAATGGTTGTTGACAGACAAAAAATTTGTAATCATTCACAATGGCGATTCGTAATCGGACAGTTGAAAATTGATATGTTCTAATCGACTAATCTTTTGAGATATTTCTTTGAAAGATTTATTAACAACCGATTGTCGTTTAAATAAAGCTGAATGTTCATTCAATGACTTTTTCCCAAAAAATGTCAAAATCATTGTTATTTTTTATCACTGTATGTAACGCTTTATGTGGACCATTTTGTACAGAAACAAGTCAATAATTGTATAATTTTAATAACAATTTTCATAATGTTATTTGCATTTTGTTTAATTATATTTGCAGTATAGGAAAATGTCCTGCCCCGTTCCAAAGTGCAATAACAAACGAGGAAAAAGGAAAAATATCGCGTTTACAGGAAAAGTCGCCACTGAGTATGAGTTAAAATATTGTCGATGCAACTAATTATACTGAGAAATGTTTCAAGGAAAACTTGAATGGCTTCAAAGGAAGCACGTTCTGATATTGTTAATTTTTCTACGGGTAAGGTAAGGTCGTACGAAAATCAACTTCGTATTTTTTTAAGTGGAATCATATATTTCTTAATACATTAATCAACATAATTCCAGAATCTCTATAAAAAATTATTAACCTATTTACGTCGAAAAACTACTAATTTAGTGGATATCTTAACCTTTAGTTTGTAAAACTTATCGTACGAAAGACAAAGAAAGGAATAAAGCACTAATTTTGTATTTGTTTTCCTTCTACAGAAAAACCAATAACATGAAAATATGTCCTCTATGAAGCCATACAACTTTCATCTGAAACATTTTCCGATATAATTGATGGTGTGAAAAATGTTTCAGTTTAATCTCTTGGGTGATCCTCCCTGCATAAGAAAAGTGAATATAAAACAATTTTTATATAGTACATATAATGTTAGAAATTCAAATACGTTGTTTCATTAACTAATGGACAATATGTTTACAAACAGAAAAATAATATTTATTTTGTAGGTTTCTGCAGGATAATGAGCGTCGCTCAAAATGAGTCAGTTAGAGCACCGAAATAAGGCAATTTTGTAGCATTTGATCCGTTGCACGTGGTGTGTAGCAGCCATTTCCGCCTGTCCTGCTATATGCCATCTGACAAATAGCAGCAGCTGAAATTTACAGCCATCCTAATGGTAAGTTTACTGAATACGCCATAAATGCAGTTGAGCTTATTAAAGATATTCTAACTAAGAAAATTGAGATTTCGATTTTGAAAATTAGTCGTTAATTTATTTAGTTAGTAAATTGGAAGAAAAGTAGAAATTTAGAAATTTATCAGAAATACATCAGATTAATTAATTTCAGTGAATTTATGTTACATTTGGAGAATAGTATTAAATAGCATTAATCCTCGACCGTCGTCATCGACTCTCCAATTATCTCAGACCAATTCTCGCCAGCCACGCCAGTGCAAATCCCGCAAACTGGCGTGTCACATAACTCGGAAGATTTAAGCAAGCTTCGCAGAAACTTTCTTTCTTATCGCTTCCCTTTTCTCAGTAAGAATTGTCGAAACGCTAACAATCCTCCAAGCAATCTTTGACGAACAACGTTGACCTACTTAAATAAAATATTTGTTATTTAGTTTGGGAACTTAACGGAGCAGAAAAGCGAATTAAATTATGTTAAAGTGAAAAAAGTTTTATTGTAAAAGAAATGATTACGCACAAACTACAAGAATTGAAATCTGAACGTCAAAGACAGCATCATCGACCAGAAGTCATCTAGAAGAATGAAAACGCGAAATGTAATTAAACGACATCAGCCAAGACTACGAAATAATTCGGGACAAAGTAATTCGAAAAAATTAAACAAACATTTACATAGTAGAAAACGTGAAGTTTCCACAATTCAGAACAGAGCAGCATCAGGTAGATGTCATAACTTTTTGACTCTGTATTCCTGTCTCTACATTCCTGAAGGATCGTATAACGCTAAGAAATAGCACATTGGACTTAAAACTTGGTAGAATTGTCTCGAGATCTCTTTATGCATCCGTAGCTTTCGTAACGTCAGAGTTGCAATTTGTAATTTCACCCGCAAATTCGGGTACCGAAATAACAGGTACCCGAACGTGTTTTACAATGCTCATGCACTGAGAATCTTTCGGAAAACTAATCTGCATGCCAAACAAAGATGAGGAACGGTTTATTTTTGTCCCTATACAATTGAAGAATGCACGCAGAAAACGTTGTAAGTGCTAAAATTGAACAATTTTGATTTTTTATTGGAAAATGTTCTACATAGCGATGAGAATGCTGCAGTAGTATCGTAGTGATATAATATGGATTTAATTTTCCTCTGTAAGCATTACTATAGAAACTATATATTATACTATATTATACCATATATACTATAGAAAAAGATAATGAGTGTCAATAAAAGTTAGTTAATCGTTCCTGGGCTCTCGTCTGTGCTACCTATTTAAACGAATGGAGTCTTCTTTACAACTAAGAGGTTGCATATACGGGCTTTTCTACAGATACACTTTTCATTTCCATGAATTTAAAGGACGTCAATGCTTCGGTTTTGTTTTCCTCCTGAAGAGCTTGTTTCTTCGTATTTACAGTTTTTTCTACAAGCACTCTTCGATTCTTCTGTATAATTATGTTTTTCATTAATTTGATAATTATTTTTGTTATTTATGTAGTATCGTGGACGAAAGGCCTAAGAAATTTTTTTTTTATTTATTTGTTGAAATTACAATCAATTCTCGCGTTGAGAATTTTCAGTAATTTTTCTGGCGTGGCGCAGTGACATGGCTGTTTATTTACAATAAGTTAAAACTATTATAGATAGGTATAATTTAAAGTATTATAAGTAAGTGCATATGCTAAGTTTGGATAATTAAATGAATCTGACGTTTAGATCTAGCGGGTAGTGCCTCTTCAGCCTGCGAGTCTGGTCCGTCGTATCGAGTAGTCCAGTGATTAGGGGGTTTCGGTGTTTGTTGATTCTTTTGCTGTATCTGTTGCTGTATTTTGCTATTTCCTCTTTGACGGTGGGTATCTTGAGGTCGCGGTGTATTGTTTCATTGGTTACATACCAAGGTGCGTCAATTAGGGATCTTAGCGTTTTCGATTGAAAGCGTTGGAGTATTTCAATGTTGGAGTTACTTGCTGTTCCCCATAGTTGGATTCCGTAGGTCCAGACAGGTTTTATTACGGTCTTGTAGAGGGTAATTTTATTCTGTATATTTAGTTTGGAGCGTCGGCCCGTGAGCCAATAGAGTTTTTTTAGTTTGTCCTTTAGTTGCTTCCTTTTATCTGAGATGTGTGTCTTCCACGTTAGTCTCCTGTCCAGGGTCATGCCCAGGTATCGGACTGTGTCCCTGCTAGGAACTGTTGCATTGTTGATGGTGACCTGGGGGCAGGTTTGTTTTCGGAGCGTGAAGGTTACATGTGTGGATTTCTTTTCGTTGACTTTGAAGCCCCATTTGTGAAACCACTTTTCCATGGAGTCGAGACTTCGCTGGAGAGTGGATGAGGCTATTACCGGGTCAGCGTGGGAAGCTAATAGCGCTGTGTCGTCTGCAAATGTCGCTATTGTTATATCATTTGATATAGGTAGGTCGGCAGTGTAGATGGAGTACAGTAGGGGTCCGAGGACACTACCTTGGGGTATGCCGGCTTCTATTGGGAATGTTGCGGAAGTGGCGTCTAGGTATTTAACCATGAATTGCCTATTGGTTAGGTAAGATTTTAGGATGGAGTAGTAGGGGTGGGGTAGGATCTTTTTAAGTTTGTATAGTAGCCCTTCATGCCATACTTTATCGAATGCCTGTTGGATGTCTAGGAAGACCGCTGAGCAATATTTTTTCTTTTCGAGTGTTTGGCTGATCGTATGAGTTAGGCGGTGGATTTGCTCTACTGTAGAATGATGTTTTCGGAAGCCGAATTGGTGATCTGGGAGTGTTTTCAAGTTCTCTAGGATTGGAAGGAGTCGGTTCGTGAGCATCTTCTCGAATAGTTTGGACAGGGTAGGTAAAAGACTGATTGGGCGATAGGAGCAGGTTTCGTGTATCGGTTTACCGGGTTTAGGGATGAGGGTAATCAATGAGATTTTCCAAGCCTTAGGATAGTGTTCCAGGCGAAGGATAGCATTAAAAATCGATGTGATGAGTGCTATCCCTTTTGTGGGAAGTTCCTTGATTGCTCTATTGCCTATTAGGTCGTGTCCTGCTGCTTTCTTGGGGTTTAGGCGACTGATTGTTTCTATAGTCTCAGCAGAGGAGAAGGGTTCGATAGGAGGGGACATTTGGAAGGGGGTGTGCAGGTATTCAGTAACGTCCGCGGCGGTTTGGGGGGAATGGGGTTTGAATACTTTTGACAAGTGTTTTGCAAACAGGTCGGCTTTTTCTATAGGGCTTCGCGCCCATCCACCTTGCGGACGGCGGATAGGTGGGATTATTTGTGGGGGGCGTGTGAGTTTCCTGGAGGCCTTCCATAGTGAGTAGTTGGCGTCGGCTGTGGGGGATAAGCTGGCGAGGTATTTATGGAAACAGTCGTTTTTATAGTTTCTTAGGGTTCTGGATAGCTTTCTAGTTGCGTTGTTAAGTTTGCGTTTGTCCTCCGGTGTTCTATGGGTCTGCCATACTCTTCTTAGTCTTCGTTTTTCTGCTATTTTTTTTAGTATGTAATGGGGATATTCTTGTTTGCTGTTAGATGGCTTTGTCGGTGTGGAGAGGCGGATTGCGTTTATTATGCTCGTGTTTAAGTATTCCGTGGCTGCTTCGATATCTTCCTTTGTTTTTAGTGGGGTGAAGGCTGAGGTTGAGTGTGTAAAGACTTCTCTGAAGAGCTGCCAGTTGGTGTGTTGGTTGTGAATGGTGCCATTAGGTGTATTCTCGATGATTGTTGAACTGACTGTTGCTATCACGGGAGAATGATCAGAGGAGAGATCAGCCGAGGAGTTGATCTGGACGTGTCTTGATGGGATATTTTTAGTTATGAAGAAGTCGAGAAGGTCGGGTATTTTGTTGGTGTCAGTGGGCCAGTATGTGGGTTCGTATGTGGTGAGGTAGTTGAGGTTGTTGTTTGTTATGCTGTTTAAGAGGTTTTTGCCTCTTGCTGTAACCAGTCTGCTGCCCCATTGGATGTGCTTGGCGTTATAGTCTCCTCCAACTATGAATCTGTTGCCCAGGGTGTCCAGGAAGTTATCAAAGTCTTCTTTGGCGATGGAGTGTCTGGGAGGGCAGTATACTGCTGAGGTGGTGATTGAGCCATGACAGTCTTCTATTGCTACGTTTGTTGCTTGGAGGTAGTCTTTCTGGAATGATGGGAGTTCGTAGTGCTTAATACTTGCTTTGATTATTATTCCGGTGCCACCGTGGGCCTTTCCGCTGGGGTGTTGGGTATGGTAGAATTTGTAACCATTTATTTTCAGGTAGCTCTTGTCGGTGAAGTGGGTTTCCGACACGAGCATTACGTCGATTTGCTGGTGTTTTAAGAAGAGTTCTAGTTCAAGTTTGTGTTGCGCTAGACCGTTGGCGTTCCAGAGTGCTATGCGCCTTGGTTTTATTTTGAGTCGGGGCGTGCTAATTTTTCCACGATGAGTGTTAGTAGCGATAGCAAGTGATTTATTTGCTCCGATTGTTTCTCTATTAGCTTTTCAAGCCTTGAGGAGTTGTCTGTGTTTGGTGGGTTGGGGTCACTGTTTTGGGGAAGGTTCCTTTGGCTGTTCGGGTTATTTTGGATGCCTTGTACTGCTTGGGCAAAGGAGGTTGAGGTGGAGATGAATTTGGTAGGACTGTGCGTTTGGTTGGTTGAGGGGGTTGGGGTAGTCGTGAATTTCGGCGGGCTGGGTGTTTGGTTGGATACCTCTTTTGCTCTGGGCTTAGGGTACCTGTTCGTGTATAGTGTTTTATATGCTGGGCAGCCTTTGTAGTTGGCAGGGTGGTCCCCTTGGCAGTGGATGCATTTCGCTGGGGTTTCCAGTGATTTGGCGCACTGGTCAGTGGAGTGAGAGCCTGCGCATTTAACGCAGCGGAAAGTATGGTTGCAGTATTTCTGCGTATGACCGTACCTTTGGCACCTTTTGCACTGCACTATTTCTTTTTTCACGAGCGGTGGTTCGATCTTTACTATCGCGTTCATTAGGCGGCTGATGTTATATATTTCCTTATTGTTCGGTTTTTGTTTAATGTCTAGGAAGAATAAGGATAACGGGTCTTTCGAGACTCTATGCCTTATATTACTTACGTTGACGACTTCGTGGCCGAGTTTTGAGAGTTCGTATTTTAGTTCGTCTATATCTGCTGAGTGGTGTATGTTTCGTAGGACCACCCGGAAAGGCCTTTCCTGTTTAAGTTGGTAGGTGTGGAAGTTGGCGTTCAGGGTCCTGAGTGTCTTGGTGAGTTTTCTGTAAGCTTCTGGGTTCGTCGGTAGTATTTTCACCTTGTTGTTGCTTATCTTGAGGTTATATTCCTCCTTGCTGGTATCTCTCTCTAGGGACTTGGTCATTGTCTGTATGTCAATGACGTCGTCCACAAAAATTGGTGGGGGAGGGGGGATTCTCTGTGAGTGTTGGTTTGATGGCGGTTCTACGATTTCCATGGCGTCGTTTGAGGATTCCAATACGGCGAACCTGTTGTGTGTGTTTATTTGCGTTGCTGGTTCTATTTTCCTCTTCTTTGTAGTGTTAGCGTCGTTAGTGCGGAGAGTTCTGCTACACTTCTGCCACGGGGGGGGGGGTAGCTCGGGGTAGCTGCGAGTCTGCTCCGGAGAGCCTGGTCGCGGTTGCTGGGCCATCATCGAGCTAGTTAATTCGGAATGAACAACTAGTCGTGAGGCTGTGAGGCTTGTATTCGTGTTGGGGTTAGGTGCGTGGGATTTTCTTCTCCCTAGGGGGTAAGGGGCACTTAGCTGTGTTCTCTTTCGACGTTTGGGCGACACGTGTTGTTTTCGAACTACGCTGGGCACTAGAGACACGTCTGCACGCTTCGGCACTCCACAGCGAACTGCCTAAGAAATATCGGGCGAACTATGAACAATGTCGCGAGAGCCGAGGCGCCGTCGGGCCCATCAATGTGTCATCGGTCTTTTCAAGTGCATAGTTTCGTGGAAAAGACCTACGTGACCCTGGCCACGAGCGCCTGTAGAACACGTGTGCGGTGGGCCTAGGAAAAAGACAACGGAATGCGGCAACGGCCAGAGCGTTAGTCGAAAAGCAGAGTGCGAGTCGAGGAGCCGTGTGCGAGCTGAGCGGAGACAGAGGTTGCGAGTGGCGTTGCCGAGAGAGTGTGGATTGCGCTGTTTTCTGTGCGTTTGGCGTGAATAGTTCAGGTGGAACAACAATCGTCTTCTTCTGTCTGATTAACATCTCTATTGTCCACTCTTTGTAAACACATTATATCACGATATTACATTTATTTATTAAAAAGCGATAGCCATATAATGTATGTGAATTAAAATCTATGCACCAAATGTCTCGTAATCCTCCTTCCTCCCCTTCCTCGTCTGTCAAACAGGCGATCCATGTGTATGAAAGATTTATTTTGCCTACTAAAAGTTATGACTAGTTTTATATTTCAAATATTTTGTATTGTTTTATCCAGCTTTATTCTTTTTATTATTTTTTTTTCTTTTTTTAGCTTCTGTTTTACCCAATAAATTTTAGATTAGATAATACAGATTAGATTAGATTTAGGTAATATCCGATAGATAAACCTTTAACATAAATTCAATATCCTAACAGATAAATTCTTCACCTGTTTCTGTCTTCTTACTCTATCTTTTTAATTGTATTCATAGAAACATGAATTTAATATAATTTGAAGCATTTCTAGTCTACTTATTGCAAGTGTCGTGCGATACCTATAAGCTGGTACGTTTCTGTCGAATGTGAAAAGTACTGTTCTCTTTCAAATATCTGGTACAAATACACCCACTTCATCAATACAATGTATTTTCTCCGTCATTATTTGAGATTTTTTCCCAACGTTTCAGTAATGTCCGGATTCCTCGCTCGAACCTATCTCCCAGGCATTTTTGGAGCTGCACATCGTTGTGGAAGAAAACATCACTTAACACTCTGACTGCCACGCCGAAATCACATGTTTCGCTCAGGACGCCACAGGAGTATTTTTATTATTCTAAGTATATGATGGTAAAATAATAATAGATTGATGATGTAAGACAACATTCTTCCCCAATGGACCGTTTATTTTATTGGTGGTCACGGGTGACTACCATGGCGCCTTGGTAACAGTTGATAACGACATATTATAACAAGGCTTCGTTTATTTCAACAAACCATTCGCACTCGTTATTTCGTCGTAAGCAAAACGTCCAAAAAATATTGTTGAAACGTGTGGAAGATATTAGTAAACAGTATTTGCTTATTCTATATATAATAGTAAGGTATGTTTACACTTCTAACTTCAATTATATGACTATAAAGCAGCATTTACGATTATTTTCTAAGGTGTGTTTATAATAATATTTGTAGATTACCTCTCAAAGATATGGATGCAAACACAGTGCACCGTTAGATGCAAGATTTGTTCTCATTTTTTTTGTATTGATGTTCTAATAAAAACGTTTAATTGTTCAATGGGGTACTTTTATTTCAAAGTATCTTCTGTTTATCGGTTATATTCAAAATTTTTACAATTGTAAGAAGTTCAAGCTCTCCGGTCACCAATGACCACCGTGGCATCACAGGAGAAACCAGTGGCCGGCCATATGACCGACGTGGCAGTCAAAGTGTTAAATCATTTTGGCAGCGAAAAAAATTCATTGGAACGATGTTGGAGTAGGATGTTGGAGAACTTCATGAGGTGGTTTATTATACGTGTTGGTTTATTAGAGGGACAAGTGATAAAATTGTAATAGTCAGTGTATATTAAAATCACTTTAAATACAAGTACAAAGATAGCATATGCCGGTCGTAATCTTCACTCAATGCTACTGTTCAACTATACGCTCGCTATTCGGCTGTATGACTCGCTATAATAACTGCTATAATAATTGTCCTAGAGAGTCCATTCGTCTGTTTGTATCGACCGGTGGTATTATAAAAAGTTCGAATGTAACTTTGGTTAACGATTACAAATAACGGCGATAATATTTTGTCCAGAGTTCGCTTACCCTTGAACCTAGCGAACGTTGGCACTCCAAGGTACAACAATATGAGTCTCTCTCGATTCGAATCTTCCGTTGACTCATGTACCACTACGTTCACATGTAAGATTTTACAGCACCATTTTCGTCAAATTCGCCAACGCGTCGAAAATATTCGTTTTTGTGAATTTCCATATTTCGTGAACAATTGATCGCCTTATTATTGGCGCAGAATGGAAAAATATACGATCGCATAAATGAAGAGAACGGAAGCTATCGAACGACGTGTGAGCCATAACTGATAGAAGATTGTTATCATATAGTATTCGATATGAAATGAAAACCAGCCTATGGACCAACAAATCGCCTAAAGGTTTGGCCGAGCGAATTTAGTCAGACGCATGAATTACATCGCTTTATAAATAGCGTCAATTACAGGCTGCGCGAAGGACATAAATACGAACCTGAACGTAGCCTAGCGGATCAATCAAGCCTATTATTAAAATTCATCACGAAAAATACCAAAATGGGATTGAAAGCTACAATTATGCATATTAATACGCAAACGAACGCATCGCAAGAACGAACACTCTTTCAAAAAGCGATAAACCCGTAAAAGTTACATCCACTTACCTATCCACTAACTTTAATTCTACCCGATCTAAATATCAAGCTGAATATTAAAAAGTACTTTTTTAATCTTAAATGATATATCGCATTCGAATGGAAACTTCTTGTGTCAATTTTACGATGAGCATTTTCTCAGCACACTACTTTGCCCTCTTTAGTTAAAACGTCCTTTCAAGTAACTTCTCGCATTATACAGGTTCTTATAAAACGGACAGATATTTTTAATCGACCGAACAAGGACAAAGATAGCACAAAGAGCGATAGAACTTCAGCTTCCTTGGGTGACGAAGTGCTAGATATTTATAAGCAAGGAGGCCACTGTATTATTCCACTGTACCCATAATTCCTTCGGTGCGATACGCTTTTCGATTCAAGTATCGGGCGTTTGCGAAATATCAAATGCAAATATCACGTTCGACCAGAGTTCCATCGCAGACGATTAAATTGAAATTTTATAACACTGAATACACATTACAAATTGCACATAATGCGGTGCCAGAAGCGATTTCCACACCCACGTGTTGCACCTGTAAATTAGGAACACGGAACAATCGCAAGATGGAACGTGTTCGTCCGTCTGCAGCGTGCAACTACGAAACGAGCTTATGAGAACTGGATGAGGTAAGACTCGCATTATACGTAGGTACGGGAGGCAAGAAGGCGCAACAGGAGAATATAAATCGCACGATACTGGGCCACGTCTGCCGCCCGCGGCGGCATTTCCTTCCAGCGCAATTAAAAACTGGAACAAGCGCCCAGTTTGCCTGTTCTACGTACGAAAAAGGAAAAATCCTGCCGCGGGAGAAGGTAAAAAATCGCAGGCATTCGCACGTGAGAACGAACAACGAGTAATTCGTCCATAGAAGCAGATCCTCTCTTTCTCTCTCTCTCTCTTTTCTACTCCCTTTTTATTAAATCTCTTCTCCTCTCTTTAACGTCATCGTCAGACATTCGCTGGCTGCACTCGAGTTTCCGTTTTTTTCTACGAAAGCCTTTAATCGCCTTGCCGGCGATGGGAAACTTTTGTGTGACAGAGAACGTTGTAAAAGCACGGATAATCGTGAAATTGCGAGACAATTTCGCGTAGAAGACAAACGGGACGTAAGTTTCTGAACAAATGGAAAAGCAAGCAACGTAAGGAAAATACGGGAAATAATTGAAGACTCCTTGCAGACAACATTATACGTAGCAAACGACAGATTTCTTGGGAGCGAGAAAAAGCTTCTTTGATTTGGAATTAAAATTTGGAAATTTTCAATTGTAAGATCTTAAACGTACAATAATCTAAATGAATTACAAAATGTTCTGTTTTTTGCACTAATACAAATTCATCGGGAAAAGAATAGTATTTGTAGAAAAGCCTGTACGTGCGTCTTATTGGTAGAGAAAATTGAATGTGGCATTCATTTAAATTTCCAAGCACTGTACAAAGATAACTCATATAAAAACAGAAAATATATTTTTTTAAGGTGTTCTTTTCGTATTTGTTATAAAAGTATATTTCATAACGTAAGAATTGCTATAAAATTGGTGTTATTTAGCGTGAAGCGTGTCTATCGCTTAATGACTCTTACATTGTTTTGTACAGAGGCGATTTTGGACTATTAGCAATTATTTACCAATGGAAATTGCTCTTAAATTCTATATTACGGTATTCCCATTAGTGAGTAAGACATTATACGCTAAAAAAGACAACGTTTTAAAATTTTTGCACTTACGGTATTGTCTGCAAGAAATCTTTAATCATCTTGCTAGATACGGTAGATACGGTTTGATACGGATAGAGAGTTAGATACGGTGGAAAAATATTGCAAAATTTGTGGAAAGATTATCATCGTACTATTAAAAGTTTTTATCGCATCTTTTAATATCATTTTAATTGATAAATTTTAATTCGAATTTGATTAAATTCATTAGTTTTCTTAACTGTTGAGTTAGAACTGTCCAAAAATAAATAAATCAAGCTATGAGAGTAAAGTTTTAAGAGTAAAACGTTACATGCTAGTGGAGGAAGGAAATGTGCAGTGTACGTCCGGATAAAAGAAAAATTGAATTCGTTACTTAGCATCTAGCGATCTAGCGATCGATCCGGAATTTTCCTGATAACTGATATCGTCATATCGAATGATACGCAGTAAAAATTTGAAAAACGTGTGCGAAGTTGTAGAAAACGAGGAAACTGATTAATTGGGATTCGATAAACAGATTGCAGCGCCCTTGTACACTTTGACAGGTACCAGTCATTTTGATTGGTTTTGGTAGAAATAGCTTCGTGTTAACTATCGGTAGTTCTAGTGTTAATGTCGTACTCTAATTGTAGCACTTATGGGAAAATAATCTACTGTAATTTGTTTGCTAATGTATAGAAAAAAATGCATTATTTATTTGCGAGATATTTGTCTAGCTCTTCGTTATTTTATTCATACATTCGTTATGCTATATCAACTCAATTGGTAATTGTAGGTAGAAGGAAATGCAGCCGTTTTTCATCTAATATCCGAGTAAATGGACGTTGCAAATTGAAATAGAAATTACTGCTCGTCGAATAAATACGAATTTTTCTCGTAAAAACGATCTTCTTTTAATACCAACTATATCAGGCAATTTTTCATAAGCAATATGCTCTTCGCACGAAACATTGGTATTCTTCGAACATTTGGCGAGACAACCATACATTATCGATTAAAGAACATGTCGCAGTTTAGAACGCTTTCTAAACTGCGATCACGATAACTGCAATTTACACTTCGAAACGAAGACTGCATTTGACTTGTAAATCATACAATTTAAATTACAGAGTCAAGCCGACTTTCTAACAGACTCGATGAAACTTTTTGCCGCGTTTGTTTGCCATATTAAGGTTCCGGCAAAGAACTTATTTTTAAAATAAATTTCCATCGCATCCGCGAATCTTCCAATTACTCGAAAGAAAGTTGCCGCGATATTGCGCAATATGACAGATTTAAAAAGTATCACTCGAGGAACTGTTTAACGTTAATACGGATAAGGAAGAAGAATAAATCTGCGAAAAGTACATTCAAATACCATTACCTTTCCAACGCCAAGGTAGAAGAAAGGAAAGAAAACATTCGAGGCAGAAATTTTTATTTTGAGGATGCACGCGCTACCTTTACGTAAAAATTGTTAAAAAGAAGAAATGTAATTTCTTCGTATTTTTCTCTATCTGCGCCTTCCGCCTGGTTCGTGCAATAGTACTCGAACCAGACACGTGTTTCAAATTAAATTTAACCTCTGCCCCAAACTCGTACAACGCGGAGGAGAAACTCACTTTCGTTCTTTGACTTTCTACTTTATTTGGAAACTAAACATCTCCCTTCCTTCTACGCGAAAATATATACCAGACAAACGTACTAATTACAATAATAGAAACTACCAAAATCAAAAATGTCGTACGCCGAAAGTCGATAGAAAGGATTACGTAAATTTATTATGATTTACGGCTACGTTAATTTCTACCTTTTTCCATAAATTTCGCAAATTTGCAAAAATCACGAATGATCCTTGATTTTTGAACTTTAACTTCTAGCGAAGTTTGCCAGTAGCGTAATAATTAGACACCAACTCTCTTATTCGCCGCCAAGGACGAGCATCGAAGCACGTGGATTCGCGTTCTTCGAATCCAGTTTAACGTCTGTTCGTCGAGAATCGAGAAGCGCATACGTCGAGGACTGAAGTGGAGGAAGAAGGAAGAGAAAAGGGGAAAAATGTGATCGGTGGACAGCGTGGTGCAATAGATTCGTTGAACGAGGAAAGAGAAAACGGTTCCGCCACATCTGACAACCCCTTGTCTCGGCGTCTGCCACCCGCGTGATTCTCACCACCCCCTATACACGCAACAAGGGTTGGCCGGTCGCGCGGAGGGGCAGGAGAACTACGGGGGAGATGAAACGAGTCCCTCTGTTTGATCCGCAAACACTGTAATTGCCTAGAATATTATATTAGGTACGCGGTGCTGTGTAACGGGGGCAGCGGGTGTACGGAGGTGGCATGAAAAGAGAGACAGCAGGGTTGATGGCACCCCGGCGAGCAACGAATACGCTGGAACAATAATTTATTTTAGTTTCACGGAAGGGAACGTGCCGTGGCACGCTGCCGCTGGCAGGTACGCATTAAAGAGTTCTACGGTTTTTCCATTGCACGCGTTTCCTTCCCTTTTGCCCTTAGCCTCAGCCCCTCTTTCGCTTCGTCCATCCGCCCTTGACGAACTAGTGTGGAGAAACCTCGTTTGCCCTTGCTACTGACCTTAGCTAAAACGTTCTTTTTAAGTTCATCTCATCGTATTCTTTTCTTTCTGCCATCTTTGGTTCTCTTCGTATAATTTAAAATACGTTGTAATATAAATATTTAGACATCGTTTCGTAAGAATCTGTGCAGAGTCACGAGAAAAGAGACACCTAAATATCTTTTTGATTTACGTTTGCATAAAAAGAATTTTGTTGAAGAAAGTTATACTGCTTGAAGAGCTACTTTTAATTGTGGGACGAATTTTTTTCTCAGGCTCGTCTTCTTGCGAGATTTTAGGGTTATCGAAAATTTTATATCTTTTTATATGCTCGTCGATATATTATTTTATTTCGTAGATATAAGAACGACAGCACTGCCTCGCGGTTTTTCTCGTCTTCCATACGCAAAGCTTCTCAAAATTAAGTCTTAAAATGTCTTCTGAATTAGGGGTAAGTTTAATTCGTATAAAAATAAGGCATGTTTTTGTGAATTATTTATGACGACACAGTTAAAATCTCTTTATTAAAACCAATAGTACATTAAAGTATGACATTCGAAGAATATTGTATAAAATTTTCACGGAGAAATATTAAAAAATACGGCAATGGCAGTAATTATTCGGACGTGTCTAGGAAAATTGCGGTGCCCCCGATAACTTGGTGGTGGATCATCTGAAATCAAAAAGTCAAAGTTCATTCGTTAGGTAACAGTTTTCCACAGGTAACGCTGGGAGAGTTTTTCGAAATTTCAATTTTTCACTTTTTTGGAACACTTTGAAGGGATAAATTAGCCGACTTTGCGAAAATTTGCGGCTAATTTTCCCTGCAACAGACGGCAAAAAAACAGGAACGTGATATTGAAAATTATCCGAAGCAAGTAGATTTGTGAGATGTTGGAACGCTAGGAAAAGCTTCAAATACACTGATGTAATGAAATGACTTCAGTGCGACAAAGACGGCGACAATGACGGTTTTATTCAAATGGAAACAACAAGCGAAAGTGCTAATGGAGAGGTACCTTGTCGTACCTCATACATCATAGAATTTCTGTTATACAATCGTAAATAGGATAGTAGATATTTAACTGACCCCATTTAGCCTACCCTCGTTTGCTATAATACATACATTTGGTTCAGAACGTGGCCATGCCAAGTAGCTCGTGTTTCTTCTTTCGATTCTGATTCGTTGGATTTTTTGAGGAGAATAATTAGCGAACCTCTATAGTCGAAACTACTCGGTTATCCATAGTCCTGTTTTAATTGTTCTAATTGTTCAGGTTTTACAAATTTATTTTCAAATTCCTACTTCGTGTTATATTTTTTCCGCAATGACGTAACGATTTTCGCAACGATAACTAAAAGAATAATATAATGAATTTTATTTTGTTTTTTATGTATTCAAACTGAAAATAATTTGTATCAAGGTTACTTATACCAACACCAGTCAAAATAACTGGTACTTGTCAAAGTGTAAAAGGATCCTGCAATCCGTTTATCGAACCCCAATTAATCAGTTTCCTCGTTTTCTACAACTTTGCACATGTTTTGAAAATTTGTACTGCGTATCATTCGATATGACGATATCAGCTATCAGAAAAATTCCGGATCGATCGCTAGATCGCTAGGTGCTAACACTAGAAATACCACACCAGTTAAAACAGCTGGTTCTACAATGTTATAAATGTGTCGACCCTCGTTTAGGGATCATGGTCCCAGATGGATTAATAATACTAAAGATGTACTACATAACATGGAATTGCTTCTGTAAGAAAGTAATAAATCAATAAATATAAAAATATTCTATTGTTACGTATTTTTTAAAGACTAATCATTTTGACTGGTTTTGGTAGAAAAAAGCTTCGTGTTAACTATCGGTAGTTCTACTGTTAAATACTTTGGATGTCGCGTGCATCGCGGTTGGTTTTAGTAGCTTGCGAACATAAGTAGTTCTCTCGTCACAGTACAGAACTTGGTCCCCGGTTGCTTCTTCTCGCGGAACGTAACAATCATTTACCCGAGCGGCGCGACGACCGTGTTTACATCGACGATACGTACGCTTACGTAAAGCCCATTAGTCGACTGGCAAACGATTACCATCGTCGCGATGCAATCGACTCGCTCTTTGTTGGTATTATGGAATTAACGAAACGAGATTCGACGTAATGGGCGGTTTCGCAAGCGGTTAACACACGATTTAATTTCGGGCCCGATCGATCATTAGGGACACCTACGATCGGCCTAACAGACGTTGATGATACATTTTTCAAGCGTTTCGCTTGATATCGGGCGAACGTGTGCATCGAATCGATGGCCACGTGGAATCGCGAATCTGGATCGTGATGGTGAACACGAGCACGTCGTGAGGCTCATTAGTTCTGGCCCCACTTTCCTGACGTAATAGGTGCGAGGACCCTTCGTTACTTCGCCAGCAGATCATAAAGTGAAAGTTAATTAAATCGAGACGTTCGAATCTTCATTTTGTACGACCGTTATCCATTGTGTGCGTTTCGTTTATGGGAGCAGTCGAGGTGACTGATAAATCTTCCGCTGCGAACAAATCACTTCTATAGATTCGGATATTGTTTGCGTTAAAGCTAACTGAAATCTCATATATCAAAGTCCCAGATAAAATAATAGAAAGAAAGTAATTTATATACTTACGTATTATAGGCTTCTTCGGCTCACGCAAATTTCGTATTTGTTACTTATTAATACGTAGAACGATATTACACAAATGACACTGTTTCGTTATCGCTAGCTTAGAACGAGAATAGTTAACATATGAGAAATAGAATGTATGTACATATGACTGGATCGGGGCAAT
The DNA here is from genome assembly GCF_011952255.1 of Bombus vosnesenskii. Taxonomy (NCBI): domain Eukaryota; kingdom Metazoa; phylum Arthropoda; class Insecta; order Hymenoptera; family Apidae; genus Bombus; species Bombus vosnesenskii. Next base: position 94,651 of record NW_022884350.1, read on the forward strand.
AACTAAATTTTTGGTAAAAGTCATAATCTTTTCGCTATTATACTGTAGCATTTATAAAATAAGTAGTAGTACTGCTATAGCACTTGAACTTGCTTTGCACTATCATTTTATAGGTATATACTATGTATATATACCATAGATATGTACTATATAGTACTCTATATTATAGTACTGCTATACAGTATAAGTAATATTATATAATACATATCTACAGTACATATACATAGTATATAGCTATAAAATAATAGTATAGGTTCAACAACTTACTAACACTTACCTTCTAAATTATGTTAAAAAATCTAACAATTAGCATAAGATAATTTCCCAAATTTCATCCTCGTCCTAATTTCATTGCTCTGTCAATCTTTGTTGGTAAGTCCTCCAGTCTGTAGATGGCAATTGGAATTTGAAATAGAAATGCCGCCAGTTACGTGACGACAAGAACGAAGGAATTTGTCGTTACCAAAGTCCTCCTTAGCGCTTTGTTTTTTCGCGGTTAATGCACTACGTTGTTTCTTAATATTCGAAGTCGTATTCCAACATGCAAAGTACGTAATTCTGGCATTTATATTTTGTGACGCCTAAGCTATATACTAATATATTCCCTCTATGTTCATATACCGTTTGCATTAACTTTTATGAAACATCGATTACAGATCTTCGTTACTGAGCGTTCAAGGTGATTATGCCAATTTTTTCAGATCAAGAAATTGATTTAGTTTTGAATAAATGCTAAAACAGTTTCCGGCTGACGTGATTCGGACACCTTATCCTATAGACTGTAGCGTATACTGTTTTAACTTCCCATAATATTACCGTAGCATAGCTTCTTCATTTTTATACCTAACCGTATATTCGGAGTATTATAATATATATGATAAACGTCGTTCAAACGTACTAATCTTGCAAAAACGAATGACCATTCTCTGTTTTCTAGAGATTTCAATTCGCAACGGTTAATCGAGTCTGTCATTCTTTTTCTTTACTATCGTCATTTATTTTCTTTCTTGCCTCTCATCCTTCGATTCGAATTAAATTCACCCGCTGTTTTCTTCCATCCATGCTGTATTGTAATTTTTGTTCAGTTAATTCGCTTCATGCCACGAATATGAAGGTCTCGCGGGACTAGACAAATTATAAAATCACAATGGATCTAAATTTCACTGGATTCTACCTACGTAAGAAATGTTATGTTGCCATATGTTCGTAGGTAAAAAACGCATGGTTCCAAAGTGACTTAGCAAAGTGAGTTAATGGTCACGAACTGACAGAACGAATACAAGGTCAATCGCTAATAACATATAATAATAGAAAGCAATTACCTATCTCGACGAATTCCTATTATTCAATCAATATATACTTTGCACTATTTATTATACTTATAATATTATATTTGTGGGATGGTGTGACGTTAGGGAAAGACGTGGCTGATTGTTTATAAATGTTGTTGTCAAGATATGTTAATGTTGTCAAGGAGTGTTGTGAGCGTTACCAAGGTTTGTTAAGGGAAAAATGAGCGTGGTAATGCTGTCGGAGTTGAATTAATCGTGGTCGAGAGAAGTTCATCGTGTTGCTGTGACGTAGAAATAGTGATAAGCGAATTCGTGAAACGCGATATTATATTCGATTTTGTGAGAGTGTAACAATATTGTGTTTATCATACTGTCTTTTCTGTTAATTTATAATAAACATTCCTACATATTTATGTTATACTTTATTATGCTTGATTTTTATCAACATTAAGTCGAGAGAATATTTTTGCAAAAGTATAAATTATATCAATCGCTAAATGAAGAAAAACGAGTGAATAATTTACATTGGCAGTAACTTGGATAAAGTAATTTTTTAATCGTGGTGTTCCTTACTTTTTATTTATTCTTTCTTTTGTGTTAAGAATAAATTACATCACATTTACACTTATAAGGATTAGAATATTATAATATCATATTTATGTTATACTTTATTATGCTTGATTTTTATCAACATTAAGTCGAGAGAATATTTTTGCAAAAGCAAAAATAATATCAATCGCTAAATGAAGAAAAACGAGTGAATAATTTACATTGGCAGTAACTTGGATAAAGTAATTTTTTAATCGTGGTGTTCCTTACTTTTTATTTATTCTTTCTTTTGTGTTAAGAATAAATTACATCACATTTACACTTATAAGGATTAGAATATTATAATATCATATTTATGTTATACTTTATTATGCTTGATTTTTATCAACATTAAGTCGAGAGAATATTTTTGCAAAAGCAAAAATAATATCAATCGCTAAATGAAGAAAAACGAGTGAATAATTTACATTGGCAGTAACTTGGATAAAGTAATTTTTTAATCGTGGTGTTCCTTACTTTTTATTTATTCTTTCTTTTGTGTTAAGAATAAATTACATCACATTTACACTTATAAGAATTAAGACCGAGCTAATTTATACACCGATGTTGATTTACTTTTATTCTTCCTCTAGCATATTCTAACAGCAGCCACACTTGTGGGAAAATTTTTCAATGACGAAAGTTCGCGACTGAACTGTAAAGCTGCAAATATCCTCTAACATAGTACAGAAGTTGGCAGACGAATTGGTTTAGGTAAAACCGCGGATAAAACTGATGGTTAATGGATGAATACCGCCAGCTTCTCCATGGAATTTCGTTTTCATGAAAGTTTTGCGATACATCGTAGAGCGTACGGAAGTACGTTTCGACGAAAAATAACAAATCCATCGACTCGTATCTTAAAATTACTCAAAGTCAAAAATTAGAAATCGGACGATTCGCCTTCTTCGACAAGATCATGCGAATCATCCATAGAAATATTTCAGTAATGCTTTCTAAATTTGAATTTCTCCGTGTGTAACAAATTGACAATGATATTAACTTGCTAATAATTAAACAATTATAGGTTCACACATCTATGTATTAATTATTTATGCAACACACGCTGACGACGATATTCATAAAGAACCTTGAATATTTATCTCACAAAATTTGCAACGTTACTTTTACAATTTATAACGTTAATATTTCATGTATCTTATCGTTGAATGGTTTCGTTAAAATTACATACATTAATTATCATAAAAACAAAGCGAGTAACAAATAGTCGCAAGTGATAATTAATTATAAATTATAATTATAATATGATAATTAAAATATAATTAATAAATATAATTATAAATTATATTATCACTTGATATGTTACAGAATTTAAAAGTTATACATTTTATCAATTCACAGAATAATATATGCCGCGATACGTTTCTATTGTGAGCGTAGAAATAAAAATTCTACGTCCTACCCTCCACCTTTCTCTTTCTGTCTGATTCTTCCTTGCCACGAGTTGAGTCATTCCGTGATGGTATCAAAACGTCTGCGTGACAGGATTCGACAATTCCTGTCTCTGTTCAGCTGTCCGTTAGTCTTAAGAAAACGCCAATAACTCGAATCACGGGCATCGGATGAAGGGAGATCGATGAACGAATAAGAAAGAACGGCGTACTCTTAAATAAAACGTGCCGCTTTCAGGGCAGAGCAAATCGATTCGAAATGAGTCATGGTCATCTAAATCCATATCACGTATGTATATACATATATCTGAGGAAATATGAAACTGTACGATCAGTATAAAACTCTCTTTTTAAATTTCTTGTAGCTTGTATCCTTTCATTCTCTTGTCCAAATATACCGAGATTTATTAATTTATGTTCTCATACAGATTATTTTATAAATTTCCATACGGATTTAAAGACAGATTGAAATTTGCATCGCGATTTTTCTTAAGCAAATTGTGAAATAAGTTACTCGAGGTTTGTACGATGAGCGCAGTTACAGCAGAATACGGTGAACTCGAGCGCATCTCCATTTCGTGTGCAATATTTTCGCGATACAATAAAATATAACGTAAAAGAGATTCAAAACTTTAACTAAATTAAACTAAATTAAACGATTCGTAAAGCGAATCTCTCTCTCCTGATCGGCCATTACACGAAAATGGAAAAAAAATACTATAATTTGGAGATTCGGGTTAAGGCAGAATGTAATGGAAAAGACGGCCTTGTTGGTTAATGTTCGATTGCTCGTTAAGTTTCAAGACTGCCGGTAATTAAGACTCCAAGAAGAGGCAGACTTGAAAAAGCTTTTATTCGATATCTTTACGCAGGCACGTAAAATCTTATATGAACTTTCATTTTTCTTAAATAAATAATGACTGGTGAAAATTTCTCTTCTCGCATGGAACTTGGTCAAAATATAATAAACGATATTTTCGTTATTTCGAATTTCCAGAAATTACACAAATTTCGCAATCATATGTAACGATGTACATCATATCTCTACGTATTTGTATTTCATATTATCAAACGATGTTGTAGTTCTATTATACGTACAATGTAATACGTCTAATAAAATATAATAAAATACTACTACTACTATTATTATTATTATTATTACTAAAGACCTCGGTTAGTTAAAGACTGTAGTATTTTAATATCATTGTATTAGGTTATCCGAAAAGTGTTTTTCTTTTACAGACACATCTTTTACAACGACGCATTTTTATACAAACATGAAACCTAGTCTGTCGAACGTTGTGATCTTTATTTCGATAGAACAAAATGGATCATACGTAATTCGATAAAACAATATAAAACGGAAAATGTTGTTTCCATTTTTTCCTTATAAAACGAAAGAAATTTTTTGGATGACCTAATAATATTTATACTTAAGTGATGAGATCTAACAAGGTGAATAACGTATAGTGTTCCGAAAGGATAATACATAGCTTTATAGTAGTGTTTAATGTTTATAGCTTTCTAAAATATTTTCTCTGAACAGCGCACATGAATCACGAAGAGTATCGGCTATTTATAGGTAACAACCATTATCTAACCGTAACAAGATAATATAAAAAAGCGTAGGCATCTAATGTGAGAGGCACTGGTGTTGTATATGATTCAACCTCGGGATATCTATTTCGTCACATTAATGATAATATAATTGTACACTGTCACTAGGACTTAATAATTATATACTACGAAAGCAATTAAGAGATGATATATCTAAACATATTAGGAAAACAAATTAAGTAGCAAAGAAATATCGTATGGGATGATATATTAATTAAAGATTTCCATTAAACTGAAGAAGGAAAAAATATATTTTGTTAAGTCCAATTGAATTTTATTAAATTTCATTTGATCGAATCTCATCAATGAAAGAAATCAGTAATTATTTTCGAAGTAACAGTACGTAACGGCAATTAATGAAATGCAGTATACGACATGATTATTTATGCTTGTATTTTATTCTGAATGATGATGCGCATTCACGCGTACGTCGTTCACGCAATCAGGCTCACCTGCTCTATTTTTCAAAGAATACGTTAACACAAATTAAAAAATAGTTTCTGCTTTCTAATTACAATGTTTGGTTGTCTAACTTTATTCCAGATTAAAATTTATTTTAGCAAGGTCAAGATCTGGGAATTACGTGGAATAAACAGAGGTGCATCGAGCTAATAAAATTGTAGATTACAAGATAGTATGCTACAGTAATCCCATATCGTAATAGCATATACATAATCATATATAGCGAACATCCTATCTATAGTACAGTCAGCTTTGAAAATACCGTTTCACTTGCCATCGCTATACCAAACAGCAGCTCTATTTTTGCACTAATGAGAAGCAAATAACGTGTTCTTCGTTGACATAAAATTTAAGGAAATAAAAGTTTCTCCCGGTATACATCGCTAAATATAGTTTCCCTCGTGATTTCGTGCTGGAAGTACCAGCGAAGTCACGTAATTTTTTATTCGACGAGAACGTAGCACAGGACGAACGAAGATCAAGGATACGAGAAATATTGAAATCGCACAAGGTCAAAATAACGATGCAATTCTGTCGCACGACTTCTTCGATGACGCGTGTGACTTGATCCATCTAAACTTCGCTTCGTATTTTATTGCAGAGTAAGAAAATTGCATGACTAAACGCGATCCGTGTGAAATCTCTTGCGTAGAAGCACAGAGAACGAGAAGCGTTCACGAACTCTGAATAAACTGTTAGCTCGGAACGGACGTCGTGATTTGCAGAATTTCTCTCGACAAAATAATCGAAGATCAAGAAAGATCGAAAGAAGATCTAAAAGTAGGACGCTTACGTGGATAAATAAATAAATGCAATAAAACATGATTTTTTAAGTATTACTGAATTATAATATCGCGTCACACGCGTAATTCGGAATACGCTGCCGTGTCAGGACACCTGATCCTTCTTCGTCTTTTGAACACGTTATAAAAGTACTAATAATCTTAGTTACACAGATTAATGTCGCTTAAATCAAACTGACATAACAGCTACGTTAACATTATTCGTCTCTCCGAATGAAACGTCGTTTATTACTTACCTACGTATTTTCTAAAGATTTATATCTTCGAAACCATCGGATTATTCCCATTTCTATTTCTTTACTATCTATTTTACATCAAAGTACCTTTACTTAGCCAGCAAGCGACATAAAAGCCGGGAAATAGGTAAAAGCGAATGATAATCTTCCTGCGTACTCTTCCATTGAAATATCAATCAGATGTTATGCAATCGAACGAACGATAACAAATAATTAATGCTGCGAGAGAAACAAAATAAGGCGCAACGATTTCAACGGAAACGTATACATATAGAGGACACGAAAACAGGCTAATAACGGGCACGGGGAGAGTTTTCACGAGTCGGCTGGCTCGAGCGACTGCGTGTGCAGACGGTTACGTGACTGCGTGTTACGAATGAAGTCTCCTGCGTAATTCCAGAGGCCATGGTACTTTCGACGAGAGCTCGTGGAGAAGAGAGGATCGCAGAGCGAAGAGGGAACAGCGGAGGGATCGATATGCTTTGGCAGAGTCCATCCACCCCCACGTACTTTCTACCCCTATATCGCCACTACCACTGCCACTACCATCGCCACCTCCACGCCGCCGCCACGATACCGAAACCGCTTTTTGGAGGTGCTCCGTTCGCGTTGCAACCCCCAAACGACTCACCTCCGCGCCTCCGAACTCTACCGCCAGCGGGGGTGGTTTATTGATCGCCGTTGGCCACGCCTTCCACCCCTTTACACCACGCCTACGCGTCTCTCCTTTCATCGGAAACGCGAACACGCTGGTGCAGCCGGGTGCACGGCATCCACCACTTCCCCTGCATCGACCTCCACGATTATGAAATTCAGCCGCCAGCAATTTGTACGACCTGCGCCGGTAACTGATCGAATCCCATGCTCCGGCAGAAGCGCCTGCTCTCCACGCACACACCATCTCCCGCACAGTTTAGAAACAGCGAACTCCGGCTCCGAGGAAATCGTAATTTTCCTTCTTTTCTATTGCGCGATTTTCGTTTTCCCGCAACTTCTCGAAACGAACGAAAGCGAAAGAGGATAAGAATAAAGTTAGCTTCCGAACGAGCATTATTTTTTTAGTGCAATGTCCACGTGGAATTCAGTAACCTTCGTTTGTCTTAAGATATTCAACGATCTCTTTAACTCCTCTTTCGTAGCAGGTGATATTCGAAATGAATTGTCTTGCGTATTAAACAATTGTTTTGTGTAAATTTTATAGACGAAGATACATACGTCTAGGTTTCGCAGTGAATAGATTGCAAAAATTCGACGATGTTTTCGAGTAGCTACATGCACTTAAGTACAGTTCACTTTTCACTGAGTGTAGTTGATTTTTTTTTAGTACAACTACACGAACTGATAGAAATTGGATAAAACTTCTATCTCACGCAGGGTTTTTTTTTAACAAATCCTAGTTTCATTCTCATAGTATCAAATTTTTGTAGTCATATGAAACTATATATTGTTAAAATTATTCGAAAGTTGATATAATTGAATCATAATTAATTATGTATATGATAAATAGTTTTTATAGTTACTATATATCGTTTGAGACCGGTTTTAATTAATACAAGCTAAAGCGATATTGCAAATGTGACGCACGATTCGAGGTCGCAAATTGCAGGTGCAGGATTGCATCGATTGGAAATTTACGGAAACATCGATATGTCGATGAGGAATAGTAATAACAATAATTAAGATCACACGTCGAGATTTCGAACGCCCCGAGTATTATGTCATCTTATAAATATGCAATGCGATCGTTTTTCGTACATTGCGTAAAAATAAAAAATTTTCTGTTGGCGATTGGTCAATGACACAGTCTCTCCAATTTTTGTATAGCTTTTTTATTACTTTTCTACATTAAGTTTTTTAGATCAAATCTCCGATATTAATCATTTGCACTGTTGTACAGCTCTCGAAAAAACCACATTACTTGCAGGATATCTGCTACCTGCCTGGCAATGCATTCGATTGGGAATATACTGTGTCGAGTGGAATGATTAACAGCATGTAAAACAGAGTATGATCGATGCGAAAAGTCGATGTCTCGATACTAACATCGTTATTTTCCTACCGATACTCTGAAATTTGGCGGTAGCCAATTTCGCTTGAAAAATATCCAGCTTACCAATCCCGCGTGTTTTACCTACGAGCGCTTGATCAACGATCGATGTATTTATAAACTACGAGATATTTCTCGAACAACAGAAATAAGGTTATTGAGAATGCTGTTTCAGTGACGGAACAAATCAATACACGAGGTAACATAGAAGTAGATTGCGCCCGATTAAACATCAGAGATAAAACAAGTATTTCAATTCGCAAGTATTTTCAGAATAGCGAGAGATATTTGAAAGTACGAAGCTACGAAATTGATGTTACATGTTTAAAAGAAACATAATTTTTCAGTACTTTCTCATCCTACTTCACTGACACCATTGTCGAGTACTTCGTGACAATTTCACAAATTGTAAAAGTAGAATACGGAATACCGTATAACATAAAAATAACAAGTATAACATAAATATAAAAAGCATAGGTTAATAGATAAATATCTTTAAAAAATTCCATAATTGTCTTTCCAAATACCACTGTACCGTTCCACTTTACACATTTCTCGTGTATAGAACGAGATACCCGACGTTTTTCTCACGAAACATTCGTGATGATTTTTATCTTAATAACGAGATCGTGCAATACGTTTCCTTCTGTGTGCGTAAAAATAACCCGAAGGTGAAGGTAACGCGTCCCCCCGAAGTGGCAGATATTCACCAACGTCGACATCGTTAGCGAGCACGTTGCCGAAATAACATTTATACGTCCGAGGATTATGGCAATGTTCCGCTAACACAGCAATAGAACGTCAGATTATAGATCAACTGTCATTACTTATGTAAAAGAAGAAGAGCCAAAGTCTCGCGTCATCATCAACTATTACACGGATCTTCGTTAATACAGAATCCGTAATAAAAAATTTCGTGAAATATTCAAAACGGAAGACGGCATCGAGTTATTGCGCAAAGTGTTTCTGCGAAGATAAATATTAAATGGGATGGAATAGAAAATTATTTGTAAATTAGATAATAAGTAGTTTATTTCCGATAGGAGCTCCGCATTTGTTCGAAACGAACCAAATGGCCCGCAGAAATATTTTAATTCTTACATTAGAAAATATTTAGTTATACATGTATCGTGTGCGTTATATAAAATATTTCGAAACATCATCGCCACTGTAATGGAACGCAACTACCAATGTTATACTGGCAAAATCTGAAACAAATTAGATGATGCATATAGAATTTACAAGATATTTACTGCAGACATATATTTATTAAAAAATTAATATATAGCGTAATTGTTCCACTGAATAATCAGGTTTATTAATATGATGGCTAAATGACTATTTAAATGCAATTGTGATCTGTACAACATGTGCACTTATATTAAATATCTTGCAGCTTCTATGTATATTTTCACACTGATTTCGAGTTTTATCAACATAATCATAATAGTCGATTTCGTTCTCATTATATTGCTAGAGAAACTTCAAAACGTCTCGTGTAATACACGTAACATATTCGAACCTAAATACTTCTGCAAGTGTTTGAATACTTTCGTCAGGCTTATTAACATGATGGGTAATTTACTATTTAAATATCATTCATGATGTCTGTAACATGTGTGCTTACATTAAATATCCTGTACCTTGTATGTATATTTTCATTTTTTCATCCCAAATTTTATCAATATAATCGTGATAATCGAGTCTCGTTACACTGTCTTAAGAAATTTCCAAATGTCTCGTATAATACACGTAACATATTTGTACCTAAAAGACTTATACAAGTGTTTGAATATCATCCAGGAGGGGAGTTACTGTTTGAACGGCTTAATTTATCCTTTGACCTTTAACATAATACAACAATCTTATCTAAATATCCCAAGTTTAAGATTTATTATCTTGTTTCGCAACTACAAGCCTTAAATTTCCAGACGACTAGGAAAATACGTTTTGCTACAGTTTTCGGATTATTTTGCTGCTCCAGTTATCGGACTTACATACATACACACATACACACATACATACCTATGTATCTCAAATCCATCTCCATCATTACCAAACGGGGCTGAATCAGCGGTGCAATAAACTTTGATAATAACGAATGGAACGTCATTAAAATTGAATGAAAGGTTAAACCGATTCCACGGAGTAATTGGGTCATACATTTATTCGACTCGTTAAGAAATAGAAACTTCTGTGTAATTATTAATAGTCTCGAACAAGGATCGTACGAAACTATAGTCTATATTTGTTGAACGTTAATCATCATAGGCTGTGCCGTACGATAGGTGAATATTTCTTATATCCAATAAAGTACCTCTTTTACTATCGTACAGTCGAATCTCTGTAACTCGAAAACTCTATAACTTTACAAGATTACAATTTTGTTCGGTCCCTTCAGCTTCCCTGCGAACACCTCTAAAAGTCAAAATAAAACTCGCTTTAACTCGAATTATTTTCCATGCGTCCAGATGTGTTATTTTACCCCTGTATCTCGAATTTGGAATAGCCAGACATCTTCAAGTCGAAATATGCCTATAGCTATGCCACGTGCCACAAAATGTGAGAAACTAATTGTTCGATATCGTCTCTTGTCTTTTAACTTAACTAACAGTTAGTATTTTCTCTAATAACGCAAGACGACGCAAGCCGTGTCGTCCGAAAAGTTTCTTGCGTTTTATAAGGAAATAATGGATGCACAACATTTTCCGTTTTATATTATTTTATCGAATTACGTATGATCCATTTTGTGCTATCGAAATAAAGGTCACAACATTCGACAGATTAGGATTCATGTTTGTATGAAGATGCATCGTTGTAAAAGACATGTCTGTAAAAGAAAGACACTTTTCGGACAACCTAATACTTCTTCGCCCTTCGATCACGTGCATATCAACGCAAGCTAATCGTTCTTCATCAGTCGAACACGTAAATGCCATTATCTTCCACGTTTGTAGCTTCCGCATTTGTGTACGTTGAATAAAATGAGTCCAAGAGGAAGCTTAAAATAATAATTTTTAAAAAGGTGTAAACGTAATTCTACCTTCGTACAAAGCTTCTGTACGTCGAATCTTCGATTGTCAAGCCTCCTTTATTCGGGAATTTAATTTCAACAAGTCGAAAGCTCCGTAACTCGAAGATTTCAATTGAAACGCGTTATGTTATATTTGCATTTGCCAAAATTAAAATCGACTTAACTAAGATTGATTCTTTTTTGATAAATTTTTAACTAGTAGATTAAAACACACGCGCTTCGTTCGTCTAATAAATAAAAAACACTTGCGATTATTACTCTCAAATTCGAGAAACTAAATTTTCTTATCTGGAGTTTCATTTGTAGCAAAGTTTCAAATATATCTGAAACTTTCACAGATTATTAGCACAAGTTCTGTGAAAGACACTAGGGAATCAAGACTTATAATTGGAGTGTTTGTCAGAGATACCTCTATCCACAGCTTTGGATATCTGACGGTGTTTGCATTCAACATGAAAATCGGAAATAAATCAAAGTTTGTCGATATCTGGGTCGGTCGATGGGACGTCTGTACGAGGTGTGCTTTTCTTAGAGTGGATGTTATTTGCAATGGATTCTTTAAAGCGAGAACGATGGGAAAACTGTGTAACGGCAAGCCTTTGTAAATTTATTCGTTTTCGCCAAATATTGAAACAAACGAATAAAAGTCACAGTAATCGATACGCTATACTTGAGTTACGTAAAAATGTAACACTCCGAGCTTTCGGATTTCGTGGATGTAATAAATAAGGAGTGAGACTGATATTATAGTATGTATTTTTATCTGCAATTCGTATCTACCTGTAAAGGTCGATTAAATCATTTAATGGCTTAAAACATTTCGTAGTTACTGATATTTGCTGTACCAAAAAAAAAATTTTGGTATAACATTTTTTCACCTGAGACTTCGTTTTCGAGAAAATCGACTTTAAAGATTTGATAAAATTTACTTAAACATTTGAAATTTGCTTAATTCCAGTCTCAATAAGACTAAATAATTCACAGTTGTATAAAACATGTTTAAACATATGAAAATAAGTAAAAAATGTAGAATAAATTTTTTCACGTTATGCTCTATTTTTGAGCCAAACAATCCTGGAAATGCGTGTGTATATATCAAATCAGTAATTATACATGTTTGAACTTTATTTTCTTCAAACTGAGGCCATAAACGGAGGAATTCTAGTTTACATTTTTGGCTTATTTTCACATAATACAATAAAATATAATAATATATAAAATAATACAATATATAAAAATATAATAACCTCCTGTTGACTTATTCATACCTAATCGATACTTAACCAAGTATTAATTATATCACTTAACCAAGTAGTAATTAATAAAAAATTATATAATATTCAAACTCGATTTTTTCAGAAACCAAACGTCATATGGCAAAATTTTATTGCATATTTTCCACTTATTTTTTTACGTAGGAAAAAGTCCCTGTTCAATTGTAGTACACTCGTCCTGTATGCGTTAAAACGAACGTCTATCCTATATAATATTCAGTTTTGTTTATATATAGGGTGATTCTACGCGAAAAAAGAAGTCGAAAATATAGAATAAAAATTTTTCGTTTGAGGTTTTGTTTTCGAGAAAATCGACTTTGAATTTTCGCTCGGTCGCATGCACTTTATCATGTCTCGTTATAACGGATCTCACTGTAGATCGTTGTCTCGATAGAAAAATTAAAAAAAAAAAATTAAAAAAAATTGTTATTCTATATTTTCGACTTCCTTTTTCGCGTAGAATCACCCCCTTTCCGCTTGTACCACCAGTTACCAACCACCCTGTATATACATGTAATATAATGTAATAATACAAATAATGTAATATGAAAATACAAGCAAATAAATATGTAGAACATATGCAAATTATTATAATTCTGTGATATGTATCATAGAATTCTGTATATATACGTACGCTATGGGACACAGAATTCCAGTCATCAATGTCAAAACACGAGATCCACGCAGATAGGAAATCGTATGCCAATTGCCGTATTGAATCATAGGTATGTATTTGTGGCCAATTATGGCATACTTTCTCCCTTGATTTTTGACCGCCAATGGGAGAACATCCCAGCTGGAGAAAGTAAAACGTATTCGTAAATTTCTGATTTATTGTTAGAACTGGCAAATAGATATTACTTACACAAACAGTGCTTCCGGGCAGAAAGAGAGAAAGAGAGAGAGAGAAGTCTGGCTGTGTGATGTCGACTTTCCACAGAAGGACCGTCTAACACGATGTTGCAACACCTAGAAGAGATTTTTTTCATTCATAGAATTTTACACGAAGTGAACTCTCTTCTACGCAAAGACTACCTCCTCTCTGCACAACATAATAAAGCGATCTTTCGAATATTTTGAAATCATTTGTCGCACCCACACGGATTCGAAGTATACAGATTTAATTCGTCTGCAGATCAGTGTGCATGGTAACCGGGTTAACCGTTTCCATACGTCGATCAGAAACCAACAAACACATACTTCAGAACTACAGATTTACACGTTTCGCAATTAAGAACAGTCTCGTATAACCATGTTACTCTACCCCGCTGAACGTTGAAACATGCAATCTCTGCGTTACTAAAACTTATTCCTCATTCCTTTTACAACCTATAAATTTCCAGCAGTGCATCGTAAAATTGAATTAGACGAACATACGTTACTTAGAATATTGTAATCTCCATGAGAAACTGACGATTCATCGATATTATCTTCGATGTAAGACAGTGGCTCGCGAGCATATTTGAACACTTATTGGTAGTCTGAAAACTTTTATGCGTGTATGCATTGCACGTGTTAAATAAAATAGCGTAATTTGCAAAATTTGAAATCAATTTATTAGATTGTCCGAAAAATGTCTTTCTTTCGCAAACGTGTTTTTTACAACAATGCACCTTCATACAAACGTGAAACCAAGTCTGTGAAATATCGCGCTGTTTGTCTCAACAGAACAAGATGGATCGTACGTAATTCGACGAAATAATATAAAACAAATAACGTTGCGCGTCTATTATTTCCTCATAAAACGAAAGAAACTTTTCGAACAACCTAATAGATATGTATACAATAAGTGTTAAAATGGTCCCACTGAATATTAAGGCTTGTTAATACAATGGATAATTCACTGATGTTTAACCCTCGCGTTTAGTCCCTCGTATCAATTTCATATACTTTTTCAGTAAAAGATTCTTTTGTTCATTGTCATTTATGAAACGATGTAAAGCATTTTGCCTTTGAAATATGACAGCTGTGAAGGAACGTTAGGATTAGTGCGAATGCGTGTGAACGACAAAGAGAAAAATGAATTACTTGTCTTTTCGTTTCATCGATGCGTTACCACTGTGTCAATTTGACAGCCGAGGGACACATCATCTTGCGAAAATGACGGTTAAGTAATCTTATAGTCTCTGCTATATATACGTATACTTGCAATAAATATCTTCTGTGTATACATATTCCCAGAAATTGCTTCAAACCGTATTAATATAATGACGATAGTGGCTAGAATCCATTTCCCTGCTAATGAAATTGCAAGATGTTGTGAAATGCACAGAATATATTCATACAATTTTTTAAATATGATTTTTAAAAATTTCTATAAGTATTCAAATACTTCTATCAGCTACATATTGTGTAAGGTACAGTTAATGAAAATCTAAATTACTTCCTGCATTTATTAAGACATTCTCTAATAGTTTATAACGTATAATGTATAGAATGTGAAAAACCTGTTGTAATAAAAAGTATCAAAATTCACAGTCAATAATTCCGTTAATAAATTATCACATATATCAATATATGTATGTTGTGCAATAAATTGAGCGAAAAGAAATGTTGCCTCTTTCTATAGAAAGGAATTGCCTCTACCGTTCTTAAGCTTACCCACTTGCAAATCCTCCGATTTCAACACGCGTGTTTCTTAATTACGCGATACAGGCCAACGACTTGCATTACGGGATTAGCTTTTTTAATAAAGATCAGCAATGCACGTCACGCTCATTGTCACGTCACTGTTCGTTGTACGGTGCACGATCGTGAAAAATCATACGTGCTTCGCGTGCAATTATGTACATCGTCGCTCTTTTTACTGGCGAAACAATTTACCACGAGCGTGTACACGCGGTAAATTGGCACGTCAAACATGACGAAGTTGCAACACATCATTGGCTATTATTGCTATTATAATTTTTATCATGTCAAGTCAGTAACTTATCGGGCTACGTTAAGATGAAGGGATAAAGTCGCCTTCGATACAGACGAGATTTTAACAATTCCAGGATTTAACGACTTCTCTAACGCTCCTTTCGCAATTACTTTTCATTTTATTTCCAGACGATGTATCCATTAAAAAATTGCTCGCGTATCTGAAAAAAATACAAAAACTTGTGAGTACAAGATCGCAAGAATAGGAACGATGTTGCAAGGTTTCACGTTATAATGCTTCGACTTTTTGTACAGTCATTTTCAACACACATGCTATTGCGTTGTAGTGCAGCAGGATTCACTTCCATTTTCTACTTCTGCTTTTCTATTAATTCTGCACTCGTTCCATTTAGTTGTTTACATCTTCATTTCGTTTCACTTGTTTACATTTTCATCTTCCTTTAGCTGTTTCCTCGTTTCGGCTTCGAGTAACCTGAAATTGTGAGAAATAGAACTAAAGAAATCCCGCGAATCGCCATCAAAATAGAGTCATCGTAAGCTTCTTCTCTATTATTCATATTATACTCTCCTTTGTTGATATTTTCGATTATGCATATGATCAGCTCGTTGCCACAAGATTTAAAAATCTATATGTTGCTGTTCATTTCTTTATCATTTTGATAGCTTTATCTATTCGTCCAAGCTTTTGCATATCGTTTAACTCATGCGGAATTTATTCGTTCATCTTCCTTGTTTTTCTCACTCGAACCGTGTGACACACTTTGTCCGTCATTATTTCTGGTAATATTTTTACAAACATTACGTTCGATGGCGTTTCCCGGCTTTTTCTCTCGGCTTCTTTCCAATGAAAAATGACCAGCCCTAAATTTCCACAAAGCAGCGTACCGTCCTAATACTTACGTAATATTTCCTACAGATGCTGATTTACATAATATCTTCAGCAGCTCTTTTGTGACACTTTTTCCAAATAAGGCACACACGAACAAATTACACATAATAATGCGCATCTTAGAAATTTTTGCACTTTAAAACAATAGCATAGAATACGATGAGAATGTAATAATTGATTTTGGTAATGAATACGGTTCTGTATCAAATTAGTTGTTTCGTGTAATTTGGCATATTTAACAAAACGTAATCTCCCGCTTAATGAATGAAAAATGCATCTCACTATTTTTCATGAAATTGTTGCTGATATTTTTAGTGTCGATTCTGAAACAATTTCGTTAAGAAACTTTTTCGTTCAAACTTTAATACTCGATAAAAATTATACCTCCGTTTCAGGAAGTACATTTTCCTACGTCTAACTATTATTATATTTTATTTACGATTGATATCGGTATAAAAATAGCTTTTTATTATCATTGTTGTTTATAGTATTTTATTATTACTTTATGCAGTTAATATTGCAGTAATTATACAATCAAACGTGCATTACAGTATTATGTGGTATCATTAATATTAATACAAAAATATCTAAAAAATGTACATAATTATTGCGATTTCTATCAGAAATTCTCTACAAATGCGTAAACGATCGCAATCTTCAATTATAAATCTTTAATTTAATAACACGAGCGCTATAGAGAAGATATCTTCTTTCGTTTAGATGCCGCTAATGCGATATCGATACGCTAGAATATCAATTCCACGACATTTCATCCGCTCCAAATGGCTCTTATTACTGTACACGCTCTTATTAAACACATCCACCTGGAATCGTTTCGCGTTCACCGAATTCTATTTACTTCCTCCGTGATCGATGCTTTTACAACGCTCGGCGTTGATGCTCAGCGATATTTACAAGTGCAAAAGAAAGTAACATCCAACTAACATTCGCTTGACTAACGCTTCGGTGAAAGCTTGAAACTTTTTACCGTATTTTATACTTGTTTTAAGATATAAACTGACATTCTACTGACTCGATGCTTCGAATCCTCTTTTAATGATAAAATCGTGAAGAGCATATTAGTTTAAACGTGGCAATTCGTTACAGCTGCGGTCTATTAACGGCTTAAAATTTAATACTTTCTGGAAGAAGATTACTATCCTAAAATTTCAGAGTTGTTCGCATGCCTGGTTACTATACCTTACACAAAAACCAAGTTTTATTTCAATAAACTGCATCCTTCACTTTCGGCATAATTTATTGACGCTGTATATTTATGATGTATGTATATGTTATAAAATAAATATGTGCATATCTGCATTGTACGAGCGAGGAATGAAAAAGAAGAAGACAAATGAAAAACGCCATGGGACAAGCGTATCACGTATGTGTCGAATGAATGAATGTACAATAAAACAAATTCATTCCTGTTTGAGATGTATAAGAGAATAGAGCGGTGTGCGTTAATACTTCAAATTATTCTGTCACATATAAAATGTTTATTCTGCTATATATAAATTTTGTATTTAATAAAAGATTATATTATTACTTTAACAGTATATAGAGATATATACAAATTATTGATAAAGTAAAGTAATTGCGAAACTTACTGTATTTGCTACGAAGAAACATAAGAAACTTTCAAGCTCTTCGTCGTTCATCAAATTACTTTTAGTCGATTTTATAGCGAACTTCATACTGGTTGACTCATTTGCTATTAAATTTAATAATAGTATCATGGAAAAGTCTGTGTGGTTTACAGTCAGACACAGTATAGTTTTATTATTAGATTATATATGTATACGTATGTGGCAAGAATAGTGCAGGTTGCGAAAAGCGAAATGCATCAATCCACGAGGATGCAACGTCATCCACATCAGGGAAATTTCCTTTCTCCTTTGATCTCATTATCTTTCTAAAACAAGCAATGCAGGTTAATCTCGTTCGTGTCATTGATCCATTAAACATAATGAATGCTCAACATACACAGACAAGTATGCTACGATTCTTAGTAGTAAGTAAAGCAGTTACTAGTAGTAGTATTTAATAGCAAAGAAATGTATTGTCGGGTTTAGCGTAGTAGATATATGATCGCATAGTAACCATAAGTTACGGAATATGCGCTGAATTTTAACAATTAGTACGCTAGAGCTAGCTGCTAAACAAACTGTCAACAGCATTTTTCCAAGTATTTCTATAAGCCTCATAGCATACTCTTTCAATTCGTATTACAAAATTTATGCAGCTTCATCAATGGGATAACATTAGCATTAAAAATTTGCATCTAATCGATTTTTAATTTGACTACTTTTACGAGAAACGAACTTATATCTCATGGTTTTCTTAATGTTGAAAAAATAAAGTGGAAGAGTATTCTCGCCGTCGTTTGAAATTCCAGTATTTAGCGTTCCTCTTTACTTAAACACAAGTGTACCTATTTTTCTTTCGCTCGAGTCAGCGACCCTCTAGTTATGAATAAATCAAGTCTGGAAAAGTATAACGATGTTAATAAAAATTTGTCAAAAGACGGTTTCCACTGTTATCTCGCAATTTTCTAGGCGCAGCTTTCAATTTAAACATCGTATTCCTTCGGCTTAAATATGCTACCAGTACGCCTTTATTCACAACGACACAGTCTACACGGCGACATACAACTTTGAATTATTTTACTTGACCTGCAGTCTGGAGAACCTTGTACCAAAAAAGGTTGCAGCGCGACTTTCGCGAAACGTGAATTACATTCAACGGTTAACATACACGTCAAGCACCCTTGTAAAATTAAGTAGGAAATAATTAAAATTATTAACCATTATAGTAACGACGCATATTAGAAGACAAATTTGACACAGTATATAATTAGCATAACTGATACTTTTTATTAAACTGTAATTTTTTCATAATATTTTATATTATTTAATAATATTATGTATCATATATAATTCATACTATATGTAATGTACTAATTATATGTCTATATGTTCTAATTGTATTGTATTAATTTTTCCTATTATTTATAAATCACATGTACGTATTATCTTAAAATTTCTAAATGTATAACTCCTTCCAGATCTTGCGCGTAGAATTCATTGAAATGCGTAAATACCGAAACGTAACAAACATTTTGTAGAGTTAAAACAGCACGTGTTTAACCAAGAATAATAGTTCGAACATTTTACAACACAAAGGCAGATTTTCAAAACCCTCATCCTCTTCATAATTACGCATGTATAATTAAAATAAACGTTTTCACGCTTCACTCTCTTCCCTTTTAAAATCTACCCATATTTGGCTGACAAGAACAGTGTTTTAAGTAACTAATAAAAATAACATAAAACGCGCATATATTAGCATTTAATCGTATTTGTTAATAAGTTAAATAGGTCTATACCATTAAGTACCTTGAAAAAAGAAAAAAGCGAATATACGTGTGAATACTATTTAAAAAGAAAAAACATTCCAATCCATTTATTACTTTACCCAAATTGTTATACGATGGAGCCTGGATTCATCAAAGAAACAACTATTAATTTATAGAATTTCATCATCGACTTCTACTCGCGATTTTTCTAATGCCATTAAACATCGAAGATTTAACATTCGAATAGATATTTTTCGCATACAGAATTTTTTTCATGAAGGAATTCAGCATTTCGTTCTTTCGAACATCGGAGAGAAGATAACATTAATTTCACATAAAGTTAAGCATCCATAACGAAATTATTCCTCCTCTAATTCGCGCATCGAACAAACGGGCGCCAAATAATTTCCATCTTTGGCTTAAGAAAGATATGGTTTAACAACGTACATCGTGTGACTAATTACAGAAATATTTTGATTAATCAGAATTAATTAAAAGGAAAAGTGGAAAGCAAAAACAACGCGAAACCGGAACTACGCACATAGCACGCAACACGCGCGTTGCACGTGCATAATCGCATGTGGTTTGGATGCACCTCGTGTACACATAGTCGTGGAGACGCATGCAACATGGGAATCGATCGACCGCTTGGCGACGGGGTACACTTCAGGTGGACATTTAATTACGAGTTTGCCATCTGCCGCTGACACCGTCCCAATCGCCGTAGTGACGTAATCGTTGCCTCAGTATGGATCGAATTAGGCTAAAACGTTTAGTAACGTACAGTAAAATTCAATTTATGCGAACAAGTTGATAATCAGTTTTAAAAATACTCTCATATACACTTCGTTCGTAAGTATATGGACGGTACGGTGGATTTCTACTAACAGCAAGTATCTGAATATTACCTTCAACGTGAGTTAAAGATTTTTTACAGACAACACTGTAGACTCGAGGATTAAAAAATATTGGTTTTTTTATGATATAATGTCCTATGTGCCAATGGAAACACCGTTGCATAGAATTTGAGAGCAATTTCCGATTTGTAAATAATTACATATGTGTTTAAAGGAGATACCATGTCCAAAATCGCCTCTATGTAAAACTGTGAGTTAAGCGCATGCACGCAAAATATCATCAATTTTGTAACAATTTTTGCTCGAAACATTATAAACACACTTTTGTAGTAGAAATAAACATCTAGAAAATGTATTTTTTGTTTTTATACAAACTATTTGAGGATAAGCAGGATTGGTACTTACAGTGCCTGCACATTTAAACGAGTGGCACATTCTCTAGTTTAGTTTTCTCTACGACTAAAAGCCATGTAGAGACTCTTCAACGAATGCAATTTCTCTGATGAATCTAAATTAGCGCAAAAAGCAGAAAATTTTCCGACGCATTCGGACTATTGTACGTTTAAGATCTTATAAATCTTATAATTAATCAATCGATTAATCTTCTAATCTTATCTTATAATTAACATTTATTTTATAATTTATTTTATAATTATAATTATATGATCTTATCATTACTAAATCGGAAGAAATTTTGGAAATAATTTTAAATCAGAGATGCTATTTTCTCTCTGATGCAAAGTTTAGTGTTTGACACTTATGGGGTTGTCTATAGGAAGTCTTCACTTGATTAGAATCACGAAACTTAAATTCAAAATCTTGTAAGCTCTCGAATCTCTGAAACTTGAAACGCTTACTTTTCCTTCCCTTTTTTAAGCAGCCTAGTTTGTCAGAAACTAAAATCTTAAAAAAACGTATTCGCAGAAAATCGAAATTCTTTGAGGTCAAAGTCATCGATACTAACACTAAAATTAATCCAATACTAACAATAGTCGCTTTTCAGGTTTATGAGAAACTAAAATCTTAAAAAGCTTTTTTTCAGAAAATCGAATTATTTGTTAATATGAAAATCACCAATACTAACATTAAAAGTAATCCAATACTAACAATAGCTGTGTTCTCGGCTTTATAAGAAACTAAATTTTTATTTTTTCCCAATAAAAACGATTGCAATGGATTGATGAAGTCATACCAATTAAAACAAGTCCAAAGTGTAAATACGAACTCAGTTCGATCGTTATTAGTCAAACAAGAGCAAGTTCGTATCGCCACAACATTCTCGCAAGTAATTTACGCAAATTATCATTTACTCGAGTTTCGAGAGTTTAACGTGCCGTCCTTAATACGAATTAATGGCAAACCAATGATCAAAAGCAACATCTTCACTATCTTCATGTTTTATTATCACTGCCATATCAAGTTATCAGAACTGTTCTATTCTCCGATATGTTTCAATAAATGCAATTCCATTAACACTTTGAATGCCACGCTGAAATCACATGTTTCGCTCAGGACGCCACGGGAGTATTTTTATTATTCAAAGCATATAATGGCAAAATAATAATAAATTGATGATATAAAACAACATTCTTCCTCAATGGACCGTTTATCTTATTGGTGGTCACGGGTGACCACCGTGGCGCCTTGGTAACAGTTGATAGCAACATATCATAACAAGCCTTCGTTTATTTCAATAAACCATTCGCATTCGTTATTTCGTCGTAAGCAAAACGTCCAAAAAATATTGTTGAAACGTGTAGAAGATACTAGTAAACAGTATTTGCTTATTCTATATATAATAATAAGGTATATTCACACTTCTAGCTTCAATTATATGATTATAAAGCAACATTTACGATTATTTTCTGAGGTGTGTTTATAATAATATTCGTAGATTACCCCTCAAAGATATAGATGCAAACACAGTGCACCGTTAGATGCAAGATTTGTTCTCATTTTTTTTATTGATTTTCTAATAAAAACGTTTAATTGTTTAATGGGGTACTTTTTATTTCAAAGTATCTTCTATTTATCGGTTATATTCAAAATGCTCTGTCAATTTTCATTCAATTTTTACAACTATAAGAAGTTCAAGCGTGGCATCACAGGAGAAACCGTGGCCGGTCATATATGACCAACGTGGCAGTCAAAGTGTTAAGAAACACCGAAACAGCTGGAATTCGTGTACTACACATGCGAGTGGAAGTAATGTTTAAATCTGCACAATGTAGAAACTTGTCAAGTTGTCTCGAAATTGAGATACAAAGGCGCGACGCTAACCTGAATCGAAATGAAATTAGAAATAGAATGGAGAATAAAGGTAAAGTCGTGGCGCATCGAGCGAGTTCGCTCATCGACCGGAATAAATCATGCTGACGCTTTTTGTTTCTAGGCCCAAAGCGACACGATTATTATGAAGCCGACCTTTCGAATTAATAGACGCGGATCGTACCTCGTCGACCGTATCGCACAGCCAGTTACGACTTCGAAGAGGTCGTCGCGAAAACGCCGACGACGACGACGACGCGTCACCGAGTTCTCGAAGAAAATTACGAACTTTCTCGTGGTTCTCTCTAGTTTAAGGTGTCCGCTGATGAGACTCGTGGGAGTCGACCGATATCCCAGCTACCGTTCATCATCGAGCAGACATTGTTTGCAACTACTCGATCTTCGATGCGACGAATAAAATCGGAGCAACGATGGTGCTAGTCTAAAGCTAAATTGCCAAATTACATTCTAATGTGTATATGTACAGTAACTGACGGAGATGTTTGAACATTTAGCACGGAAAGATTTAACGAATATGTTACGCGTTCCACGGGGATTTTTACAATTCCATTAGGACTATACCGGAAGATTATAATTAAATAATAATCAAAAATAAGATAATAATTTGAAACCAGTACGAAGTCGTTCGTAGAAGTTACAAGATTTTTATTGCAAACGTGCGCTTGGTAAGAAATTACCACGTGAAACGTGAAACGTACAGTTAACGTTAAAGGTGGTGATTCTTCTTAATATGGAAAAAACTTTTTTAATTTAGAATTTCAAAGATCTGAAATTAATACGCGATGAAGAGGCTAGTACGAAAGGATTTACAGATGTTAAACGTTAATAATACAAAAATTAACGTAATGACAGCTTCTGTAGTTAATACGTTCTACGTTGCTTTTGACAGCGAAATTTCACTGAAATTTCCTGTAAAGGTTTTTATTATATTATCAGGGAAGTTACGTAATTAGGTAGAATTTACAGCGAAGTTTTCTCGCTGAAACTTCTTTTAGAGACTTCTATTAATTTATAATAAAACGTAAAAATGAGGAAATTTCCAAATTACGTCAAATTTCTCTGGAAATGTGGTCTCCATGGGAGATAACTAATATTGTTTAAGAAATTAACAAGTTAGAATTGCAATTAAATCAACTTCCAAACAACCAGGTTACACAAAACTTCGAAAAAGTAGAATTTTTAAATTTCATCGTAGCCATAAGTTAAAGTAATATCGTAGGTGTTACGTTACAAAACACACGCTAATCGCTTTTATAGTAATCCTGACTCTTGGCAAATAAAAATGCATAATAAAAAAAATACTTAACATATCACTTTAATTTAACTACATGTGTCTTTTAAACATTATGTTCGCGAGACATCTTTTATTACATTCTGTTTTTCTGCCATATACACAGGGGAATTATCTTTTAAGAAACAATCTCGTAGATTTATAATATCCATCTTCCTGTTCAATAACAGTCACTTTGTGCCACCCTTAATGATTAAGACAGATTTCGATAAAAACGATCAAGTACGAACAATCCCATAATTACAGCGAATCTGTAATGTAATTTAGGAGGAATTTTTTGTTCGTACAGCTGTTTCTTCAGCTGAGCCGTAATTTCCTACTTCATAAACGGAAAGGTTAAAGAACATAGCGGCCAAGCGAGTAAAAGGATCACCTTGGTCTTCACAGGTAATTCTTCCGATCACGGTCTGCGATTATAGAACATTTTTTTTATTTTTTAATAACCCGCACAGCCTTGAATCGATGAAAACGACCGCGTCGACTTTCTTATATCCGTAATGGTACTCCATACGACAATGTGTACGGCGTAAAACGCAGATTATTCTTTATTAATTATACCTTGAAACGATCAACGGTTTCGCCATGTGACGTACGTAACGTAAAAATGTTACTTAACATGCTACCCATTCATGATCTAAGGAGAAGGGAGAAAAAGAAATCGTTTTCAAGATCGCTCATCGATGATGTTCACGGCTAAATACAATCGACTGTTTCGATATCCATCGCTATAGAAAGGCAAGTCGTACATGTGGTGACAATAGTAATGACTATGTAGTTAACGCTATGAGACACATGTGCTACTTCTAGCGTCGTGTACAAATGCGTTATACTGCAAAAGTTTCGCATCAGATCCGTTGCTGAATTTGTAACGACAACTAAATACGTTTTTACGAGATCGTCTGGAATTATTGGAAATTATAATCCTCGAACGGACACATAAATACGAATTGAAATTTTTGAAATTGAATTATTGGACTTCGGATGGTCATGCGAATTAATATTTTTGTAAAAATAAATACAGGAACGTGAGCGAAAGGTGAATAGAAAATTTTACCTTCTAAATATCATAACGCTCAGTTTACTTTGAATATTTTGCGAGTTTTATTATTTTCTTTGCTATTTATTTTCTTTTGTTTTTTATTTATTTTATTTATGCGCGTTATATGCATCTCGCGTATTCGTGATATTTGTTACGTTATGTCTATTTCTGGTTCGCGAATTATGCGTGTTGCAATAAATAGACAACGCTGACTTCGATCTTACTAACATAAGATTGATCTCTGGAGAAATGAGCGCTGTTAAGACAGCAAAAGAGCAAGACGTTATTCTTAAGAAATAACGATGAAATAAAAAGGATGAAACTAATAATGAGAATCTTAGATTCATTCATAAAAACTAAATTGGTTTGTTATCTGGCAGGTGATCTGGTTAAGTAAAACTTTTACACGCTATTATATGGAATATATGTTTAAGTAGCTTAACTGATTCGAAACATAACTATGAATTGATACAATGTCTAATAAAATTATTACTTATTTTGTCTTGACTGCAAAGTAAATCAAAAGTTTTAAATATCGTACAATTTTTCTATTTTAAATGCAAAAAAGATTCGTGGAAAGATATTTTTACTCCATTAGATTGGAACACAAACGCATTAACAACAATATTAATCTCATCCATTGTTGAATTATCAGATAGCTGAAGCATTTACATTCTACAACTTACATTAGTTTTGTGAAAACAGTAGCGTCGAATACAATGAGAATATAATAGTAGATTTTGGTAATGAGTACAGCTCGGTACCAAATTAATTATTCTACATAATTTAGCATAGATCGTACGATACTTTAATTGAATTTAACGAAACGTAATCTTCCAGTCGACGAATGAAAAATGAATCTACTATTTTTAACGAAAACTACAGCCTGACATTTCGAGCACAGATTCTGAAACCAAATTTCACTGGGGAATTTATTCGTTCAAATTTTAATATTCGTATTTTAATATTTCAAAATCGTATTCACGTTTCAGAAAGTACATTTTTCCGACGCGTAATTATTACTATATTTTGTTTGCAATTAATATCGGTAGAAAAATGACATTTTATTATCACGCAGTTAACGTTGTAGTAACTGTATGATTAAACATCTATTATAGAATATTATGTGGTATTATCAATATCAATACAAAAATATCTACAAAAAGTACATAATCATTACAATGACTTCTATCGGAGTAATTTTAAAAACGAAGAAGATTACAGTTCGTTTAACTGACGCTCCATATTGCATATTATAAATAATATCGTGCAATATTTCTATTCTTTAAGAAAAGATTGATGATTTACTGAGATAAAACAAGGCAAGTGAGGAAATTACTCAATTGACCAATTTTCACTTTTCAAACTTGTATTTCCATTAATGCAACCACGTACAGATTGTGATTTCAAACTTTTTCTCCATCTTACTCACAGAATATGGCATCGCACTAATTACTTCGTTAATTTGATATCTAATACTGATATCGAACATCCGATCATCTTCACAATTACGAATCCTAATGCAAGTTAAAAATACAGTGCGCGTATCTTTCAATATTTTCCGTATGAAGATCTTTCCAGGCCTGAAATATAATATGAAAGAAAATAATGAAAGCAGATATTCATTTCACCTATGTTGCATATGTATTAAATATCATAATGAAAATACTTTACTTTGTACGTTTTTGTATCTTGTATAATATTACGTACATTTTATATATTTTGTGCTCTCAAATTTTTCACAAATACGTAACAATCCGCAATTTATATATTAATTAAAATTTCGCATCCGAATTGACACGTAGTAGCTTTATTTGCTTCGGAACTGCAAGGCAGAAATGAAAAAATTTCATGGAAATTCGTGTGAAGCTACAAATATGAAAAGGTAAATGCAGGACAAACTACAAGCCCTTAATTAAAAGTCCAGATCAAATTAAAACGAAATGTTGGAAAACGTCGTAAGAGTAGATCATAACACAGACGTACATAGCTTATAGCACGGATAACGAAGATCCGGTCAGCAGCAAATACAATTTGTATCGCAGCTTGCTTTCTGTCTGATTATTGAGATATCCGGTTTTAAAACGTATCAAGTTGTTGAGTAAATCAACGGCGTTCTTGGCAGTCGATATATTCTTACTTGTGACTCGCGAGATTGAAAAAATTTATTACAAATTTATTCTATTTGCTGTTTCATCTATTTTTATTTAGTCTATTCTTCTAGTCTATTTATTATTACTCGCTACAAATTATACAACGTCTGTCAAATGATAAGATTCTGATAAAAATGATAAGAATTGCGATCAGATAATTAGTGCCACGGTTGTGAGTCGCTGAAGAACATACAAAAGATTTTGTTCGTACGTTGGTGTGCTCAACTGTATCAACCATTCACCGAACACCATAATTCTCACGCGTTCGAAAGGCGTCGTGAACGCTCGTCGAAAAAGAGATTCATGTGCGTAGCGAGGTGATCGGAACAATCGAGACAAAAAGGGTGGAAAAATCAGGCGTTGCAACACACCGGCTGTCATAAACGAGAGTGGCGACGAGGCGAGGAAATCGGCTGTGTGCCGGTCGGCGGAGCATCCTGCTCACGGCGTCGTAATAATAATCCCTTTAATCAATTAGCTCGACGGGAAAATGAAGCAATCGACGTGGCGCGGAGACTATGTCGGCGCGATGCACCGCGCTCGCCCGCAGAAAACTACCGACCACGGATATTAATTATCTAGGGCAGAGATGCGCACAATGCTCCGTCTGTCTCAGCTGCGATTGGTCTGACATGACTTTCGCTTTTTCCTACCCCACGCTAATCTAGCCTCCTTTCCATCTCCACTTCTTCCTACCTAGTCCCTGGGCCGTTCATCTGCTGCGTGCTATGGAAATCACGACGCGCCGAAAACGAGAACACGGCGAGCGCTGTTCGCTTTTTCCTGGAACGGAGACGTCGTCCTGCTCGTCTCTCGACAGAATTCCCCTGGCGCCGTGCCGCGGTTACCATTGTTCCAACGATGCAAATCGCTCAACTGGATCGAAAGGAGCTCAACTCGCTGGCGATCAACCGCGACTCGGTAAACGCGATCCTTCGCTGTAAAATCTTTCAGTTCGTTTGGATGACGGAGGCGAGGATGATCGATAATTGACTGGAAAGTTTTATCGCTATCGTTAGCTTGGCAATTAAACGTTGAATCCTTCGGACGAATTTATGAACCGTCGCATTCGCATCAGAGTATAAATTAGGATTTATCGATAGATTTCTAGAGGCTGTTCGGAGAAACTGCTTCGAAATCCGTAAAATTAGCGTCGCTCGGATACGAGCGTGATGAATGAAGCGTATAGCCTGGTTGATGTAAAGTAAGCATATCGATCGACTCGATGATTGTTTCTTAATTGATTCCTCTATTGTGCTCGAGTCTGTACGACTCGGTAATTTAACGTCGATCAACGTAATTTCTTTGTACCGAATTCTAATGGAACTAAATTTGTTCAATACACGTACAAATTTTTCGTTATATGTATCAGGAAGGTACACGTTCGTAACAGTTGCGTAAGTTTTGCTGCCATAATGCACGATCAGATAGTTAGCAAATACGGAATTATAAAAAAATGTTTTAGGAATAAATATAGGGATACTCGCTATTGGCTTCATTCTATTTCTCGTAATTGCTTAAAAAGATATTAAATAATTTAAAGTAAACGATTTTTTATATACTCTTTCTTTGCTCCCTTGACGACAACCATTTTCTCGGAGATATCTTCAAGTTTTAGAATCGTGTATTAATAACAATTCGGAATAATTTAATCTAATTTTTATTTATTAATCTTAATTTACTTTCTGTCAACCTCTTTCCAGTATTTCAAGAAGCTCGGTTACTCTCCAAAGGATCGCAGCTCTATCTATAACGGTAGTTTTTGAAAGTTCTCTTTACGAGAAAAAACTAAAATATCAGTTCACGTGAGACTAACGTTTAAGCAGTTAGCACGAAACTTTTGCATAGCGCTGTATCGGTAACGCTTTAAGATCGTTACCAGATACGTATGTCTGGGTTCAAGAAACGGAACGTTGGTAAATTAGCCGAAGAAAAAGCGCAAGCTTTCGTTCTTCATCACGTGAGAGATCTTATCGATCAACGCACGCTACAGCATCGACTATTTGGAAATTCAATTTTTGTTCTTTTTTTTTCTTTTTGGTTACGCGGCGGCCGGTGTTGCAACGGTCCAATCAATGACGTGCCCCGATGATAAACACATTCGAATCTGGGCCAACAATTCATATTACCGCAACGTTGTCATAGCGGGTGCATCTCAGCAACTGTGGTACGCTAGCATCGGCTACGTTATTACTACACGAGCAATAATAAATCGTCGATTTAGCAACGTTCTTTCAGCAATCAGTGAGAGCGCGCTAACTGCCGCGAGTGTTTCGCGAACATCGCCGTGTACGTCGGCGTAAAAGGGAATTAGAAAAAAACGGAAGGCGGAACGATATAGATCCGTCGAACGTACTTACGTGGCCGAAGATCGAGAAGCCGAACGTTTATCTAGAATCGAACAGTTAAACAGACTCGTGTACGCGGCCGCGATTCCCACGTTCGTTTATTTCCAGCCCGGCAAGGAAAACTGAAAAGGGTAGGAGCAACGAAAAATTCGCGCTCCACTGAACGCGAAGCAAAATCCACGATGGTTGGCACGTGGTTGCGGGTAAAACGTAGAACCGTGACAGAAATCGATGCATCATATCGTTCTTCCAATTTGCAGCGTCCAACTAGGCGAATAAATTTACACGGCACAGGCTCAGATGCGATCTGCCGCTGTACATCATCGAGACAACGAAGATCGAGTAAGAGGGTACGAAACGTACGAGCGACGCGGCGGTAATACGTCGATTTGCTAGATTGCGCGCTAGTCGTTCGCCTCGCAGGAGCATCCAACTGTATCTGTATTCCATCGACGATATCGTCATTTTCACGAACAACTTCGTACACGTAGGCAGATCGTGTCCTCGGCCTAGAAATCATGCCCATCGTCATCCGTGCTCCGTATATCGCAATGGGTCAGAGCGAAACGTGTTCCGGGCAAATGCTTGCCTAAGTAGCGACGTTAGTCGTGCTTACCCATGCAGCCGCTAAAGTTCTTAATCCTAATTTAGCGGGACTATGGCTAGCGATGAATCGTTGCCGGTTGCGCAAAAAATATGGTGTAACCGGCGCTCCGCCATCGCCAGGCAATTTATATTAATCGAGCGTGATTATTAAATGAAACGAAGATTCTACATCCGACCGCCTTTATCGTGATCGCTACAAGAAACGTCAGCAAATCTTTACGTTTGCGTCTGTAGGAATTGAGAACGACGATCGCTTGCGAATATCATCACGCTGTTGTCTTCTTCGTGTATTATAAAGAAAAAAAAGCCTATACCAACGTACTCTGTTTGTGTCACGTTATATCTAATTACATCCTAGTTGTACCCTGTTATGAATTATAAATATCTAGGTATAACGGTAGTCGCACGGGCTTAAAAAATATCAGATAATGTTATTAATTATGGCTTTATCCAATTCATGGAAATATTTATAAAACTTGAATAAAAAATGAATTTCCTATGCGCTTTACTATACCTGATTACGTATTATATATATTATGATATGTTATAAATATATAATATAATATAAATATGTATACATATTTAGTAGATGTATTAATATTTACTGTACCTGTTAATTACTATTGTCCAGTCAATATGAATAATGGAATTATACGATTTGCAATAATTGAGTTTCATAAATACATAAATCAAATCAAATCACGCTTTTTTAATTTATTACTTTATATTAAGTGATATAACAAATTCGTACACTTACACTAATAAATGTTACGATTGTCTTATGTAGTATAGCACACGATCGTTTTCTGAAAGACAGAGGAAGTTCCTCGATTTGATTAAAGGCTAATCGTCAAACGATATAACAATTCTACGATTGTTTCATACTGAAGATACGTTAATATAGTCTTTTAAGGAGCAATGGGAGCCAATGACTACCACACACACGTTTTGGAGAAACTTTAGGAGAAACTCGTTTTAATGAAATTGAAACACATAGTTGAGAATAGATTCCCGTAATATTTGACACGGTATTGGCCAACTGCTCGGTTACTTATAATTCAAAATACACAAAGCTTTCTATTAAGAATGCAACTACTTTCCTATTCGATAAATCAACGTAGAGGAACTTTTGACGTCGTTATATTCGCATCACGATTGAAACAAACGAGCGCCCAAAATTTGACTAACAATAGGAATTAAATTCTCACTCTGAACAGGCCAGCGTTTTCACTTCCGGAGCAAGCTTGTAAATCATTCGGAGAATACCGAAAATTACGCAAAGTCGTCCGAAACTAAGATCAGTCGAACTATTCGGTCTTCTTCTCTTCCTTTTAAAAGCTAAACTTCTGATTATCGTATAAATGAGGTGACAGAAGCCCGAGTCAAAGGGCATCCTTTGAAAAGTTCACGTTCGGCGAGCGTCGTTGTAACCAAAGAACGCAACGAATAATCTACATAGATATTTAATAAAATGACGAAACGTCGAATAACTGGCACGAGATGAACAGGCATGTCGGTGCCTCGGGTGATCGTTACCGTCGTCATCATCTCCCGATCTCTGCCATCGGCTGTGACATCAAGGCCGCGTTTGCGGTAATTTATCATAACAAGAGCTTTAAATTCGTGATGCGACAAGAAAAGGCACGAACAATACGAAGATCGAAAAGGAAGAACAGAGACGAACAGGGGTCGATGTAAGAGACAAAGAAAGGAAAAAATGGTAGAGTAACAGCCTGACCAGGGTCAACCACGATGCCAAGACGCATCTCTTACCGATCCTCCACCCGAGGTCCTCGATCCCCTCCTGTCCTCCACTTCCCTCACTGTCTTTCACCCCACAACTCGCCCCCCTCCCACGTTCACCAAGAAGTCTTGCCTACCTGGTAGCATCCTCTTGCACTCGCGCGAGGACTTTCTCCGAAAGACGGTTAACTATATAAGCGAGATCGACGATGTTTGAAGCACGTTAGACGAAATCTTACGGATGCGTCGAGTAGGCCACATCGCCTCCGCGCCTCTAGCTCACAGTTGATTCTATTTCTTCGTCCTATTTCCTACGTTACACACGTGAGCGTATCGAGAAGCCTCTCGGGGTAAAAGTTCGTGCATGTGAATCGGCTTCGGCTGTATCTTGAAGCTACATCAACCACTCGTCAGGGATCATGAGGCCCGCGAAAACATGGGCTCCCCTGGCAGCGACCGTGCTCGCTACGGCCCTGCTCTTGCAACCTATCTACGCCGAGGGTAAGAATATTTAGAAAAATTCGATACCTACGCGAAGAAAGTAAAAACATCCAGAACAATTAAACGAGATCGATATTTTCGTTACGTAGAATTACGAATACTCGGCTAAGAATATCCATTAAAAGTAAAATATAACGCGATATTTAACAAAGTGTCGAGCTATATTAGTTACCAAACTCGAGATAATAACTTCAATCGACGTAAAAGTTGGTACTTTCCAAGTGGCAACGTTGAAAAACCATGTCACGTTGAAACAATCGGTTCAACTATACTTCTCTGGCTGTACGCTAGTTACGATCTGAAAAAGTCTCGTAAAAAT
This sequence comes from Bombus vosnesenskii, assembly GCF_011952255.1. Classification (NCBI taxonomy): domain Eukaryota; kingdom Metazoa; phylum Arthropoda; class Insecta; order Hymenoptera; family Apidae; genus Bombus; species Bombus vosnesenskii. The sequence goes on from NW_022884350.1 coordinate 127,692, forward strand.
AAACCCGATTTACGATTAAAAATCGAAGTCGCGAAGCGAAAGTATAATAGTCGAGGCGTTTTATTACCCTTCGAAACTACTTGACGGAAAACGTGCCGAAGCGCGTAGAAAGTCGAAAGCCACGAAAAAGAACTAGAAAGTTTAAAAAATTGACAGAAAGCGACATACATGATAGCACGATGCTTCTGATTAGCGTATACGTAGCGGAACTATCACTTTGCACTGATTGAACCGGGTGAAAGATAAATTACACGCGGTCGCGCTGCTCCAAGTTTCTCCTCGTGGTCGAACGTCGTGCGTTCGTTGCTGAATGAAAATTGGACGTGAAATTGAAAAATTAGCACGCGGAAAAAAATAGAAATCGTCGTCGCTGCTTCGAGCAACTGAGAATGAAATATTCAAAGGACGAGGCGCTGTGAATTATCGATACGGCTCATCGACGATGTCGCACGTACTAGTAAGCTAATGTGAAAATTGAACCGATATCTCGCCATCTGACACACTTCTTCTATAGTTGCGAACGAATATAAACCATTTCGATAAAATCAAATATTCCGCACCGGGCCATTTCAAAATTAGATTCGTCTTTTAATCGATCGGATAAAGAGAGGAGACTTTTCAGCGCGGCATTAAACAAAGTATACTTGCATATATGCAATATAAACAGTATGTATGCACATATTTATGTATATATATACAGACATATACTTTATATAAATACATACATGTATACATATGTATATTGCATATAGTACAATAGATATTGCACAATATATAGCTATTGTACACAAGATGATAGGAAGAAAACTCGATAATATATTTCTGTCCCTCGATCTTTACGTCTCTCTATAACTAAGAAGAAATATTTTAACGTAAAATAATCTGTTTTGTAGAAACCAAATAATATTTTAATATCTTTCAACAATTGAATATCCTGATAAGCAATATTTTAAAAATTACACAAAGCGTGGAGAGATACGCGTTAAGCTGCAAAATTGAATAGAAGAACAATTTCGGGATCAATTGATTAATTTTATTAGGTCTTGAATATTTTACCGGTACATTAATCTGAATTTTAAAACTGCTCTTCCATTTTTTTCTTCCTACAGTCTTCATATAGTTTTCGCAGTAAAGAACTTGTATTTCTCATCTACGGCAAGATTCAGGAAATATTGTGTCATTATGTAGCCATGATAAAATATAGAGTAGGAAACTTTAATAGTTCTTCGTTTTGTTTTTACGAAATCAAAGGCCTCGATGCAATTTCTATTTTGATATTGCAAGCGATGTAATCATTATTATTAAAAATATTACACGAGACAAGCAAGTTTCTGAATAGGAACCGTTACAATCTACTTGCGATTTTATTCCAATCAATTCTGTAGTTTATTTTATCGAAGAAATCTTAAATTATGTTTAATGAATAGTAATCACGTAAGTACTTCCGTGCTGGCTGAATTAAGTATCAAAATTTCACTTTACGTAAGAAACTATTTATTATGCAATTACTTTTGAGAAATTGAAATTCACACATATTTTGATTTACATTCGTTTTAATATACAAGAATTATAATTTTCGTTTTGTAAGAAGATTAACTGAGAATCAATTTTGTAACAAAATTGCCTAAGAGTAAAAATTATTTAAGTTTAAATTAGTTAAAGTACGAAACAAACTTTCCAGTGAAAACCAGCGTGAAATATTTTGTTGTTATTCGCAGAAAAAGTACTCGACGAAAGGCATCGTTTCACTTATTTCATGACATGGCCTGAAAACAAGATTGTAGTTCTTTAGTCATTAAGCGAACCTTGAATATTCAATTACGAATATTCTTCCGGCAATGCTCTGTCAGGCAATGAAACAATAAAGGACAGTAGGGGAAGTTCAGTCACGAACTTGATTAAAGACAATGCGAACAGATCATGGCTCTTGACCTCGGCAATTTCAAAGGTAGTGGTATCTCAGCAGATTCGCCGAAAAGGTTGTAGATGAGTTTAGAGAACACTGTATGAAGTTGTAAACTACGATCACACGACATAGTTAACAAGGCGAAGTCATTTAGAGATCTCCCATGCTTTCACCGATTAATGACAAAGATAAGAACAAAAAGACACAAGGAGAATCATGATCTCGTTAACGTTGTAATGTAACGTATGTAATAGAAATTTCGGAACCTACAAAGAAGACAGGACTTCTTCCATACAGTTGCAATATTTATATATATAGTTATGAGAAGAAAATACCAAAGAATAATTGCATAACAATAATAGGAAAATATATTATTTGTAACGTGATATAACGAAATTCACATATTAAACAGAACTCAGATCAGCAAAATGCTTCCGATAAAAACGAAATAAGAAATACTCGTACAAACAAATCTAACAATATATTTGCGACTATGTTTACCAAATATGTTTACGTCATTAGTGCAACATGTTGCAAATATTAATATATCTAAATCTTATTTTACTAAAAACTAAAACAACGGCGCGAAACTACCTGGGGATCTGCTTGAAGGTCGTGCGTACAAGTTGAGAACTCCTGGTGTGAAGAAACGTTTATTTACAGCTCCAATTTCGGGTAGCTACTTACCACCATCAACAAGCTATGGGACACCGAACTTAGGAGGCGGTGGCCCATCCTCCATCTACGGTGCACCGTCTGGTGGTGGTGGAGGCGGCGGCGGCGGTGGTGGCGGTCGTCCTTCCTCGAGCTACGGAGCACCATCCAGTAGCTATGGAGCACCATCCAGCACCTATGGCGCTCCATCCGGAGGAAGACCATCTAGCACCTACGGAGCACCTTCCAACGGTGGTGGCAGACCATCTTCGACCTATGGTGCACCATCAGGTGGCGGAAGACCGTCTAGCACTTATGGCGCTCCTGGAGGCGGCAGCGGCTTCGGCGGTGGATTGTCGTCGAGCTATGGCGCACCATCGCGTGGATCATCGATATCCGCTAGTTACTCAGCACCTATTTCTGGAGGTGGTGGAGTGTCCACCAGCTATGGCGCGCCTACTGGAGGCGGCGGTGGCGGCGGATACTCAAGACCATCTTCCACTTACGGTACACCTAGCACCGGTGGTGGCAGTTTCGGAGGGTAAAATATTTTTTTACGATATTTTTTTCATACTCGAGTAGCTCTAAGTGAATTAGGATTAAATCGTTTCGAACGAGCACAGCACGTATTGCACACATTAATCCTACTACGGTTCTCCAGCTTCTGTAATATTCAAATCTCATTCTTATTTCAAGCGAAATGGATTCGTAACATTTTATGAGAAATTGTAGCGCAATATCAGACGAAAAATTCATTCCTGTCAATTACGATTCTTTCGTATCTTCTTTAAATTTGGAAAGAATGCAATTCCATCGGAAATGGTCGAAAGAACGCAGCAGGCTTGAAAAATTTAGCGAGGCCAGCCTGTTTTTAATTTATTCTAAAACTTTCTTTCTCTTTTTCGTTGTATATAATTCTATGTACATAAATATGTATCGAGAAACTTTGACAACCACTAATCGAAATGTTGGAATCGTTACCGGTTCTAGTTCCGGTGGATATTCTGGAGGCGGTGGTGGTTACTCTGGAGGCGGAGGTGGCTACTCTGGAGGTGGAAACGGTGGATATTCCGGTGGTGGTGGCTACTCCAGCGGCGGTGGAAACGGTGGATACTCTGGCGGAGGTGGAAACGGAGGCTACTCCGGCGGAGGTGGAAACGGAGGTTATTCCGGCGGAGGTGGAAACGGTGGCTATTCCGGCGGAGGTGGAAACGGTGGCTATTCCGGCGGTGGTGGCTACTCTGGAGGTGGCGGAGGTGGTTACTCTGGAGGAGGCGGCGGTGGCTACTCTGGAGGAGGTGGTAACGGAGGTTATTCCGGAGGTGGTGGCTACTCCGGTGGCGGTGGTGGCGGTGGCTACTCCGGCGGCGGAGGTGGTCAAAGTTACGCCAGCAACGGAGGCTACCAATATTAATCGGAAGAAGTTTTCATCTCGCGCGACGACCTTCGACCATGTTTCACCAATCATCAACCACCATCGAACGGGCCAAAAGAATTTTAACACATCGACATCCTCCATGTCACGATCCAGACACAACAAACTCATTCCAAACGTTGATCTTAGCCAGACCAATGGAACATCTGCCGATGAAACGAAAAGAAAGGAAGCGGAATCGGAGGTCATTCTCGCGAACCTAAAATCATCGCCCAAGTATTCAGGATCCGCATTAAAAGTTTAACAGTAACGCGGTAACGGCCGCTGCCTTGCGAGAACTTCAGTGTGTATCGTAGCAGGCGTATTTCTGAAAGCAAACGGAAGAAAGGGAATACGAGAAACTTAAAAGATTCGAGACGCTTTTGCTTACCTCTCTTCCTATTTGCTCTTAGGAAGCCGTCCGCTGATAATACTTACCATCGCATCGAATCGAAAGGAGCGAATTTCGTACGCACGAGAGTCTCTGAAAAAGGCAGGCAAATTGGAAAGAAAGGAAGAAAGAGACACGAAGATGAATTCGTTCCTCGTTCAGAGCCTGTAACTTATTTATTTTGTAAAAATGCTTTTTGTACTAATAAAGCCGCTACGCTGGAAAAAGAAACGTAATCACGGATAGAAGTTCATTGTGACACGACCTACCCTTTGTAGCTAGAATAAAGACCAACGACTATACATATACGTAAGGCGATTGAGCTCGTCGTAGGGTTAGTTGGGCGACGTAGTCGGTCGGTCGATTTATCGATTCCCTAACTCGAATACCGGGAAGGCATGAATAAGTAAGAGTTCTTTCTATTTCTGTCGTAACCTAGCTAAAAACGCGTATCGATATCGGGACCTACGGCTCCTACGTTGATCCGCTCAAATTATAACGGAATGTATCCTGACCTATTTGCCACTCCCTTTCTGCAATGGATGTTCAACGTTAGGTAATGACCACGTTTCTCGAGAATAATTGTTAGCCTCGTTTCTTCAAAAAACGAAGGTCTCCTCTTTAAAATCCGTTCAGAAACGCGAAGACGATGAATTTAATTCGCTACTGGGGATGCTTACGCATTTATGGGAGATTCAAAGGCATAAAAGTGCAAAGAATGCATATATACAAAAATATACGAAATATGCAAAATATTCGTCATCATATCTAACGAGTACAACAAATCTCCGAGTAGGTTTCATTTCTCCAATTGGGTTTTTAAAAATATAAATTTTCATATATCTGCGATGTATTAACCCTTTGACTACGGCAGACTTTGAGACGTACCAAGCGTACCATACGGTAGGAGTTCTGTCGCGACTTACACCAAGAACAGTGAAATTTTTTGTTAGGCTTACATTTCTGAGAAAACATATTGAAATAATTAAAAACACTGAATTCTATTACGTTAAAGCAATATTGTTTATTCATTCATATTCTCATTTATTCGAAATCACACGTTTCCACAGAATCAGAAATATGAATTATCGTTGTTTCACGTTTGCATGTACTTCTCCTGACCTTTCTCTTATCCCAATACTTCGTTTCAAGGATATAAAAGACATAACTGGAAAATAAACATATTTAAATAATATATGACTGACGGAATATGTAATTGTCGAATTAGCATTCACTTACATCTGGTTCAAGTGAAATTAGCTGGAATTGCGGTCGATAAAATTTTCCGAGAGCCTATAGATGTCTACAGTACCATAAGAGCAATTCTTTTAAGCGCCTTTAGGTGCCTGCAGTATCACAAGTGCAAATGTAATAAGCGCCTTTAGGTGCCAACATTAGTCAAGGGGTTAACCGGGTTAACGACTGTTAATCAAAGTGAAAGTTTTCGAAGCAACGTAGCGTTTTCAATTTCGTGTTTACATGGCCGTAAATGCAATTCTTTGCGACTCTTATTTCGCTGCTGGGGATAATTATTAAAATAACAACTCTGACTTTTTCGTACACTTTTTATTTTTAACATTTACGATCAACATCGCGTTCAATTTCTCAATTATACACGTATAATATGTCGTATAATACAGTATCGGTAACGCTTTCGTAATACATATACATAGATATGTTCTTACGGGGTAAGTCGGGCATTTTTCTTTGTTTTTACACATAATAATACTCTATGATAGGTAGGCGTCCCAGGCTTGCGAGATAGGACGAAAGTTACAATAACATTAGGTACGCGATTCCGTTTCAAAGCAGGTGAGTAGTTATGGAACACTGCGTTTCCGTAACGCTGCGTATTATTATAGTAACGAGTTCGCATCACTAGCTCGATTGAACCTTTCGTTTCGCGTTCGGCGTTCAGGCAGCCCATCGTTCGCACATTTCTTCTTCGCTTTTTAATTCGTTCGCGATACACGCGAGCGCTCGTTTCTCTTCTCCTCCGGCCAGATCGCTGGATAGTACACCCGAAATTAAAGAGAAATTAAAGAGACACTCGTCGCTCGCAAAAAATGAAGAGGGTCTCCCTAATTCTGTAGAGTTACGAAACCATCGATCTCTTTTTGCGAGAGGATAACCACGCTATATATATATATAAATATATATATATAAATATATATAAATATATATATGAATATATATATAAATATATATATAATTATATATATATAAACATATATATATAAATATATATATATAGTACGTATATATACATGTCTTATATATATTTTTTATCATGTTTTTTCCCTTCTTACGTACTTCCTTACCTTACACGCTAGTGTACCTAATATGTGTATGTATAATGTAGAGCACGCATCATGATATGTATAGATTTTCCGTTACATCGTTGATTACAATGCATGGTATTTGATATGTACGTGACAGTGGCTGTCTCACAATTAACACGTACGCCACTAGAAATACATCGGATCTTATCATATAGATTTATCTACGCAACAATATTCATTCGCATATCGCGAGATTCTCTTTCTTTCCCCTTACACGGTATGCCGTTTCAATGGAACAGGGTGAATTAACGAACCAAGATATGCTATGAATTATTACATTAACCTGTCGTCTCAAACGAGATCCTTTTTATATAGTTTATACTAGATCAGAAATTCAGCTTCTATCGAGAATCGAGATAATATACAGTAACTATTATAAATCATAAAATATAACTTTGTCTATCGTATCATTAAAATACTGGCGATGAAATAATATAGGCAATTCTGAACGTGTAATTCGTATTCTTCCTCACTTGAAGCATCTTCGGTTTCGCGTTGCGGCGTAAGTATCTCATTGACAGAGTAAAATCTTTTAACGATGAGCCAGCATGAAACCAAGCAAACTCACTGAACCCGGAATTCTTTTTTCCTTTTGCTGTTTCTCGCCTAATTGTTCCTTCAGTTTGAGCTACGTGCAATTCCAATCATCCGCAGAGGAACGTTTTACGATCGTCTAATTCTGTTTCTGGTTATAAAAAGGAGATAGCGAAAAGAACGCGGTTACCAGCTACAAAGTGGCCACACTGGCGATATAATAACGATAATTCCGCTCTCCGTTGTCTGCGAATAGCTTGACTTAACCAGCCAACTCATCGCGGACTTAATAGCCGAGTGAAAGTCTTCTGTCTGTTGACAGCAACCGAATGAAAACACACAGAAGATGCGTCTGTGTATACATCGTGATGCACAGGAAACATTCTCTTTCCTCTGTCATTTGTCTAGATGTAATTTCACCACCGTTGGTCGTGCAAAGACGCCTCGCTTAACGAGCGCTATATCTTCTACGCCAGCGTACGCTTAAAAGCTACTTCCGTACGGAACTAACGTCGTTATTTTCTTATACCGTTACCTCGTGATTAAGAAGATGCTTCCTCAGATCTGACAGGTTAAATGAATAATCCGCGTGTAACTTTTAACCCTGTGGTTGGTATGGCAAAACGACCACATTCTAATGATTGAATACCCCTAGTTGGGAAGGAGGATGGTAAACGATAACGACGGATGAGAGTTTGCTTATTTCCAACGACGATTCATGTCTACTTTAAAATAAAACTGCTACGATTTCATTGTGTGCGTTATTCGCTTGAGTCGCGTAAAATGATTGCGATCGACCGTGACGACCAATGAGAAGGTTCGAGACAAACGTCGAAAGAGCTTGGACGTTCGCGTGACAGGTAAGAAAAACTCGCACACGCTTCGTTTCGCAAAAAAAATTAATTTTCACGCGCGTTTTTGTAGACGTAACGATCATACGTTTGTCCATGAATATTCATTACCGAAAACGGTAAATGAGAAACTCGTTAAGAGGTTCCGCTTACGTTTCTCTTCAATTACGTTCACCGTTCATCGTCCAACGAAACTTTCGACCGTCAAAGAAGGATATTCAGGGACGTAGGAAAACATTGTGAAATTCGGAGACTGAGTAGGAACTACTCGCTTAACAATTATACACACACCACTTGCTCTCGATTTCTCTGTTACATTTTTTCTTTTTTTTTTTATTTTCCTTTTGGCGATAAAGAATGGGATGAGCAACTATAACGAGCAATAATTCTACTACATAGGCATTACCGTGTGGCCTTCGTGAACAACGTAACGGCTACGTTAAACAATAACCTACCCGATAAATCAATCATGAGAATTAACAACAGCGGCGATAATTCGCATCAGCGACATTAAAAACTACGACTTTAGTTTTCGTGTATGTGTGTGTGTGTCTGTGTCTGTGTCTGTATGTGCATATGCGTCGAGAAATCTGATTCTTTTTCTCTTCTGTTCGATACTGCTAATTCACTCGCAATGCATTTTAATCCCGATAATGTTAATTATATTATACATTTTATATATATATATATGTATATATATACTATATAATAAACACAACGAATCTGTGCTACGACCGATTTGTGTACACGATTATCCGTACACTCACGCATCGTGTTCGATCGTTAGTTTATTCGTTTATGTCGTTTATGGACGTTTGAGTTAGTACAAAGATGTGAGTTAATCAATGCAATACTTTATACAAGAACTTTTAATCGGTATGATATTTATCAACTCGAATATTTTATTTTTTATGTTCAATTGATGTCTTTTAATAATTACGATGTCGTCTTACATCGTGATCTACATTTACGATATTTACGATTTCCTATAATGTTTGTATCGCGTTTATAGTTTTACGATTCATTGTGCTTATCAGACGAACGTAAGAATTTTATAAAAATCGACAATTTATCGAGGCAAAATGTTATTTAACCCTTCGATCTAACTCCGAGGCCAGTCGTACATCGAATAAATAAAGGACAAAAGCTGTGGTTTCGAATGTAACATCGGGCTCTGTATCGTTGATTGAGTTGAGATTTACATGCCTTCAAATCACCGTCATCGATGCAAAAGAAAAATTCGAGTTGGCTGACCCCGGTAGTTTTAACGCGTGAGTCACGAAAAATCTCGAGAAGTTCTACGAGCGGCTAAGTGACATGCTAATTTATAACGCCTAACTCCGCTTCGTTTTTTTATAGTATAAACGAACGTGCATACATCGTGTGTATTGACTATGTTTCCAGTCAGATTAAGCAAGGGAAGAACGATGAGTCGCAAGTACAAAAGCCTCTTAACGTCTCTTTGTTTCTTTCTTACTTTTATATTTTTTTCTAACATCGAGATTTTAAGATGGACTCTAACCGATGACGGTATATTATTAAATATTAATACCATGACAATGAATAAGACAAAGAAAGTGGAACGATGCACGTGGAAGAGGACTAAACGATAACGTGATCCGTCTAATTTAACTCGTTCTAAAAACTTTGCATATAACGTTCATCTATAGGCTCTATCCTATCCGACGATAGCCGCTCGTCCAGAGTCAGTGTCTGATAAACTGTTTCAACCGACATTGAAGCTCTCGATGATCTCGTTGCTTTCCCCTCGCGTTCTCACGATTTCCGAAATACGCTTGATGGTAACGAGAACGAATCGGTCGTGCATCAAGACGCTGGTTTTCCCAAGCTGGTTTGATAAACTCTAAATTTCTTATATGTCTATACACAATTACATACGTACGCGCACATATATAATTGCATATAAATGTAATTTATATACGTATAAGTGTATGTGTGTGTGTGTGTGTGTGTATGTGTGTTTGTGTGTATATTTCTCAAAAAGGAAACAGATTACTAGGCCTAATTGGCGGTACAGGCAGAAATTACCTCGCCCAACTATCCAAGAAGCTCCGATATTTAAGAGTATTGCACTTTCCTTCCAGTTCCATTTTCGCGCTCATTCGACCACTTTTATACATTTCCTTTCTTCTATTGCTTTCACTATTAAAGAGAACGCATGGGCATTCTCAAACAGGTACACATCACTATAGAACTGTAACTACGTATAAACACAACCATGAAACAAGATTCGTGAAGAACTTGGAGCAGATTGGCATGTTTCGGAGCTTCCTAGACGTGGGAAGAGGGGGGGGGAGAAGAAGCGTGAAAGCAAATTGGGAAACCGAAGCAACAGAATCAGGATTTCTATCCTTCGACAAAGTTCTCTTCAACGAGGAGAATAATCGCGCGAAATAATACTTAACGATCATACGTTCGATCTCGTACCTTAATTAATCTTAGCAACGAACGCGATCGATAAAAACTGTTCGCTGTATATTCATTTACATTATAAAAAATCTAAATTGACGTTTCAGGCAATTTCACAACGAATGTTCTGACACGCATTTGCGCTCTCCCTTTATCTGTCCATGCAAAACACCGTTCCCAGATATAGAAACTATCGAAAAGAATTGGAAATGACGTATAGAAGGAAGGAACGAAAAGAACTAAAAGACTGAAGGAAAAGAAGAAGAACAGAAGACAGACCTGTACCGCCGCACTTATTGTTGGTCACAGCATCCGATCACGGAACCAGGAATTAGAACGCGGTGCTGGATTGCGGCTGTCGTGGCACGTTCGGTCCATGAGGCACTAGGTGCGCTCTACCTCCGCCTCCACCGCTTCCGGCCACGACGCCATCCGATTCCCCGGCTATCTTACATCCCGGGTCCATGTCGTAGTCCGGCTCGAGTGCAGGATTAACTCGGCCGTTTGATTCGTCTTTGCTTCCGTAAAGTCTGCCAATACCGGCAGCTAGGACAGCCATTTGTTCGCCCTCTGCCGGATCTGGTCCGACTCTTTCGACGTCTTCCGGTATGTTGACCACGCATCTGAAGAAGTCGTATCCAGGCGCCAGCCTGCCCGTCAGGAAGGCTACTTGCGTGCCGTACGACACGCTTATCAACGTCACCAACGACATCAGCATCGCCATTGTCCTGAAGGGGAACCCTTGAGTGTTTGTCTCCTCGTCATACCCCGGATAGTGAATGAGCGCGGGTAAACCCATTAACGGTTCGCCACCGCTAATCCTCACAATGAAGGCTATTATGTAAGCAGCTAGACTGCCGTAAGTGTTGCAGTATTCTTTGAAGTGGACCACCATCAACAGCTGAGGGAAGAGGATCACGTAGACCAAGTCCGAGCACATCGACCAGAGGCCGTAGATCGAGGGTATCGTCAATGCCATCACTGTGCTCAATATGCCGACCACGCCTATTCCCACTCTCATCACCCAGATGATCTCCATTTCCGACGCCTGTTTAACGGGGAAATGGCTAGTAGAGAGGGCGGACGTCGATTCGATTCTACGATCGGCTGCATCGTTCGAGGAAGTGGATTGGCGGGTGAGCGAGATAGAAAGGAGATTTGAGGCAAATACGAAAATATGGGATGATGAGAGCGCGATGCTGGTGAAACATCGTTACGCAAATACGAACCAATGAAGACGTTTTCTATGGTCGGACAAGATGTTCTATGAAACGTGGAAGTTTTTGACACGGTTACTTTTACTCGTGAATGCACAACTAAAAATTATGATCCTGAAGGAAATCGATAACACGTGATCCATATTCATGCGTACGTGAAATTCTACGATTCGAAGAATCTGCATCTCGCGTTGAATACTAGAATGCAATATCGAAACTGCATGATCGTTGCGTTACTCCGACGGAGCCGTCCGATACCTAAGCATCGTTGTGGTACTGTCTTTGCTGACTTATTTGTCAAGCGACGAATAACTAATGCAGATTCCAATTTTGTTACGTTCGTCCCCGTTTCAAGAAGTAACGATATATCGCTCCTCGAACAATTACTCGAACGTGAAGCACGTTCGAATTTTGTAACCACTTTCCTATAAATAGTCAGAACCAAAGATGGAGAACGCATGATGGTAGTGATGACGATGGCCATGATGAAAATAATACTGATGATGATTCGTGCGACACATGATGTCAAATAAAATTTAAAAGCGATGACAGGCGAGATTGCCGAACGATTAAATGCATGACACAACACGAAATTAAAAACAGAAAGTCGACCATCTACGTAAGAACGAAGAACTTACCCTCTGACGGAAGATTAATTTATAAACGTTTCTGGCGAACATGGAACTAGCCGAAAGGATGCTACTATCCGCTGAAGACATCACTGCTGCTGATACTGCGCCTAACCCAAAAAAGGAAACGAAATCTGGCGTCAAATACTGCAAAACCATTGGTAGAATCATGCTTGTTTCTGCCTCGGTGAAAGGATATGGACCGGTGTATCCTGTCTCGTTCCAAGCTACAACAGATTTCGAAATATTTTTCGTTGTTACATAAACGAATTGATAGAAAATTATATACCATGTAAATATTTTATAAAAGGACGATACCCCAAACAGTGAACAAATCAACTTAATTTAATACGAAGTTCAATTCACGCGAAACGTCTAATAGAGGGGAATTTAATAATTGAATTATTGGCCTTATATTTCTATATCGATCTATTAACAATTAAATCATCCAATGCTACAAATGTTTCAGAACGAATAAAATTTCCTACAGGTACTGTATCATTTTGCCAGTTTATAGAATATCTTGTTTTATCCTAACGGCTTATCTGCCCTAATATATTTCCCCTGTCATATTAAATGGAAGGTGTTAACGAATATAATGTCCATTATATAGCAAAAGTACAAAACAAATACGCTATTTGACTAGCAGAGAATTTTGATGGTAAAATATGATAAATTAGATAGTAAAAATATTGTACCATATTTGAACGATATTTTACGTTCGAAGATTCTCACGTATAATATTTCTTCACTCATTCTCTCAAATTCGTCTACAAATTTAATCTTACATATACACGTAACACCTATATTATTACTATACATGTACGTATACGATGTGATATCATGTCTGTGCTTTTTGTGTCGACGTATACCTTAACCTGTAGACACGTGTAGATAAGAAATTATTTGCTTTCATGCCTCGGAATAAAAATACACAAGATACCGATACAGCGTATCGCATTAGTTCCAGCGATTCTATTGTGCTGTGCGTTAGTGTACGAGTCGCATTATCACCCTCACCCTCGTTCCGAGAACACCATATGACAAAATCCCACGCTATTGTACACGCTGTGGGATATCAAGGCACCCTTCGCCCACACACCCTTCCGTTACAACACCGACCTGCTTAGCCCTGGAACCTTGTAAATACCAGTAGTCCTCTCTCTGCAGTACTACCAAATGTCAAGTAGCCTAGGAACGCGAATGGGGAGGATGACGAGCAAACCGGGTCTAATTCAATCCCCTTTAGATTCGGGGACCCACGAAACATGTTTCTCTCCCCTCGAACGAAAGCAGAAGAGGTTGCTCGTAGGAAGACGCCCGAACCATTCGTACAACGTCTCGTTTACTATTAATACGATGAGATTGGAATTTTCTTTATTCTAGCAAACCATAGAAAATGTACAGCTGGGTCGTGTTTGCGAATGACGAAACAAGTTTGCAAAACTGATGCACTTCCTATGTGAGGAATATTCTACGATAGAATTTAGATTTATAGAGTATCTGGTGGTATAGATAATTCCGAAAATTATAATTCGCTGTTATAAAGCACGACGTCGCACAGAAGATACAAGAATGGTGCAGTAGCGCCTGTAATAGTACGAGCACCTTCGACTCGAAAGAGAATTCTATACATAAATACGTGTATGAACAGATAGTGCAAGGACAAAGTATAAATAAGGATTATAGAGTGAACTATTATAATATACGTGCATCACTTTATAAATATATTAGCGAGAATTTTGCGTATGATTTATCTCGATGTTTTAAATACTTTGATTTCTTTAAATTTCACAAAATTGTGGAATCTAGTTGAGAAAAACGGTAACGAATTTTTTAAATGTTCTGTCTTAGCCGTAATGTTAAAGAAAAGGAATCTGATAATGTAATCAAATAGATACAGATCGATAACATAGATTTGAAAAAAAGTGCAAACGAAATGTTGTCTTGTCGTAACAATGACCTTAATGGGTTCGTGCATGTTTAAGATAAAAGTATTCTAGATGTGTATCTTTAGATTAATATAATTTTACTCACGCGTTGCTTTGGCGATTGCACCAATTAGAACAGGTGGGATTGCCATGAGAATACAGCCTACCGCAGCTACGTAACTCAACACTTGCGCCCTTCCAGCCGTTTTCGAAGATAAGACCCGTTGAAAGTACACTTGCCAAGGGATGCCACCAAATATCAACAAAAGCCCATAGTCTACGTAGGACCAATATTCTCCTGGTTTCACTTCGCCAATCCAATCCACGTCCATGGATTTAAGGGATTGTACCTTTGGATTGGTCCAAGCGAAAGGAATGCACATCCACTGCAATCAAAATTATATTATCCTCTTTAAAAACTGGATACCACATGACACAGCATATTACTTTTCGTTAAATTTAAATGAAAAAGTAAGAAGATATGTTCTTAACGTGAGAGCTTCTTCTAGTGGTTCTTTGTTAATCAAATAACTAGCATAAAATGTAAGATGTAAATTAATATTTGTATTTAATGCAATATGTTTTCTGTATGAAATATAAATTCCACTATTTTTTAATTTGAAATGTGGTTAATTAAATAACTAACATAAAATGTAAAATGTAAATTAACATTTGTATTCAATGCAACATGTTCTTTGTATAACATATAAATTCCACTATTTTCTAATTTGAAATGTCGTTAATTAAATAACGAACATAAAATGTAAGATGTAAATTAATATTTGTATTTAATGCAATATATTTTCTGTATGAAATGTAAATTTCACTGTTTTGCTAATTTGAAATATTTCCTTCTTTGGAAGCAGAGAACGAAGTAGATACCATTACTTTGCTATTAAAATTAACTGGATGCAAATTAAATGGGAGAAAGACAGAAAATCTTGCGATAAACTACAAAGGCGGCTTTAGAACGATTCTTATCATTGAGTAAAGTAATTACAAATGAATGAATACAGATTACGTTATCCATCCATTGACTTGTAGAAATATTAAAGACAATTATTTCCAGGAAATCTGGTACTATCGTGATTAATTATACTTAATGGACAGGTATGAAAGAAGATTATACAGAAGAAAGTAAAAAAAAGTTAAAATATCTGTAAATTATAGATTTCAGTAGCACATTTTACAAATCTAGTGAATGTACTTATTACAATTTTTAGTAGGTGAAATGAATCTCTATTTAGGTTTTATTTCTTTAATCGTGTTTATAAAGATATGAATTTTCATAAATATCGAATGAAAAAGAGATATTTAGGAAACCATTTAAAATATCAAAATATAAGGAAGCATATCTTTGAAGGACGATAAAAATAAATTGCAACTCTAAGACAAAAAGTTCTAGGTTACTTGCAAATTCTTTAATCTGATAAAACTTATAATAAATGATAGTTTGATAATATTCTTAGGAGAAGAAGTAGGTCACTACCTACGTAACATTGAATGAATTTGGTAATATAAATACTTGCGGTACTTGAGCCCTCGTATCGATCAGCAAAGCCAACTTTACCACAGGACTCAGATAATCGAGCGACTCAATAACGTAGAACTTTCTGATCTAATAACGCATTGCCTTAAATAGAAGTGATTTATCAATGATACTTTGCAAGTGCGATACAACGCTATATTTGTCTTACGGCTAATTTTATTTCGCAGAGTCGAAAATAATACGGCAATGTAATGATATATTTAGAAAATTGTGTTTAAGGAATGAACGAACACGTTTGCTTCTAAGACAAAAATATGTAATTATTACAACGTACTATAAGTGATTACAAAATACTGAACACGTTTGTAAAAGCAGAGAATAAAATCGATGATAACCTTCACGTTGTAACCCTGCATGATAAATTTCCTCTAAGGGCTTTATGAAACAAAAGTTGCTGTAAATAAATATAGCAACCTATAGAAAGAATGATTTCATTCCCTGGTGAGCAAGGTAGAAAGATATCGCAATAAATTCAAATCGAAATGTACCTAAAGAATATAATAAATATTCTTATCGAAGGATATGTTATATATCAAATTTCATGGAAAAAACTTAGCGTATGTTGTTATGAAATGAAATCGAAAAAGAACACCCTAATAATATATCATATTTATATTAATAAAAATATTTTCGCTATTTTATAAGCTACAAAGAAGATTGTTTTCTTAATATATCAATATTATTGAAAAGCACGTATTATAGTGGTATGAAAGAACGAGAAGTGTGTACATATTTCATGGTATACGTAAAAACATTCGCAACTCACCAAGCCTATGAAGATGCAAAAAAGTTGAATAACATCGGTATAAGCAACAGAGTAAAGACCACCAAAGAGTGTGTAGAAAACTGCGATACAGGCACTCAAAATGACCGAGGTTCCCTGATCCATGTCGATGATGACCGCTAACGTCGCACCCAGAGCTGCCAGAATACCTGCGGCCCAGAAGACCTCGCCACAGAGGGCAGGAAGAAACAGAAGACCTCCCATACGTTCACCAAACGCATCTTGAAGAGGATCTAACATCGTGACGTACCCCTGTTCTCGCATTTTGTTCGCGAAGAATATACCACCTGTAACACCAATCAACGTGATACCAATTAGTACTGATAACGTGTAGCAAATTATAAGAATATGAAAAATAATTATAAAATATATATATATTTATTAAATAAAATAATTATGGCAATTATAAAAAATATAAAAAGGAGATACAAGGATGCACACTACCATTCGTAAGTCACAGGATAATTAATATATTATAAGAAGTGTTCAACTATATATAATATAAGCCCATTTTATTAAAGTTAGTATTTGAAATTAGACTGTGTCTAATGATTTATCCAAAATACACAGAATATCCAAAGTGTAGGATTGATTTTACAATTTAAGGGCTGACACAAATGTTCATTTCTTCGACTCTTTTATTGTCAAATATTCCTTTCGTCTTATCGATGAAAATTCTTTTTTGCCAGTTATTAGCAATCTAAACACGGATTTCGGATTTTCTTGTACGGAAAATACATATAGTACTCCGATATTAGGACCCATTTTAATGAAAATATATACATTTATTATTTAATTAGTCGATAATATTTGAAAGTACACAATGTTGCTTGTAGGCAACGTCGAGTGTGAAAGGAAAGATCGTATTCATAAAAATATGAATTTGCACAGAGAGACTATAGTCTACATTCTACATCATAAGTCGGCATCATGTACATATAGCGATACATTTTTTATACAATCATTCAGTGAATAGACGCCTATAGTTTCAATGGATGGTTATACACATGTTTATTCTTTCTCGAGGCCATTCGACTACGTTAAAAACTTATTACGCGTAGGAGTCTTGATTACGATCTATTACCTTGCTATACTACGCCGTAAGAACTAGCAAGTTTTCAAACGACCATAAGCTTTCTCCAACTATGAAAAAATAACTGTCGAGAAATATCTTCAATCGAATCAAGCGGTATACATATACTATATATTGTATATTGTGTATTAGTTGAGTCCTTATATGTATATATATAAACAGATCCATCGGAGTCTACTTTTATTATAAGTTCAATTATCCATCAATTTCTGAGTAGTTACAACTCGAAATGCCTAAGCTTTTGAGAACTGGTACGTATACATTGTAATATACAAATAAGTAATAACAACAATTTGATATATACTTCGTATTATATATACATATATTTAGAGTAGAGTATCATCGTGGTTGGAAATCAGAATACCTCGACTTTTCAAAGTATCATCCGCCTAGTTTCATAATTGAAGAATATTTATAAAAAACATTGTGAGTACCAAACTTGAAAAATTTTGATTTCTTATTGAAAAATGTTCTACATACCAATGAGAATACTGTAGTATATATAAATTATTTCTTGCGCTTTGTTTATGCCATCTATCTAAATGAATGGAGCATTGATTTCTCTTTACAACTAAGAGATACAGACTTTTCTACAGATGCACTTTCCTTTTTCATGAATTTGGACTACATAAAAGCATAAGATTTCTTTTCCTCCTGGAAGACATGTTCCTCGGCACTTACAATGTCTTCTACGAGCACTCTTCGATTGATTGAATTATAACTTTATTCTCTATCGTGATACATTTTCGTAACTTTGACAAAATGCAAGAAGTTTTCTACAGCAATAGAGTGCGCTATCTTAGAAAAAGTAGCAATAAACCATTATGATTCACAGACATTGAGACCAGGATGAACGTGTTAAGAAATCAAAAGAAACGAAGAGAATTGAAATTTTGACGAAAATTGTAACTTACCAAAAACGAGGCTAAGGGCGTATCCGAACGGAGCCTGACACCAAACCAGACCTCTCGTGTAAATAGCTTCGGCAGTGCCGTTGATGTATCCGCCGCCGACCCAGGTCGCTGTCATCGTGAATATCCCGACGAACAGACCGATGGAACGACCTGCCAGCATCACTTCCTCCTCGGAGTCGTTGCCAGCTTCCTTTTTCCTGGCTGCCCATATTCCTACGGCTAGGATAAGCGCGTAGAATAGGATGATTGAGACGAGACCCGCTATGTTAATCATCTTCGGAGAGTACGGGTCCACTTGCGTGAACTCGAACTGACGGAGACGCAAGTCCGAGAGGTATGGCGGTCGATCTGATTTTGGGAGATTCGGATACCTGTTTACAAATGGGAAATAGGTTCCATTCGTAAAATAATTCCAGGAATTGTCGATATCGATATTACAATACTAACGAATCTTAGGCAAACTGGCTTACTTACGAACAAACTAAATCTTTTTGCTGTTGCGAGTTTTCAAAGAGTTTGAAGAAATTCTACGATACTTGTTAGTAAACTGCTGATAGTTGTTTGTGTAAAGTTATATTCCTATGTACGCGGCTCGTAAAATTGGAATTGAGTGGAAATTTCTTTCGTCGGCTAATCCTTTCGAGATGAATTTTTTTTTAACTATGAACGCAATGTTATATAGTAGTATAAGATTATAATACGCTCAAATTTGAAAAAATATGGATTAATCCTGCTTTTTTAAATGGGATGTGTAGTTTCATTCATAATAGGATTTTATGTCCAATGAACTTCACAATGGTATCAGGACAATTATAACAATCCTCTTAAAAGTTGCATTGTAACACATCACGACATTAATCTCATGACGGTTAGATATTACGTGAATACTGTATTTTGAATGTTTCACGTATCTTTCCACACTGTATACACATACTCTACAGTTTTTCACCTTTGAACTCGGAAATGCATAAAATTCCACGGTCTACTTATCGACGTATTTAAATGCAAATGTTCGAAACTCTTTTAATACAGATGAAAAGTTGAAAGAAATTTAAGAAGAAAATTTCGCTTGTGTCGAGAACCATCTAACTCGTCACGAATTGAGCACGAATTAAAATTAAAATCGAGAAAAGTAAGAGAGAAAATGAAAAGCGATATATTATGAGAAAGTAGCAATTATTGAAAATAACTGATATGAGAATTAGTATAGAAGTTCTTAGGTTGCTATCAAAATTACATTAACTGCGCGGTAAATGACTCGATTAAATTAATAAATATTAAATATAATATTAAAAGATCAAATATATTAAATACTAAAGTCGATAAATGAAGGATACCTCTACCAATTTCCAGTCTCAACTGAATAAATATAAAGTAAAAGAGTTGCATAGTTTGTATAATAAATCAACGCCATATTGCGAACTTATTGCAGAAGGCTATTTTTCATACAACTGAACTCATATCCATTCATGAGCTTAGTTATAACTAGATCGTCAGATTAGTCTCAATTTAAACAATTTTTGGAAAGATCCCCGAATCTCGTTAACTTAAATTGACTAAAATTAATCAAATCGAACTAATAAATTGCTTTAAAGCATGAGTTAAAATCGTTTTAATAGGGAACACTACTGATTAATTAGATATGTAATAATTAATATCATAACATTCTCAAACGTTACGCGTTATTAGGTACCCCAGAGAATCTATATTTCGCTTTGAATTCAATCATCTTGGTGAAATTGCACTTTGCTTTTCTAGTCAATTAATGCGGCGGTCGATCCGCTCGCACCTAATGCGTGCAGTTAAGTGTAAATTCCATGTTCCTACCCAGAAGGCATTTAAATCGCCCGGTTGAGTTCACTCTCTAATCCCATTAGTCTTGCTTCACACTATATAGGGCTAACTCTTCTATTAAACAAGGAAAAAAAACGCATAACTTTACTAACGTAAAAAAGCAAGAAGACGTAAATAAAACACAAAGGTTCAAGGCCTTGTCAATAAATACAGCGGAATTAATAAACAAAGCTGGATTATTTGCATCACTCTGTTAACACGAGGTAAATCTCTTCGTTCGAAATGTTGATACTACCTGCATATTACATTGGTACCGAACATTAGTTTACACGGTAGCAAATTGGAATTGAAAGAATGAAATGTCGTATTATATCTGCTATCTGTTGCATTTCTCGTCAGTACAAAACAAAGTTCGGGTCGGTGTTACCACGACTAATTTTTTTAATTTACATCGTAACACAAAATTACTATAAATTTACCGTGTATCGTGAACACAATTTAACACCACATAGCAATAATCAGATAAATTATAGTAACTTCATAAAATGTAAATTATTGAAATGTAAATTACTTAGAAGTGAAATATTCGTAAGACTTTAACAGGAGAAATGCAAAACTGATATCGTGTTTGCATCTATTCAAAGAAGAAAATTCTGAGGATTAAATAACAGCAAGATTTCCAATTGCGATGGCTAGCCGACGTTTGATATCTCACGCGATTTACGAGAAAATTTCATAACGAAGTTCCAACACGTCTGATCGATATTCAATTTATACTTTGTACATTCATAATTTCGACAAATTCATTTTTCACAAAATCATATTACCCAATTATCCACAGAAACAGCGTTAAGGTATATCTTCTTTCAAATTCAAATCTCCGATAAGTTGCTTTTTACATATACACGAAGAAGAGATGAAAGCATGGAGAATCAGAAGAAAGTAAAGGAAGCTTATGCAGCGAAACATGCATGTCGAGGAATTTTCGTGCGTGGATCGATAAGAATAAACTACTGGTACCTCTGAAGACCCCGCGGGGTACAATCACGAAGTAGTGGGGGACAGCCTCACACGGGTACCGGCGGCATGTCCTGATGACGGTCCTTCCAGACGGCCGACGACGACGGAGGGTTGGGATTTGGGGGGCAGCAGTCACCCCACCGAAGCGAGGTCTTCTGGGAGGGGCTATTCCTTGTTCTAAACGCGAGGCCGCCCATGGGCACTGATGGCCATCGATTTTCACCCAACTCACCAAGCGTGCTGCTACTCTGCTGCTGCTTTTCCTTCCTTCTCGAAATTTTGCTTCGCCTATGGCACTGATACCGATCGTGTCGATCAGTACAGTTCTTCACCTGAAATACATCGAGCTGGATCCTCCTAGGTACGTATACGCGTTTCTTCCAAAATAAAAAAAAAAACGAGACAACTGTGACAGTGGAGAACGAACTTCTTCTGTCGTCCAATCTAATCTGTCCAAGCTATCGAATAATCGCATTACTTTTACTTGAGAATATTCTTAGACGAGATCGGTTTCGCACGAGACACCAAGATATTTTATAATTTCAACGTTCCAATAATATCTGTAATAATTTGAATAGCGAGTATCAATTTTTCATATCGACTTATTATTAACTTATTTCGATTTATTTTACTGTTAAACGACACCACGATAATAAATGTTATACTTGTACGAACGTAACCAGGAAATACCATAACCGCGTGTATATGTAGAGAGTACACCTCATGTAACACAGATAAAACCAGGCACTAGTCGGTAATTCTTTTTTCCTTCTGGAGAAGCCGGATAGACGAACGTTTCTTCCTTCTGCGTTTCATAAATACCTACAAGGTACGGAATCGATAGATCGCACTACCTTGGCCGGTAGGTAACGGTATCACGCATTTATGTCACCAACTGAACAACAACAGCAGACAACGCGGAAATGAAATTGGTCGCGTATACACAAAACAACTCTACCTCGGTTCAAAGCCATCAGCGGGGGTCTATGAAAACCTCATTCTTCAAACAAGCTATTGAACTGCAGACTTGAGAAAAACGTACTTACAGGTGCACCAAACGATGTTTGTGATCTTCGAACGTCTTTCTACCACTCGCGCACGTTCCAAGCGTCGCAGGTGAAGAGCGGTCCGTGAACAATTCGACGGCTTCTTGTCGATCACTGTCGCGCATCGACCATTCACAGTTACGTGAAACTTGTTCGAAAACGATAGAACAACCATGAAAAAGCAAGGAATCGCGCGAAGGAAGATGACAAGGTGGATACGAGAACCTAACGAAGAAACGTGACGGAAGTAGCAGAGGATGACGAGCAACGAGTGCAATGCCCGTGACAGTTGTCCTCGTCCTCGTCTTCCTCTTTGTCGTCGTCGCCGTCGTTGCCGTCGTCGTTCTCGTCAGAACGACGCGCTCTCGGTGTCCTTAACGGTCGTGGAAGCCACCTCGTACTGAACAGTCGGTATCTTTCTCGTAGTCAAGGACCGACAGCGGAGGAATGGTTCCGTGATATTGATTCGACCCTCGTGACGTCATACAGACTCACGGGGGTGCGTCCTACCCTCTTGCACTACCTCCATCTCGCTCCCTCTCGGCCTGTTAATTCGCACCCCTCTCTCGTTCGTCCACCTCCACTTCCCTCTCCGTGTCCTCACTCCTCTCTCGAACCCCTGACGGGATCGAAGCCGGGGGCGTGGACTCGGTGAAGAACCGCGAGTCTGCGCCTAAAATACCGCGACAGACATATCAGCTCCCCATGGCTCAGCCGTATCAACGGAAATCTCGCTGAACGGGTCTCTCTCTCTCTCTCTCTTTCTCTCTCTCTCTCTCTCTCTCTTTCTCTCTCTCTACAGTGTATAAGTATCTCGCCATATGATTACGGGCAAGGTAGGCTAGTTCGACTAATTATGCGAGTTAAAAAAAGTCCAGGTAGGTAGAAGCGCGCCGAGCACCATCGATTTGACCTGCCACTTCGTTCGGGTCAGTAAAAATAAATAAACCCAATTTGACTAAAAATTGTATGGCTTGGGACATTCTAATTGTTGAATTTTCAGATAGGATATTTCGTTTCGTGGAGAAATGTATTGCAAATGTTTTAAGGTAAGATCGTTTCTGAACGACTGCGCGATTTTTTGAACAGAAATTAACGAAACGTGGAAAATTATACAGAGTTCGCGATACGATATTAAGAAACACCGATATACGGAAATTTGTTGCTATGCGTTGAAAATAAAGTTTGCCAAGTGTTTGTTTGCAATGTGAGTTTCGTGTTCTTTCATTCACCCTATTTATTCCTTTATAGACGCCGATCTATCGAAAGAACAATCACAGTTCTAGATTTTTACAATACATCTTGAACCATAATTTATGATATCCACGAATAGAGTTAATGAAAGTTCACAACTCAAAATAAAATAAAAACCAAGAATAATTGAATTGTGTATACGTGAATTACTAAAATTGTTACGTGAACAAATTCAAATATTTTATGTGCAAGTAATCACGCAACATTTTGCTATAGCCCTATTTTTATTTTTAATTAAATTTTATAGTTGCATTGACTATGATCGTGGGCGACTTGGGGGAATTACATATTTTGTTATATTGAAGTAACTATTTTGTAGCAAATACGTTAAAATATTCGTGAATATTGATTGACACAATTATTCATGACGTAAAAAATGTGGGTAACGTAGGTACCATTGAGCAGCTGTACGGGATAGAGATCTACCGCGATGTGTGCAAATCTTCCAGGTGAGACTGCGCGTACACGTAGGCGTAAACTGGAGGAAGGTAATGGTCGAGCATCGCATCAATGAAGGTGGAAAGGCGTATGACCTCAAACGAAACACTATAAAACGCATAAACCTTGCGTTATAGATTGTAATCGTTGTTGTGCATAATAATAAAATAATGAATTGACGTATACTATGTATAGCATTATTTAGCACAATTATATTAAAAAAATGATGGAATTTTAGTAAAGAGGATGGTTTCGATAAAATTTATAGAGTTTATGTTTTGCCCCGCTTTTCTTAATGCGATATTTGCTTTTAATATTAAAATCTTTATGATTTATACAGATACCTAGCTGTGTATCACGATTGGAAATAAATGAATACTGAAAGACATAATGCTCGTATATGAAACGTTCAACAAATTCAATATTTTTCATGATTTCATTTGAGAAAGAAGATAATGCGTGCATCTGTACTATATTTAAAATTCTTTTGTATTGTGAGACTTTTATAAACACCTTCTTGAAAGACTACAAACGGAGTAATATAACAAACTCCATCGGGTTATTACCTAATATAGCGTAATTGTTCTTAAATAGAATAATTTTATGTTATTTCCCTAGAAGTTACATTTATACATTTTATAATTCGCAATACTTTCTATAACATTCTTTTAGGAAGACTATTTACGTGTTCTTCATTGAATAAATAATTTTATTAAAATGTAAAAACATTTTTTGTTTAAAAACTTGATTATCTTAAAACCGTTAAAAAAAATTATTATTAAAACTTAATTACTATCATTACTATAAATCTTTCACAAAACTTTGATGTACTATATGGGGATCAAACATTCGTTCAAAGAATTTTACTCACGAAATTTTCACAGAAATTTTCCATTCGCGAGATTAATTTATCACGGATTTGGACAAGTAATTAAGAAACGTGATTGAACGAATCAATCGCTAATTGTATTGTAAAGCCAGAATCCGTTTATAAATTGAAACGGTATCTAGATAATTGACGAACATAAATCATTTCTCACATTCTAGATTTGTGTTCTGATTCGTATACGACTTTCGCATGACTCGTGTACTCGAGACGAATCATTCGTCGTCTTAAATAAAATGCATTCTTCGTGCAAGTTCATCCAGCAAGACATGGCCAATGCTGACGTCAAAGATGAAAAAGGCTGAATACGGGAAAAGCTATTAATGGTTGAGCAACGAATTGCGTCGCTGCCACGCTTGCTATAGGTCAACAGAAAGCATAGACAAATATAGTT
The DNA here is from genome assembly GCF_011952255.1 of Bombus vosnesenskii. Taxonomy (NCBI): domain Eukaryota; kingdom Metazoa; phylum Arthropoda; class Insecta; order Hymenoptera; family Apidae; genus Bombus; species Bombus vosnesenskii. The sequence continues at coordinate 153,163 of NW_022884350.1, forward strand.
GGTCTGTCTCGACCGGTAGACGACACGCTATAGTAAGACAAAAAGCAAATATAGCAATTGGCTGTTCTGGCTAAACAAAGATGCTCCCAGAATGAATCGCGAAACCGAATCTTTCTATATCTCTTCTACTTCTGCATGGTCGATATTACTTGACCCACTCTTTCGGATCTAGAAACTGCACCTTCGCTTTTATATCCCGACTCCAGTACCGAACCACCCTCGATGTTCAAGAATTCGATTTTATCACAGAGCATCCTATAACACAAGACGCACTTAATTACAATAAATATATATAAGGAGAATTAAAGATATTTTTGGAAAATTTATTGCTTAAGCTTTTAATAAGAGGTCGTTGCCTTGTAATAATGAATAAGGAATAATCAAACATTCTGTTTCGTTAGTAATTATAACGTGCTTTGTCAATATATGTATATGTTACTGACAATGTGTAAAATACAGATATTTTATTTAATGCCTGGGAAATCCATAGAACTCCATAAATGGGAATGAAATTGAAATAAATTGGCATAAATGGGAATGGAAATGAATAAATGGTGCAAAGTATGAAATGCTTAATATTTCACAATTTCTTAAATTATAAATGTAACAGTCGTTCACTCTTAGTTTCCGAGATATTCGCAAAAGACTGTCAGTACTGCTATGTGAATGTTGTCTATAATTGTGAGACCGTAGCAGCGTATGCGTCAGAGCCAGCTTTACAGTGGCCGAATAAAAGATAACACCTAACCCAAACTTATATAAACTATAAACAAAGAATAAGAATTTGGTTTAGATGAAATAGTATTGTTGTTGTTGCTGTTGTTGTTGTTGTTGTTGTTGTTGTTGTTGTTGTTGTTGTTGTTGTTGTTGTTGTTGTTGTTGTTGTTGTTGTTGTTGTTGTTGTTGTCGTTGTCGTTGTCGTTGTCGTTGTCGTTGTCGTTGTCGTTGTCGTTGTCGTTGTCGTTGTCGTTGTCGTTGTCGTTGTCGTTGTCGTTGTCGTTGTCGTTGTCGTTGTCGTTGTCGTTGTCGTGTCGTCGTTGTCGTTGTCGTTGTCGTTGTCGTTGTCGTTGTCGCTTGTCGTTGTCGTTGTCGCTTGTCGTTGTCGCTGTCGCTGTCGTTGCTCGCTGTCGCTGTTTCAGTTTGTCGTTGCCGTTGTCGTTGCTCGCTGTCGCTGGTCGCTGTTCGTTGCTGCTTGTCGCTGTCGCTGTCGTTGTCGCTTGTCGCTGTCGTCGTTGTCGTTGTCCTTGTCGTTGTCGTTGTTGTTGTCGTTGTTGTCGTTGTCGTTGTCGTTGTCGTTGTCGTTGTCGTTGTCGTTGTCGTTGTCGTTGTCGTTGTCGTTGTCGTTGTCGTTGTTGTCGTTGTCGTTGTCGTTGTCGTTGTTGTCGTTGTCGTTGTCGTTGTCGTTGTCGTTGTCGTTGTCGTTGTCGTTGTCGTTGTCGTTGTCGTTGTCGTTGTCGTTGTCGTTGTCGTTGTCGTTGTCGTTGTCGTTGTCGTTGTCGTTGTCGTTGTCGTTGTCGTTGTCGTTGTCGTTGTCGTTGTCGTTGTCGTTGTCGTTGTCGTTGTCGTTGTCGTTGTCGTTGTCGTTGTCGTTGTCGTTGTCGTTGTTGTTGTTGTTGTTGTTGTTGTTGTTGTTGTTGTTGTTGTTGTTGTTGTTGTTGTTGTTGTTGTTGTTGTTGTTGTTGTTAATGGGCAGTATTATTTTAAAATATGGAAAACGTGGTAACTATTTAGAAATACTGCTACCTCACCGATTTCGATGATTTTTGAATATGTTGTAGATATTTTGAACTAATACTAACGCATATGCTGTCATGGACGCACAATTTTGACAAAATTCACTACAATAGTACCGACAGTGTTTCCCGAATATCTCAGAAACTGGAACCAACCTGCGACTGTATGTAAGAAAAAATTCTTCAAAATGTTGAGTTCAACAACATACCTAAATTTCATCAAGATCAGCGAAGTGTACCCTTACATGCACAATCATCGCCCCTTCCTCAATAAAAGAAGTCCTGTATTTTACTTCGTATTTTACTTCTTTGTACTTTACTCCTTTCATTTTCATATACCTTGTCTTTGCCACATATCTTTTGAACAAAGGCTTTTTCATAACTCTCTTCCCATATTTTGCATAACTATCACTTCTTCTTCCTTATAACGCCGAGGTATTATATACAATGCCTGGAGAAAGTATAAAATATATTAAAATAACACGGACACATCATCAAGTAATATTATATACCATTATATATTATTATATTAAATACAATTTTATTATGTTAAGTATATTATATAGTTTAGTAATATATATATAGTTGATATTGTAAACTTTATATAGATTTTTAAAGGTATTTTTGTTTATAAATGAATTTAGGAAGAGATTCGTGGTTTTTGCTGATAACAGCAACACACTTTATCTTGAGAGAGAAGTAGTCTGAAGCAGAAAAAATGTTTGTCGCATGATGATATTTTTATAATTTTTCGAAATAAGTTTTGTCACGTCTTATATACGTTATCGTGTCGTTACATTTTGTACCATGGTTTATTCATATTTTAACCGACAGATACAACAATTTCTTTAATTTATTAAATATGCTCATATTGTCTAACACTCGTTCGCAAGCGTTTGATCATGCGCTCTAATTAAAAAGGATAAAACAACAGACGCAGCTAAGCAAAGGGGATTCGATTAGGGTTACCTCCTCTGTCAAGTATCTCATGAAAAGTCAAGCAGTCCACATCGAACTGGGAATTGAAAATTGCCACGTGTCAGGTGAAGCACCAGACGACAATAGGCACGTGCAGTCTGGAATCTCGTAACCGGATACGCTGGAACCGGGTTCCACGGGTATCAAGGGTGGTTCGAGTTCGTGGCTCTTCCAGATATAAACTGAACCCGTTGTGTTACACGTGATGTTCTCGTAGATTGCAAATGGGTGTTGGGTTCGAAGTACAGGTCGCAATCCTTCATGCATATAACACGTTGTCGTACATCGTGCGTTGCTTTGTAAAATTCGTTGCATAAATTACTATATCGCTTACAGGTCAGAAGCAAAGAATATAATAAATATATTTCTGTAAATTATCTTAAAAGGATTCAAACAGCATATTTTAACATAAAATAATTAAAAGTGGGAAGAACTTGTCAGGTCCAAAGATATGATTAAAGAAGTTTCTTAGAAGTCAAATATGTAATATAACTTGAAACAAATAATATTTTAATATTCTGACGAGTTATCTTTAAAGTTATGAGAAAGGTGGAAGAATATGTGTTTAGTGCCAAATAAAAGGACAGTCTTATGCTATAGACTGGATTAACAATGTACTAAATTTTAAGATTGCCCTCCTGTAAGAAATGGAACATTATTATATTACATAATTATCAAATCACCCTAAAATTTTCAATTTATTTAGAACAATTTATATAGAACTGGATACACCACGACAAAATCTAATTAGAAGCATGCATAAATCAAACAAAATTGATTAATAAAATACTTTCCCTAATAAAATATAAGATAGAAGCACCTTATACATTAATAACAATTATCATTTATTATTATTTACAAACGCGGAGATACATATTGCGATATATTCTTGCTCTAATAGAATTTTCGCATTTGTACGTATTTATATTTGTACATTGTGTTCTATGTTACTCGTTATTATCTGATAATGAAACAGGGACTAATGACATACCTTGTTACCATAGGTTGACAGAGATGAATGAAGTAGCCTTACCTCACATGGGAAGTCCTTCCAAAGAGCTCTACAACTCTACTACAGGGCAGAGTTTTTTTGGTGTGACAGTAAGAGACCACAGAAATTCATAGAACAGTGCTTCACTACAAATGGATATTTGTTACCCAAAAATGAGCTGTTTGTAGTTAGTTTGAAATAGACATTTTCAAAAAATATAAATATTTTTTTGCAAAATTTCCATCACTATATTCCAGTATATATATTTACTATATGTATACGTTCGTTACGTTTATATCAGTATTATCATATATAATCTTACATAATAAATAATGTTTTTATTATGTTGTAGTATGATATGATTTGATTGATGATTCGATGATATGATTGATTATCATGATATACTCTCTAATAGCCGTAAGATATTTATAATTTTAAATCGATAAATAAACCGCATCACTTAATCACAGCAATGAAGAAAAGCGAACGTTATGAGTGTTTAATAAGAGAATCGTTTGTTACAATATAAATTAAATTACAGCTCCTTCAATTAATACAGTTTCTTTCAAGTTTACGATATTTGAGATTATTGGACTTATTGTGCTATTAATATTTTAATTTACTCTGTATATCTTACTTGTGATTTATGTTCATAATTTATATAAAACCAAGTTCAATTTCTAGACTAAAATAAATAAATACATACAATATTATAATATACATACATGCATATTAACCATTTCTATAGTTTCAAAGCTTTTTCCAACAAGTTAAATTTAAGGAATTCGCTTAATTTGAGGAATTTTCCAAAAAGATACCTTTATGGAAACTTTTTTACAAGAGAATCAAACTAAAAAGATTATGTTTCCAAAATTTAATCTGATTTAGTATCACATATTAATATGATCAGAATATATCAATGTTATATCTATCATTATAGAAGAAAATTTATTTTAAAAAAATACAAAAATATTGAAGTGGTGAAATAAATAATAGTGTTAGTAGTTACTTAATTCATTTACAAAAGATAATAGAACAAAATGGTAGATATACATATATACCACTTATTAAATAGATCTCGCAAACTTGTTACATGATTCAATATTTTTATAGCTTAAAGCAAAGTTGAAACACATTATAAAATATCATCTTACGATAAACAATTTTAATAATAATAAATTTATTTGTCCCACTTAAATAGCACAGTAATGTAAAAGCTTTTAATCTTACCACATCGAAGACTTCATCTGGTGGATGAGGCAAAACGAGCTTCCGATCCTTTACATTCGACGCATTGCAAACAGTCCATAGGATAAGACAACGCAACCATTTTGTCTTTGCCTCTCGTATTTGTCATTTCCGAACATTTTGGAATTTGCTAATTTTATGAGAAATGATGTTGAGGATCACCTGGTTGCAAGAATGATACCAGTGTTAGCGAAAGTAACAATCTGGCAAATGCAACGAAGTGAAAAAATCAATTTTATTTCTGAAGAAGCTCTGAAAGATAAGAGAGACAAGTAAATTTATATTAAATTCATTTAAAAGTAAAAACAAGTATAAACTCTATCGATGACGTGAATTACCTACCAAAAAATAATTCATCAATTTTCAAGCTGGACGTCGTTGAAATTTAATTTAAATTAATATCATAATTAATATGATCCATAACAATTTTAGATCGTTATATAAACAAAATGTTTATCATTATCTTATAAAATATTTAAATTAATGCATTCCCAAACGTTGTTGTTAATTACAGAACTATGCATATAATTATAAGACCATAAATCATTAAAAATACTAAAAGAATGAAAAGAGATAGTTATGGGAATTGCTGTACAAAAATGGCAAAGGGATGCGAGAGAAGGAGCACAATCTAAGATATATCTACAATAATTACAAACACGTATAATTTAGCAAGCGTGAGTACTAACGTTCTTATGAAATATTTATCTGCGTAAGGATTCTCCACGTGTAAAATTTAGTATATTATTTAGTATATTTAGTATATTTAGTATATTACGCGCTCAAATCCAAGAGATTCCAACTAATCCTTAATTAAAATTATAATTGCCCAACAAATTTTTTTCTTTTTACACTACAAATTCGTGAGTTTTTAAAACTCGCGTATAATTACTACATGCAATTTTAATCACAATGACAATAGCACATTAAGATGGTTAATGATTAAGAGCCATTATAATTACCAATCCAAACGTATGTATAATATTAAAGTTTTAACGTTTTGCAGAGATTACAAAAATATTTAAATACTGAATTACCTATTATATTGATAAGTCTAAATATTCAAAGGCCCATTTTTAACATTTATTACGTGTTTAAGATGGCTATCCATGATGCATACTAATATTTTATTAAGTATTATATGTACACGTTAATTCATACGTAAAATGTACGTACATACATATATGTGTTTGCAATAAATCTTTTATAACTTCTATATACATTTTCAGATCCTCAGAAATTTGGCAAATATAATCGTTACAGCCGTGTTTCATAACATCGCTAATGATATTTCTAAATGTCTTATGTAACGCATATAATATGGAAGTTATATGATATAAAAGTTATATTATAATAGAAAAGTTTTCTAGGACAAGTATTGAAATATGTATTTTGTGGGTCGATATATTTCTACATATTAAATCCGATTGGTTGCGATGTCGATCAATCACAACCTCGAAACGAATACACATCTCGACGCACGATTTCAAACGTCCGGCGACCAGTAGCTTCTCAAAAATGTGCGATTAACGATCGACACGATTTTTCTAAGCTATAATATTTCTGCGAGGCAGAGGGTGCCTACGTTTGCTACGTTCAACAAGGGAAGAATAAGATGTTCTCCAAGTAGGAAGCAGTTGTCGATGAACAAAGTGGGTCACGAGCTGCGACCTCCGCGTCTTTTACACAACCTCGAGGATTCCGCTTCTCCACTTAATTACCTTCACGTCCTCTATGCATGCGACGCGAATTTTAACACATCAAACGCAGCTACCGTGACGAGGAAAAATATTTCAGATAATGGAGGAACCAAGAATTCTTCACGAAAAGGAAGTTGTACGAGATCTCCGATTAGGAAGGAAAAATGCAATTTCTATAGGAACGATTTTTAGTATTTTTTAACATCCTTTGCAATCACTATCTCGATATCATTATACAATCGGTATTTCAAAATTTACTCTTCCCATTATTTAGGAGATTGAACCTTTTAACTTTTAAAAACTACTAACTTTTTAAAAATTCTATTAACTGTAAATTAATTAACTTAACTAATTAAATTAAATTAACTGTATTTTGACGTGTTACTGGAAATCTCAATGAGTGCTTTATCGCGTTTGCAATATTAATTAATTTTCTATTGATAAATAAGAACAAGAAAAAAAGATGGACAATTCCGGTGTTATTATTCCGAATTATTTGTGCAATATTGATAGCTATATTAATCTATCCACTCACATTTATATGTTCGCAAAACTAATAACGGTGCAGTGCAGTCATATAGAAGGCTATTTGAACTATACCAGATGATACAGGAGCAGGAATATGTTTCCATAGTCTAGTGAAAGAAGATTGGACATGATATAAGCGCAACACTACTTTAACTAATTAATTATTTACTAAAACTAATTAAAACAATTGCAATGGAAGAACGCAACGCTAATTCTTAAAACAAGAATAAAATAAATATCCATATACATATAATGAAAAAGCTATTTCACATATCGTGTTACTACAAACTGCGATATTACAAAATCAATGAAACATTTAACATCTCTAAATCCAACTTTAAATAAAGAAATTTTAATGGACACAAGAGAAACTCCAATATGAATTACTCTCTCAAAAATTCTGGCTATTCATAATCAAAATTGCTACGGACAATGGCATTATGGCGATGGCATAATTCGTAACATTAAAATAAACACGATTATCATCTTTCCGCAAGTCTAATTCAAACCGTAATCAGTCCCTCGCGACGCTAACAAAAAGCCGCGAAACTTTTTCGCAACTCTAATTCAAACCGTAATTAATCTCTTGCAACGCTAATGAAAAAAACCGCGATTTATATGATGGTGGACCGGCGTATACATAGACCGAAAAAATACTACAACTACAAATGCTAAAAGAGAGCGTAGTGGCAAAGTAATAACGAGAATGACTCTCCATGCTTTGGCTGATCCAAAGAGTGGAAAGCCATTAGTAGTTGTGTCTCTCCTATGGTAATTTTTCCGGGTCTCTTCGGCTCGTAACGTCTTCTTTTTTCGAATACAATGCCCACTGAAACTTAAATCTAGCTCGAGACTTTCTAATCGGGAAACAAGGAACAACTTTTAAAGATAAAATAAAATATAAATCGCGGAAGCTAATTCAAGTGCACATTATAGTGATCGCTGTTCATTTACATGTGCATGCTCGAGTAATACACGTAATCATTTGTTTCGAGATCTACTCACGACCACAATCGCGAAATTTGAAAAATTGGTAGGCAAATCAGCAACCAGAGGCGAATGGTATGCTCCACTCGTGACACAAGTTTCGCCGTCAATCTTTTAAATCAAATTTATTGAAATAGATTGGACCACGCGAGAACGCGCCTACCCGATCAGAAACTATGCCAACCTGTCCGGCACTATCTATTTATAATTAACACTCACGCTAGAGGGTATGCTACCTATCCTATCAAGTCCTATATTTAAAAAATAACAAAACAGATATACCAACACGCTCGCTCCACGCTTCTCACACATAACCCGAACGTAAGAACCTACACTAGAGAGACATCCCGGAACACCTTCGACACCGGAGTTTAGCACACAACTTTCACACTCTAATTTACATACTATTTTCCTGAAATCAACTGACGATGTTTAGAGACCATTTCATAAAAATATCATGCATGTTTCAACCTTAATAAAGTATATTTGAATTTAAATTTTAATTAAATATTTATAATCGTATATAATCATGTATATATCATTCAAAAAAATAATTTTACTAGAATAGATCATGATATCTGAATCAATTCTATCTAACTATCATTGTAATTTAATACTAAGATTAATATTACTATTTATAATCTGCTATACATATTTATTAGCATCGTTATTGTCAATTGTAATTGGATTCATATTTGCGAATTTATAAATATTTTTAAATTATAATGAATAGCAAAAGCGACGCAATTCCACAGCCTAACCACACAAACGCGCGGGTGCACACACACACACGCAGTGCAAAGCACGTCGTGCACCATACTAACGCAACATCAGTCACTGAAAAATTGTTAAACTCACAAACTAGTCATCATGCCCATTGCTTTTCTCCCACCCGACTAGAACCTAGGCACGTGAGTACCTGGAATTAAACATGGAAGGGGTTAAATCTGAAAATCGAAAGCTAAAACTATGATTAGCAATCGTATTTACATCTATTACACTTTTCATCTAACGGGATAATTAATAAAACATTATATGATATTATATAATACATTATATAATTATATAATTAATAAATCACTTCATTCAAATTTTAATAACTCTACTTTACATTTTACTTTACTTTATCCATTTGCAAATAATATTTATATCAAAAACTGTAAATGAAATATTAATAAAAATATTCTTGAGCGATTCCTTCGTCAAAATCCATCTTTGAAACACAAAGAGTCATTCAAAACTCGTTTTGATTCTAGAATCTGCCTGTTGCGAAGTGTCTTCTTGGACATAAAATTTGGTATATTTTAACGGACGGACAAAATTAGAGTTTAATACCTCCATGTTTCATATTTGAAATTTTACTGAAATTATGCTGTATATGGAACTCAAATAATAAAGCTGTTTCATTGTAAAATAAAACATAAAATTAAATATAATCATCACTAGCATTACAATAATTTCAAACATAATCGAATAAAAATTTGCATAATAAGGCAGTCAAATGGTATCAGGCTTTCCCACTATAAAATATTTAAAAGGCTCATTTCGTTATTTACTTCAATATTGTTGTACATGCTTGTGAGGATTATTTAATCTGTATAAGTAGACATATTGAATATATGTAATTTAATTTTATAAATAATTTTAACATTTTATTATTCATACAAATTCTTCATGTTGTAATATGTAAACATTGTACTCATATATTAATGCATTACCACCAACATTTAAAAACGCGATGTACAAGGAAACCTATCCTGAACTAACAAATAAAATACAGACAAGAAAATGTTACTATTCACAGGTATAATAAATATCCGTGGGCATTATGCTCGTCAAAAATTCTACGTAATATAACCAGTCATCCGTGACAATTCGGACCTTCCATCCTACAACATGATTGATAGACGAGAGGAACAAAAATGCATGCGACTTACGATTATATACGAACAACGTTGTCATCGATAATGTTGCCCAAGAGAAATTCTCATTAAGTCATCTTAAGAGAAATTCTCATCAAGTCGGAATTGTCGAATTCAGTGAAGGAAATGGAGGTTGGAAGAAACCTATAACAAAGCATAAAGTATTATTACTTGTTGTTAGTATTAGTGTTAATTATTTTGAAAGTTTGTAATGATAAAATTTTGATTTCTATTAAATAATGAATTTCGTGTTAATATTCAATTGAAGAATAAGAGGTTTACACTTATTGAATTTTCAATTAGATTCTATTCTGTAATTAATAATAATTATTGTAAAATATAAGGAGGAGAATTAAACGAAGTGCAAAATTTGACATTCTTGACTTTTCAAGCACCACTAGGTCCTTTTCGAGGAGCAAGAAAAAGAGGAAGCAGTCAAATACCTTTAACAAAATGTGAATTATTATAATTTGTTTTGAAAGAACTAATGATTGTTCGAACAATTTAAGATAATGAAATATAAAACTTTACAGCAAAATTAAAATAAAATATCGCATAATTATTATTACCGTAAAATCGAGCGATTATTATCAAACTATATTTCTTTTGTTAATGATATATGAAAGAAAAGAAAAAGAAGGTAAAAAAGATAATCAAGGGAAAAGAAGGAAAGAAAAAAATCGAGGGCAGTGAAAAGGAAAAGAATTTCACTCCAATAATGATTTGTACTTCTCGACGTAACTTTGATTGAAAAACAATAAACATCTATTCACATTAGAAAACGACAAATCACTATAAATTGTATTAGATTATGAATGTAAAATGTATGAAATTAAGATTCTCACTATTTTGAAGGAGTGACTTGGTTTTGTATATTAAATTTTCCACGTTTATGACGAACTCTCGACAGTTGCTTCCTCTTCTCAATATGACACCGCGCGAAATGGTGTAATTTCAAATTTTAATTTCAAAATTTACCAGCAGGGTGCGTTTGATGCAGGAACGTTATCTAGTTCTCTCAGTACCCGGATGCTATTCAGATGATTGAAATTTCGATATTCATCTAAATAGAACTCTACATCGAAATACAATATATCAGTATAAATTGTGTTAATTAATCGTTTTATTACTAGCTATACCTAGGGTATAGTTAAATTGTTTCTTTCTAAATGACAACGATGAAAATACGAGAATTTTCGTAATCAGCCTCAGGCATTAAAATAAAACGAGAATGCTCATGGATTTCTTCGTCTGCAATATGTTAATAACTGCAAATATAGAATAATTCAAATTAAGATTTTCACCATTTTGAAGCAATGAGATGGCAATGTGTATTAAATTTTCCACACTTATGACGAACTCTCTACAATTGCTTTTCCCAACCTTTCAATACGACATCGCGCGAAATGATCTAATTTCAAAATTTAATTTCTATTTCTGCCACCAGGGTGCAGATGATACAGGTAACTACATATCGTATAGTATATATACGTATTATCCCCTCTAGTATTATGTTTATCAAAAGGGTAGTAAGCTCTTGATACTTAATCAAGTGGTTTTGATATTGTGATATTAGTGTTTGATATTTATGCTGTTTTTTTGTATTAAGAGGTATCGCTATTCTGGCATATTGTCGTCTTAAATATAAAATATAAGTGATGGATAATTCTACGGCACAAAGTGTAGAACAAACTTTTGGTAAAACGTTTCTGCAGTTCGTATTTTTTTTAGTTTATTATTATCTTAATTACTTATTTACATTTTTGTACTCTTAATTCTTTTCCTTTTTTCCCAATTAGGTACTGTTTACATAATAAAATATTACTCAAACGTGATAAATGTGGTGCTTTTGAAGTGTCTGGGACATCAAATAATATTAGAACTTTATCAGACTGTTTATATATTATTGACAACATTAAATTGGAAACAAATAAGAAACTAAAAAAGTTACAAAAAGAAGCATTGACTGCAGACTATTCACCCTGTATGTATTATTTACTAAATTTCATATTTATGATATTTCAAATAAACTTTGTTACTCATATCATTTATATCATTAAGTATACCTAAATTTATGTAAACTCAATATGATTAACAATTTAAAAATACCATAATATAGATTAATAATAATAGATTACTATTTTAGATTCATCTCTAATAAAGGCTAGAACTAAAACGAACAAAAGTAAAGTGAAAAATATTTTTAAAAGAAAATGTGTATGAATTTATGATAAATGAGTAAGGAATTAGATATTTATTTATACAATGCATTTTCATTATAAATGTTACACAAATTTGAAAGACTGTCTTCTCAATAAATATAAAAATGGAAATGAAATATATAACTTTATTGTAAAAAATAAACTATGATAAATAATATTGTTGTTAACACATTGAATGCCACAGGAGTCGCTGGTAACTGGCATTCAACTTGTCAGTAGCACTGTGAAGACCACTGGTGACGATGTACCAAGTTTAGTAGAAACACATAATTTGAATAAATATCAATAGTTATAAATTTTATTACCATTATTAACATCATTACTGCAATGGTGTGATGAGATTAATGCGGTATAAAACATATAAAAGTAGTTTTATTTATACATGAAATATAAACCTATAATATTTCAACATTATATGTATCACATAATAAAAAATTCATCATGGTACTACAGGCAATCCCTGCAAAACTAGCATGGCATTCAACGTGTTAATTATTCCATTCTATTTCAGTCCTTATTTCACTTTTAGAAAAATTTAAGAAAACTCATGAAAAATTCCATTATTTTAATGTTTTGAAGCATTTAATCCATAAAAAATAATTTAAACAACTAAAATCAGAATGTAAATATAAGTTAATAAAAAGCAATTGAAGCCACGTTTTGATATTATATTCTTTAAAAATATTCCTCTGAATCTATTTAGAAAGTTATGATATTTAAGAAAAGTACAAAGAAATATATTTCAGGTATTGGATATATCATGCTTTAAACTATTTAATTTGAAACCTTTTATTGAAAAATTAAATGTACATAATTACATTCTTTTAACAAAATTAGTTATATTTGATGAATTTACAGCATACGAATATATTTTTATAATATTTATATCCAACTAAATAAGGTAGTAAATATAAACGAAACTTGATTGCTGTGGCTATAATCAAATTTTGTTTACATTTAGCACCCCCTCTTGTTGAATAGACCTTTTGTCAGATTTCTTTTAAAAATATTACATGCTTATTTTCGTATGACATCAGCTTCTGGAAATAATAATGGAACATTATATAGCATACATTCAACTTGGAACTCCATTCAAAGGAAATTTAAGAAAGGAATAAGTTCAGAAATCTTGCAGCCTGATACAAAATGTAATGAATGGAAGCCGCTAATAGGTAGATATATAATAATTTCTAAAAATTCTGAAAATTCTACTACTTATATTTAAGTCAAAGTATATCAAATCAATATATGTAATTACAATATTTAAGTATAAGTAAGTAATTTTATATTATGACAAGCAAACTGATTAAAAAATTATTTTCTAGGTATTATACCATTTACCGTAAGAAACCTGAGATAAATCATTTGAATATAACATTCAAATTTTCAAAACAGTTGCATACTATAATATTTAGAATCACTAATTTTGAAAACAAATGGGGAGCAATTGTTCAACACAGACGTGAGACAGTAACAACACATTTATATTTTATATCCTATGATGTAACAGGTCTTTTTGCTCCTAAAATGTAAGGTACAGTTACCTTCAATTTTATATTTTGATATATTTAGAAATAAGTACCAAAATTCTTACTTTATATTTTAGAGAAATTATATAACATTAAACAATCACTCTCTTCCTAAGAATCTTCTTGAAAATTTGATACTCAACTATTTGTAATAGTATTATGCGATTATAAGTAAAAGATTTGTTGATGAGATTGTATGTTAGAAACAATATTTTGCTGATCCAAATTTGTTATTACCCCTAACATCTGGTACATTATATTCAAGTATAAATATGAATTGGCAACAAGTAAAAAAAAGCTGGTTACTAAAAAAAATTTCTGCTCATTTCTTGTCAAAAATTATGAAAAAAAATTTTAAGAAAATTATGTTATTAAAATACTATAAATACTATCTAATATTAGTATCTGAACTTACAAAACATGATATTTTAATTTATAGGTAAAAATAGATGAAAAGATTAATGTCATAACAAAAGGAGTGGTTCAAGGTTCAATTATATCACCTATTTTATTAGATATATATTATAATTTTATATTACATAAGGCAACAAATTTAACAATTGGTACAGTTATAAATATGTAAATGATATTTTATATGTTACTGTAAGTGAAACTTATAAGATGGTAAGATATACAATCACCTAATAAACTCATAAATATATTGTATTTTATTAATTATTTTTTTTCATGGAATAGATTTTTACAATTAACAAAAAAGGAGTGCCATGATATAATTGTATTTTTAAATCATCAACGACTCAAAGTAATATGGCTTATGATGGAACATAGTTGTGAACAATATTGCTTACATTGGCTATAAAATGAATCATCCGTTTTAAAAAATTTCATTGACAATATTACAACTATACAATGAAATTTTCTGAAGTGGGTGATCTATATTCTTTAGTGTAAGTAATTGTGTGAACTCATGTATAATAATAATAACTTATTATATTTTGGGTGTTGTGCCCATTACAAGGAGATTTTCTGGCAGTATTATCAGACAGAGTATTATTTTTTCTTTATCTTTCTCTTATAACTATTCATACCTTATTTTATATAATCTATATTTTTATTTGTATAAAATTATAAATTTATTATTATTAAATATACGGCATTAGATATGCATTAAGCAGTTGGTGTTCAAAATCATCCACAAAATTCAGAAACAGGGCGATTCATACGAACCTGCCGATCCTCGCATACATCGCGTCTGCACAGGCCAGGCTCGAGCATTGATTTGCTATGATATTATCGATCATCGATCATCGTTATTATTAAGTTAAGCACGTGGAATTTGCACATGCATTGATCGTCTCAGGATATTTTAATACGAAAATAAGATATTTATTTAAACAAATAATATATATACAGAAAGAAAATATTAAACTAATCAAAAACAAACTAAACATGTCTCTCTCTACACGAGGACTTCTGATTTCACTTTTAACTTCAGTTCTGCCTGAGCCGCCGAGCTAGACAGATGTGAGAAACTGTGCTTCAGTAAAAGTGCAACAAGCAGTGAATTTAGGTGAATGAAAAGACAACAAACACTGGCAAATGGTAAAGCTACAAAATGCAATAGCAAATACCACGAAAAATCACCACGTCAATACCACGTCAAAATAACGAACGAAGGTGAAATATATTACATAAATAAAACTATTAAAAAAATGGAAACGATTCAAAACCAAGAAGGAAACAGCTATGATGACGAACTATCATACCAAGATGAACACTGGAAGACAGCAACAGTGCACAAAACGCGTAAAATAATACCAGGTTCAAGTGCTATGAAAACTTCACATGCAGAAAAGCAACAATGGCTACAAGATATCCCACTCCAAAATTCATTCGGTTCATTGATAGAAGAAATAGATACGGACCCAAAGGAAAAAGTCACAACTCATATCGTTAAATCACCACCGATCTACATAGATGCCCAAATAATAGATCCACTAATCAAATACACACTAACAATAGAAACATCAACACTTTTGGTAGCCAAAGTTATGCACAAGTAACTAATCAAACACCACCCTTAAACAACCAAAACAACAACAATAACACTACAGAAATCAAGGAACTGCTCAAGCAATCCATCAAAAACATTGAAATTCTAACAAAAATGATAAGTGAGCAAAATGCAGTACTCAGACAACAAATTGCAGTCATGCTACAACTACTTACAAACATGTTAAGTAAAAAATAGAAATGGACACACTGAAATAATAGCTTGGCACTCCGATGGCCTACAACAATGGGCCCTCGAAACTAAAACATTTCTGTATAACGATAATATTGACATATTACTTGTTTCAAAAACACATTTCACACCAAAAAGCTATATGAAAATACCATATTACACCATCTATGATACCAAACACCGCTCAGGAAAAGCACACAATGGGACCGCAGTAATAATAAGAAATGATATTAAACTATTTATGTAGTCAAATTAGTCAGGAAAACGTTCAAGCAAGCACCGTTACAATACAAACTAACAGCAATTACTTCCAAATGTTAGCAGTACATGCACCACTACGATACAAAATGACATTACAAAAATGGGAACAGTATTTTCAATCCTTAGGTAACAAATACATCGCAGTGGGAAACTTCAATGCAAAGCACACGCTATGGGGCTCAAGAATTAAGACACCTTGAGGTAGAACACTAGAAAAATATATTAGAACTAGTAATCTCAACATGTTATCCACAGAAAGACCAACTCCTGACTTGCTTGATTTTGCAGTTATAAAAGGACTAAAGGCAAACAAATTAAAAATAATACCCAGTCTTGAGCTTAGCTCTGATCATACACCGATAATAATAGAATACACAAGCAAATCAATATTTTATAAAATCCAAATCAGAGTCGCTTTGCACTAAAAACACCAAATGGCAAACATTTAAAGAAGTAATCATGAGCAAAATCAACTGCAATATTGCACACTAACACCAACACCGTTAGAAACCGAAGCTACGCGCAAGTACTCAACCGGTCGTCACCCTTAGACAATTAAGAACAGAACAACCACAGCAACGACGCTACAGAAATCAAAGAGTTAATAAAACATTCCATAAAAAACACCGAAATACTTACAAAAATGATAAGCCACCAAAACGAACTCCTCAGACAGCAAACACAGCAGATAACAGTCATGTTACAATTACTTACTAACATGATGAGCAAAAAATAAAAATAGACACGCTTAAAATAGCAGCCTGGAACTCTAACGGCCTACAACAAAGGGCCCTAAAAACTGAAACATTCCTGTAAAGTAATAACATCGACATACTACTCGTAACAGAAACACACTTCACTACAAAATGTTACATAAAAATACCGTACTACATCATATATGATACCAAGCATCCCTCAGGAAAAGCACACGGAGGGACCGCAATAGTAATAAGAAACGACATTAAACACCACTTACACAGCCAAGTTAATAAGAAACATATACAAGCAACTACCGTTACTGTACAAACTAGCAGGAACCATTTACAGTTGTCAACAGTATATGTACCACCGTGACACAAAATTACATCAAAAATGTGGGAAGAGTACTGTCAACACTTAGGTGACAAATATATCGCAGCTGGAGACTACAACTCAAAGCACACACTATGGAGATTAAGAATCACTACACCTCGAGGTAGAACCTTGGAAAATTACATTAGAAACAATAACCTCAATATATTATCCACGGGAAGACCGACATACTGGCCGACAGACCTGAGCAAAATACCTGACCTACTTGATTTTGCAGTTACAAAGGGACTAAATGCAAATAAACTAAACATAGCATCCAGACTTGAGCTTACCTCCGATCATACACCCATAATAATAATACAGAAACAAACCAATACTTTACAGCAATTCAGAGACACTATGCAATAAAACCACTAAATGGCAAACATTGTAAGAAACAATTGAGAGCAAAATCAGCTGCAACATCCCATTGAAAACACCTGAACACATTGATCAAGCAGTAACAACATTTACAGAAACTATTCAAGAAACAATAGGGAACCAATATACCTGAATCAACCAACAGATAAGCAAAAATAATTCCACTAGACATCCTCGAAAAAATTAGAGAAAAAAGAAAAGCGAAAGCAAAATGGCAAAAACACAGAACAAAAGAAAACAAAAAACACCTAAACAAACTCACAAAAGAAATAAAAAACAAAATAAAAGAGCACAACAACAACGAGTTCACAAAGTTCATCGAGTCATTATCTGCTCACGAGAACTACAACTACTCCCTATGGAAAGCCACAAAAAAAAATAAAGAAGACAACAAAAATGGTACCAGCAATCAGAAGAGCAGACAACACATGGGCAACGAAGAGCAAGCTGAAGAATTTTCCAACCACCTATGCAACACATTCACCCCACACAACATCAACAACAGCAACCACAATAGTCATACGGACGAGGATGCGCTAACTACTAGTACACCAACTGACAATCACTACACCATACCCAAAGCAAGAGCACAAGAAATCAGAAACATAATTGAGAAAACAAAAAACAACAAAGCACCAGGAATCGACCTAATTAACGGCAAAATCTTGAAAAATCTTCCGCCAAAAGCGATAAGACAAATCACAATAATAGTAAACGCAATACTAAGAATACAATACTTTCCAAAAGCTTGGAAACTGGCACAAATCATAATGATACCCAAACCAGGCAAGGACCCACACGAAACCAAGTCCTACCGACCAATCTCACTACTTCCGATGTTCTCTAAGATACTAGAAAAAATAATCTACGACCGGATAAAACTAATAATAGAGAAGAACCATCTAATACCGGACCACCAATTCGGATTCAGAAACAAACTCCACAATAGAACAAACGCACAGACTCGTCAATGAAATCCTACACACATTTGGGACAAAAGCTGCCTGTCCGTTTGCAAAAATCTTAATTGCCGAAAAAACCCAGGTTTTATAGCGGGTCCCCGGGCTACCTGGACTTGTGCTGTGTACGTGTCTCAACATCTGGTATTCATTGTCCGCAGGGACCGTTGGAATGTTTTACTGTCAAGTACCTCTATGAGTATTTCTTTTAATGAGGGTCATACTATAACTCCGCGCCTTTGTTAGACGAAACGCACGTCCCGTTGACCGCGGCTACGTTCGGCGACTGATGGTCGCCTTGAGCCCAAGTTTATTATCGTAAATCGCAAGCAAGTAGGATTGGGTAAAGTGACGACAAATCGTTTAGTTATAACTGTAAACTTTAATTACAAGTTTATGGGTTTTTTTCCGAGGTTCCAGAAGGAAGGCTCCGGTGACCTTTCATCCCCGACATATATAAAATGGTCATAAAACCAATCTGGACGTACGGAATAGCACTATGGGGAACAGCAGCAATGAGCCATATAACCAAAATAGAGGCACGCAATCGAAAATACTCAGAACAATAGTAAACGCGCCATGGTACGTTAGAAACGAGGACATACGGAAAGACCTGGGAATACCAACGGTCAAGGAGGAGATTAACAAAAGTGCAAGAAGGTACGGAGAAAGAATAGCAACGCACCCAAACCGGCTGGCAGCGGAAACGGTCGACACATCAAGCATAAAAAGAAGATTAAAAAGGAAACACCCAACAGATCTCACAAAGGACATAATCTAACAAACACGGTGATGGTACCCCGCTGGGGGTAGCCACCTACATGTTATATTAGTATACCGCTATAATATTTTACGAAATGTCCTACTGGACAAATTGTAAAATATAAATAAATAAATAAAAAGAAAAAAAAATATCCTAGAAACTACTTTAGATAAAAAAATTCAGGCGCTTTCAGAGAAATGTACCTTTTAGAGAAATTAAACTACATCAATAGCTTATATGCAAATCACCAAAATATTTTTGGTTTTCTATACATGAATGAGATTGGGAATTTAGATAATGAATATTTATTAAAGTGTTGTCAAGATCTTCACTTACATTTGGAAGGAAATTTCGACGGAACTGAAATGTTTGAAGAAATTAAGATGTTCCGGTCAATAACGCAAACCAATTATTCGGTTTTAGATTCGATGAATTACATTGTAAAGAACAATCTCTCGAAAGCATATCCAAATTTATTAATCGTATTACGAATTATGTTAACGACGCCAGTAACCGTAGCTTCAGCAAAACGTAGTTTCTGGCGATTGAAACTAATAACAAATTATCTGCGATCATCGATAAGCCAAGAGAGATTTTTATCTCTGGCTATTCTGTCAATAGAAAGTGAAGTAGCAAATTCAATCGATTTTGATGATATTATCAAAGATTTGGCGTCGAAAAAAGCGAGAAAAATTATTTAATATTATTATTGGATTATATTATTATTTAATATTCATCTTATAAAAAATATATAATATGTAACATCATTTGTAAATAAATAATTCCTCGTTGTAAAATTTAAGTGTAGGATTTGAATGTGTATTCAGGCCCCGTAAAATTTTTGAACCTGGCCCCGCAAAAAATCACGCCGGCCCTGACTTGAATGTACGAGCTACATTTGATTGCGCGATTCTGCTTTCTTTCTTTTTTTTCTTATTAAAAATAACAAAAACAGACATATGATCGCAGCGATATCGCGCAGTAAAATGTCGCTCGTGTATATTCATCTTCACGTCTTTTTTATTTCTACTTATGGACGTTGTATCCGCGCTGCTCGTTCTCTACTTTTTTTGCTTTTACAGCTCTCACTATACTGTCTACACTTTCGGTCACATAGTTATACATACTACAAACTTACATTATCTTTGTACGATATTGCCAGTCCTTTAAATTACTTTCTCAGCTCGAGCACCAGGTCACTCGCGTTAGAATAATAAAGATCATCGAAAAATGTATATTTCCGGATAAATTACCAATTAATCGTATGAAGACATATAAAACATAATGTCCGGTGAATAATTCTGTTTCACCGTTACGTTATATTTCCCGTAACGTATCACTCTGCAATCGACTCTTCCGCCCTTCCTTGAAAAGAATTCTCGCCTCGTCACACGTCGCGTTGTTTTGTCTGATATCTTTATTCAAAGTCGTAGTTGTTTGTATTCACATCCTTCCATCAGTGTGTTATATCGTGTTTGTGTGTAGTGAAAAGTAGACGTGTTAAGACAAGGTCATGATTCAATTGTACCCCCACCAACACAAACCCTTCACCTAACTACACGTCACTAACTAAACAATTACTCAACCTAAAATATTTGTTTCCACTACACATACAAATATATTAACTCTTATATCAGTTAATCATGTTTATATTTTTTATTATTTGTTTCAAAGTTCTGTTTGTAATTTATAACAATTTTCAATGTCTACATTATATTTATGTATAAAACGGGATTTGCTTTTTTATTGTCAATTTTTATTATTCTTCTTTTTATTTTCTTTATTTATTCTCTTAAAAAATTTTCGTTGGTTTTTAATACTATTTTCGATTGATGCTCAATTTTTTCCAATTCTTCACTTCTTCACATTAAAAGTTTCTAGGAATGTTCAAACACTTTTTAATTTACTGTATGTATAAATAATAGTGAAAATTCGAATAGAAACATCGTTTCACACAACACTATCTTATTTTTCACAATATTTGTTTTGATATAAAACCGAAAATTCGTCCAAAGCCAAAAGGCACGGACTAAACAATAATAAATAAATAAAAATATAAACTGTTCCATGTAAATCATAAATATAATACCAGTATATAATACAATAATTAATTTAATAGGTAAGAAAATTCATTATGAATACAATATAATTTGTATAATATAAATATATGTATATACATATCATACATAATATACATTAAATACGCTTACAAAAATTATGTATGGTATTTCAAGTATTGCAATCAGAATAATATCGTTCAAATGTTCTAAAACAAAAACAGAATATTGTAAAATTAGAGTTTTCATATCTCATAATATTTTATGGGGACATTACACTATATGTACATAAAAATCGACAAATAAAAAAAAACATACCTGAGTTACCTCTATAAAATATTTTATATCTTCACGCATCAACAATGTTTATTTTTAACTCAAAATACAATGCTCAAGATAGCTAGAAAGGTAGATGTTTTCTATTCTCTTGCATCAGATACAAAGCGCGTAAAAATGCTCGATAATCAATTTCTAATCGGACACCTCTTTCTACGGAGAAACATTTGTGCACAGCGTCCAGTTCTCTGTTGCTAATTAATTCTAACATACGCCTGATAGACAGAACTTTGATCAAACACTCTTTCGAAACTGTACCAATATTCTCTTTATCGTAGCCCTGTAATTTCGAAATTTATGATTTGAGAATTTTGTACATATATACGAAGGTCTGTACGATTTTAGAATCAATAAATTAATACCAAATAACCAATAAATTAAATTATGAAATTAATTCTGAATATAATATCGCGAATTGATGGTAAAAGTTCTGAATTCTTACAATCCTTACTAATTAAATCCTAATCCTGGCTAACTAATTTTTTAAATATTTAATTATTTAATGATTTTAAACAGTATGCTCTTTTCGTAATTACGGACCCTGAACAACTCCTCAAGATTCGGTTGTTGCATTCTGCTTAGCTTGTCTACTGCCGTTGTGGCCATGTGCCTTTCATCGAAATTCAAGAATGTCTTAGGGGAAGCTTCCGAAGGCACGTGTTGTACAGGCACTAAAAGTGGTGCTCTTTCTAAACTTCCCATAGCAACAGCTTCTTCGACAACTTCTCCAAATTTCACATAATCCACGAAATCTGATCTTTAACATAAAATAACAGAATAATAGAATAATTAAGAACTGATCTAAATATTGAAAATATAAATAAAGTGATTGAGGAGATTAATTTGGAAATTGAAATATTTTTCAGCAGATATTATGAAATAAAATAAAAAATATATTAATTATCACTTAATTACGTGAAATATATGTTAAGTTTACTTGTATTTATGTACCTTAAAGGTGATTGGAAAATATTCATAATAGTTCCCATTTCTGTGCAAGTCAAATTACAACGTAGTTGATCCAAAGCTCGCAGAAACTCTGTTCTTTTTATAACGTGTTCATTATGAATATCATATTGACGCATGAATTCGATAACCTTTCCCATAAAAGAACAAATGAAGGATGTAAAGGAAAAATATAAAAATACCCACATTTTGTGCTTTACCTTTATTCTTTCCCGCACAACTTTTGCTTTGATTTTGGCTAAAATTAAAACGATATTTGTTTCATCAGCTGTTGCTTCCGGTGATAGTTTCTCAGCGTTGATTTTTCTTTTTTCTTTCACCATAGAGTGGTACAGGGGCTCCTCGATTGGTTGAGCCTCTAATTCTTTTAAAAACCAATTATAATTGAAACCTAAATCATTATTATACCTCTTTTCCAATGCAAACTCCTCTTCTTCAGAAAGTAGTACAGCCGCAGTTCTTAGAACTTGACGTAATTGCGAACGCGATACGTGACCTTTGTTATGTCTAAGAAATAATTAGGAACAGAAAACATATAAATAGTAGTATAAAAATATGCGTACATTTTTGAAAAAAATATTTTTGGGGAATATATAAATATCGTTGAACGAATATACATATACCGATCATAATCCTTAAAAAATTGTTTTATCATAATTCTTCTTTCCTCGACTCGATGTCGAACTTTTAATAATGTTTTCTCACAAAGATCTCTTATATCTTTCCCTTCGCATTGCCAATTAGACGCTCCTTTTCGACTTAGTTTCGCTATTTCTTTTGGCGGTGACTCAATTTTCAAATTGGGCAGCTTTTCAATTTCTTTCACGGTAAACACTGTAAACGGAAACAGTTCGTAAAATGTAAAGTTTGAAAAAGTCACGATCAGATAACGAAAATGGGAAAAATAAATAGATAGAACGTTCTGTCCCGAAAATACCTTTATCGATGTCATCTTCGAATGTACGCCAACATACACGATCAGGATCATTTGGGTCTTTATAAAGCGTAACGAGCGCGTCAATTTCCGTTTCCGCAAGATAAAGGCGTCCCAAGCTCGAAATCTGAAGACCATCTA
Organism: Bombus vosnesenskii; assembly: GCF_011952255.1. Lineage (NCBI taxonomy): Eukaryota > Metazoa > Arthropoda > Insecta > Hymenoptera > Apidae > Bombus > Bombus vosnesenskii. The sequence continues at coordinate 177,076 of NW_022884350.1, forward strand.
ATCCTCTTTTGAAGTTGGAAATCGTCGTTTTGCCCGCGTTCAAAGGATCAAAATCCTATTATTTGTCGTAATCGTTAATTTCCTATTTGTTATCTGACATTTTAATGAAATAGATATATCCACTATCATTTTACTATATAAAAATTGCAAATAAACTGTAACTAATATTTTAAGAGCGTGGTAGTTATACTGAATTATAATATTTTTATAAAAATAGCAAGCCCGCTTTTAAAATTTTAATTACAAATTTTATAAATAAAGGATTATTACCTTAAAGAATTCCGAAATGCGTAATCGATTTTCAAAGATATGTCTTTGAATACGTTGAATAACTTCTATCAAGGGCATTGTACTTCTTCGTTCTTTCATTACCGGATGGAACACAGCTTGTTTCCCAAATACTTTGCTTGGTATGAATTTACCAATTTCCGGCCTTGGAAGTTTCGGTAATTCAGCCGTAATAATTCGACCAGGAAATTGATCAAGTAATTCCTTTTGAATAAATAAGATACAATATTTAACATAGATTTATCGTTCAGTACGTCTGATAACAAAAGGAATGAATCGGTAATGGTAAATAATGAACGTAAGAGGAACATTTATAAAATATGCAGAATAAAATATTACTCCACCAAGAGCCAGCATTTGATGTTTATCAAAGTAAGATTGAATTTCGTCAATCGCCTTTAAAAAGGCCACATAGTTGATCGTATAAGCATCTTTCGCGAATCTTTTTATAAGCAAACAGAATTCTTCGGAAGCAAGAACGATACCTAGAAATTTTAGGATTCGTCCGAAATGCGTGAATGTTACAGTCCCAGCATTTTTTGCAATCTAAAAGATAAATAATTGACGTTTACCGCATAATTATAAAATAGAAAAATGCATCGATAGATTTTTAGAGAGAAGATTATTTTTCACGCAAACCAGTTCGTAATCTTGAAAGTAAGGCCTCAACACGAGTCTTCTTTTGTTTATAAGAACGGCAATTTGAGTGAGTACGAGACATAATTTTCGATGTTCCGTTGCACTTATACGATTTACATGCTCTGGGTCTTCCCATTCCAAACCAGTTACAAGCGGTTTGCTTTTGTCGAATTCAGGAGCTACAAGAAAAGCATCGATTTTATTGCTGTTCATACTAATCCCCTTAACGAAATAAAGGAACATTTAGAAAAGGACACGAATTTTGTTCCGACGATGAGTTCATATAACGGTACCGGATTATGTATGTCAGTCAAATACAAATTCCTTTCTTTTCAGGTACGGCAGTAACAGTTTCTGAAATATATTCCTACAGAATAATTGAAACTTGCTTACCTGTTTCAAATAGCTATAAGATTTGCCCCGAAGAGGGTCAAGAAATAAAATTACTTGTGAATATATATTACAATATAATACAATCATTTATATAAATATAGATACTTATAAATATCTGTGTGTAATGCATTGGAATATAATTATAAAATGATTTAATAAAATTTTTTCTAGTCTTGTAAACTATATATTAATAATATAGTATATATCAAATTATAAATTCGTCATACCACTATCGTGAATTATTTCACAAAACTGGGTGTAAAATATTCGACCATCCTGAACGCGGAAATAATCGGCCAAATCGGAAATTTCTTTGTCAGACAAACCAATTTGATCCTTCAGCGGCCCAGCCAATACCGAAATAAATTTCGACTCTGCGTATTAAGAATATATATTGTATAATTCATGATCGTCATTTACAATCTTCGTGAAACAATATGTTTGTAAATACTAAATGTCTGCTAAAAATCAAGATACGGTACTGAGTAAAATAAAATTTTAATATGATAATTCGAAAACTACGAAACAATTGAAAAACACGACTAAAGGTGTTCAAGACAAAAAAAATAAAAATTTTTAATTGATATAATAATGGAAATTGTGTAACCGTACCTGAGATTAAACAATTATTGTTAGGATCTAGCGGTTTGTAAAAATTCCATAAATTAAAACCCACGCGAAAAATTGCCGCCCGGATTTTATTACAAGTACGCCAAACGTCCTGTAGCCTCAAAATCTATGGATAGAGCATTTGTTAAACATGAAAAGTTATTTAAACTAAACGTATTTTCTCCCTATATCTTATTTTAAGTGTGATAGAAATCCTGGCTTTACCTTCTGCTGCTCAGGCATTTTGTACAACTAAAAGGTAAAATGTTAGATATTACAAAAATTTTATTCTGTAAATATCTTAAACGATAATTCTGTTGACAAACAAAAAACAAACGTTAACATTGATAGAGATAAAAAATATTCATTTTACTAGTTATTCTAATTTGCTAGTAATATTCTATTTACTAGTATTATTCAAAAAAATACGTTGTGAACGAATAGGAAGGACGTTAATTAAATCAAACGTTAGGTTAAATGAGCACTAAATGACCTATTATAATGTTTACTTATTGTTATTGTCATCACAATAACGAATAAATAATAATAATACATAAAGACTTTAAGATATATAGATATATCCATCGATTACAGAGACTAAACAAATATTTCTCATTAAATTATAATCTTACAATGTATGTGATATGCATATGATAGCACATGCAAATATTCATATTTATACATTTACGTAAATATATATACATATGTGCACAAAATAACAGCATTGAGCGAGCCAACTAGAGCGACATCTAAGTTGATGCTGGCGCCAACTACTAGCGTCTGCAATAAGAACGCTGAATCAACAGTAAACATTTCCCGCTTTTATTGGACATCAACGGAAAGATGGACTTCTCCTTCTTATTTAAACATTTAAATAATGAGTCATGACTAAGTAATAAAAATAAAAATATAACAACATAAATTGAAGAAATTGTTATATTGAAATTAACTTGGAAGCAATATTTTATTGATTTCTTACAAATTACGCGCACAGAATTCTGGGAAGTGATGCCGAATGGAGCCAAATCATTACGGAATTCTTATTGGCTGCTACGTATTACTCAGTATTTCCCACGAATCTTATTGGCTCCTCGTTTTCGCTCCATTCCCCACGCAAAGCTAAAATTTTCGTATGCGTGCCATTGTATTCACTATTTCCCCTTAACATCACTGAAATACTCGGCAACATCGATTGGTGTAACAGGACCGTAACAACGCTATGAAATAATGTGTATGCATTATCTTTTTGAAACTAATTTTTCATGATTTCGGATACTTATACTTATCTATAATAAGTATTAACTTATTATAAATATTTAGCTATGTCACTACGCCACGCCAGAAAAAATTACTGAAAATTCTCAATGCGAGAATTGATTGCAAATATCAATAAATAAAAAAAAATGATTTCGAATATAGAATAAAATATTTTTTATTTCGTAGTTATATACTTATCTATATTAAATATTAACTTATTATAAATAATTAGCCATGTCACTGCGCTACGCCAGAAAAAATTACTGAAAATTCTCAATGCGAGAATTGATTGCAAATATCAATAAATAAAAAAAAATGATTCGGATATAGAATGAAATATTTTTTATTTCGTAGTTATATACTTATCTATAGTAAGTATTAACTTATTATAAATAATTAGCCATGTCACTGCGCCACGCCAGAAAAAATTACTGAAAATTCTCAATGCGAGAATTGATTGTAAATTTTAATAAAGAAAAAAAAAATTTCATAGTTGATGTAAAATTTAGTTCTACCGATGCAAGTAAAATAGAGGATCAGTTTGCTGAACAAGATATATTAATACTCATAATATTATCTTTGATAATATCATCTATTACTTATAACTTTTCGAATTTCATTTGATTTTATTTTGTTCTATCGAAATTTGAAAAACCAGATACTAAAGATTAAGGGTCGTAAACAATGCTACAGAAAAAATATTAATTCTCTTTTCTTGACTGCTATGCATATATAATTATAGCACGCTGAAAGTAACGCGATATTTTTGGAAAGTGCAAACTAACGTGGCATTGGGAGTTCTAGGTACAATACTGTGTGATGAAACCTGATTGGCTGAGAGAGCCGTAAGGGGGGAAGTAAAAGAGATTCCATGATGCTTTGCGCGGAATCTCCTGAGTCAAAAGGAGCGCAAGTCGTACCTCTTCCTTCTCCATTTGGCGGTCGATCAGTACGGACGTGAGAGTGTTGTTAGCTCGTGTAGTGTATTTAATTATTTGTTAAAGCGCGATTTATAATTGTGTTTTAAGTGTTTTATTAAAATAAAAAAAAAGTAGAATAAATAATGGCCGATCAGGAGAACAAGGACTTCAGCGAAGATATTGCCGATCAAAACTTCGAGCAGAACGGCGAAGCAGAGAACGGCGGCGGGGACGCCGCAGAAAATGGCCAAGAATCACAGGAGGACAGGTAACCCTTTTCGTCTTAAATTTCGATCTTGCAATTAAATCAATCGTTGTTCTACGAAACTATCGACTTCGATTCATTTGGTACTTTGAACGCGCGGGAATATGTAGTAAAGCTTCCAAACGAGAGTTGCTTTGTGCGATACGATTGTCGCGATGACAAAATGGCGGATGCGCGAGATCCCGAAAATCGTAATCCGTTCCCATCGATTCTAAAGCGAGCGTTCCTAGTATTGCAGTTAACTTCTTTTGTATTGCTGCAGTATAAAGAAATCCTAGGTATCAATCTTTTTTTTCGAAAAGAAACAACAAATAAGAAAAGGAAGTGAGTCGGTCAAATTAAAAGGAATGCCGGCCGCAAGTTTAGAAAGGGCGCGCCCACGCATTGTTGTAAAGTAAACTCACAGAAAAATCAATTTTTTATATCAAGTCAAGGAATTCCATAGATAGATTTGATACACTTTGCTTGGGCTCGCTTTCTTCAATTTTTTGTTACCATTACATATCGTATCACGTCCTCGTGTTTTTCACACACAACACGCATTTATGCGTCAAACCAAAACACTAAATAATATACATATTACGTAAATATGAGTATGTAGATTATTCAGGGAGGGTAATGCGCAATAATTATTGGTTATTTAGTATTGTCGTGATATTTAGAAATATTAATAGATTATAAGGATTTTTGGTGGCTGGTGGGCACAGCACCTTGCCTTTCCCCCTTTTCAGCGTAACGAGATCTCAAGCTGGACGATTTGCTCATCGACGAGTTTAGATGTCAATGTTGATGTACGGACACAGTCTATGTAAATATTTTATAATATCGCATTGTACGTTCGTTCTTATTCTCTTACTATTATCACAGCATTTTTAGTTCTATACCTAAGGGATTCGACTTTTTTTTCTTTGTATCCCTACAGCTTTGGATTGTCACAAACTCTTACATAGTTTGGGGTATGTTTTTGCAAAATGGGTAAGCTACTTTAGATTGTAACTTGTAGAACTACTTCAATTGATATCGGGAAAGAAGATGTAACCTTCAAATTTAGTAAAATATATATGAATTTTCAAATTCTCATGTTACAAAGGGTTGTATAAATGTTGAGTACAAAATATAAAATCATTATATATATAAGGTATGAAGAATTTGGAGGTATGCTTCCTCTCACCCATAATGAAAGTACAAATGTGTGTTGAGGGACGTGATATCTATACATAAGGTAACAAAAATAAATAACTGAAAACTGGCATTTCCTTGTTTATTATATCAATTTAATATACAAGTAAAAATAAAAACAAAATTAAGTATTGCATGTTCTTTATTGCAAAATTATGATAAGGTAACTATATACATATAAGAATTATAAATATTGTAACTTTATATGTGCTGTTGTTGCGAGGTATACGTTTATCTGTTTAAAATTTTGTAATTTTTTGTAAACTCCTTATTTCTGCTCTCCTTCCTAGTTAATTCTATTCTAGTTTTGTAATTGATAAAGACAAGTTGTGATTTCATCAATGATAAAAATTTCTACATATTACACAAATAATAATTGTAATATTTTTATAGAGCATAAACTTTGAAATGCATTTTTGGCCAGCTGAGTCTTCCTCATTGATTCATTGCAGCAGAATTCTGGTTAGTCAATTCTTCATGATTGACAATATGTACGCTTACCTGGGATCTGTGAACTGAACCGTGAAGCCTTATGATTGACTTCTGAGTCTGAATTATTGTGAGAAGTCTACGTCAAGTTCAAGTCCGTCATGTTTCGTCACAACACAAGCACTGGAAGTCGAGTCAATTACGTCAGATCAATAAGTCTCGCACAGACATACACTTGCCTGCTGGGTCACGCGTAGAGTAATTTCTGATCAGATGTCAATGCTGTTTGGGCGTGATCAAAGCACAGAGTCACTAGGGCCAAAGCGAAAAACTCCGATAGGTCGGAATGCCATTAACCCAGTTTATGTGGCTTGATCTGCAGGTGGCAAACGACCCAGTGCGATTATGGCGGGCGGCTCGCAACCGGCTAACCGTGACCCGACCAACAACTGATTACCGGCGAGTGACTGGTGCCTACGGTATTTATCACCAGCCCTAGATGATATATGAAAAGATCAATCTAAGTACAGACAACTATCATCACACTGCGAGAAAAGTGAAAAATATTGCAGCTTGTTATATTTGTATATGAAAAGGCTGAAAAGTATATCAGGACTTGAAATATAATATTTTGCTGATGAATAAAGAAAGAGAGAGAAATACTATACATATATAAATATACTATAAATAAACATAAAATATTGTGTGCATATATAGATATTTAAAAAGTATCAAGAAGTGACCATCATTAACTTGTAATGTGGAAACAATTTTTTTAGCTTTTTAATAGAGTTGCAGTCTATCTACCATATGTCAATTCTTTGGGCCAATCAGCAGTCAGAGTTCAACTTGGAAAAGTTAAATCTTATTTCCTTTAGGAGCAGCTGTATGTCAACTGGAGTTATAACTATTGTTCGAGTTCACATGAACATCGTGAAAAGTACTTTGCTCTCTCAATGCGTTAATTTTTACATATCTACTTTTTTCCAAGTTTTTTCCTTTAATTTTTGTTGATAAACACATCTATCTGAAGTTCAAATCAAGGTCTATGTGGTGTGCAAAGCAGTCTTCTGATGGTTGTTTCATATAATCCTATGTTTCTTACTAAGGATAAACGCACAATTTTCATATAAGATTGTATTAGTGAGTTAATTTATTCTAGGTATTTTTGTGTCCATATTAATATCATAACTATGAAATTAAGATAATTTTAGTTTTGCAAAATTATTTATTCTTCCAAATTTTAAAGTAGACATTAATGTAGGTCACTTAATCAATTGTAGATTACATTTATACATGAGTATATATTTATATTTATATACATAAGAAGCATTTAATAAATTGCATACATTACCTGTTAAATAAAATTCCTTACCAAAATGTCTTTAAAAGTTTATCCAGTGCCCTTTTTCCAAATGATATACTACTATTGCATTTCTTATATATTGTCAATATTAAATTTTAATATTTTAACGTTTGTTCTAATTTTTCCAGGGGTCAAGTCAAACTCCTTTTTCAAATATAAATGGAAATAATTTGTAACAAAACTTAAATTTTTGCTTCAACCTTAGTCCTAAAAATTTATATAAATTTCAAGATCGTTATAATAACATACATTACATTGCTTTGCAGGTCAACTGGAGGTAATCAGGATTCTTTAAATGATAGGTACATTCTTTTTTCATTATTATTTCTTCACTCTAATTTGCATATGAAAATGAAAATAAACGTTTCTCAAATAGTTTTTGCATTGTAATAGTTTTAAATACATTGTAAGATGTATAAATTAAAATATGTTATTAGCATTAAATTATTTATAAATGAATAGTTATGCAATTACGAAATTTTGAAAAATTTCAAGAATTGATATTTTATTTTATTTTCATAAAAAAATTATTTAATTTAATTCAAATCTTATTTTATTTTTATTTTTACAGGAAATTATTTGTGGGTGGCTTAAGCTGGGAGACTACAGACAGTGAGTATTATTTTTCATTTTAAGAATTATAGTCCTTTACAAGCTATTTACAAACTATGATGTTACTTACTTAGGACACCTTCAGATGACAAGTCATATGAGACTAGATTTAATACTGAGTTTTTATGTTATAAATGTAGTAGTATAAATAATTAAAGAATTCAATACCTAACATTTTTAAATAAACATTAATTTACAGAGGAATTAAGGGATCATTTTGGTACATATGGAGACATTGAAAGTATCAATGTCAAAACAGATCCTAATACCGGACGGTCGCGTGGATTTGCCTTCATCGTTTTTGCTAAAGCCGAATCATTAGATAAGGTAAAATTAATAAAACCAATAGTTACACATTAAAGTAAAACTGATATGATGATAAATTTATCCAGTTCTGCTACTGACATTATTTGATGTAATTCCAATTGCTGAAAATAAGTTATTAGAACTAATCATGCAAATTCTAAATAATGAGAGTCTTCATGAAGATTATTTATGTTTCAGATCATGGCAGCCGGCGATCATATAATTAATAATAAGAAAGTTGATCCTAAGAAAGCAAAGGCTAGACATGGCAAAGTCTTTGTTGGTGGTCTTTCAACAGAATTGTCAGATGATGATATCAAGCATTTCTTTTCTCAATTTGGAACAGTAAGTATCTTAGTTTTCTGATTTGTCACTATAAACGTTTATGCCCATTAGAAAAAAATACGATGAAATTAAATGTTATAGATTGTTGAGGTAGAAATGCCATTTGACAAGACAAAGAACCAAAGGAAAGGTTTCTGCTTTATTACATTCGAATCTGAACAAGTAGTAAACGAATTGCTGAAAACTCCTAAGCAAACAATTAATGGTAAAGAGGTACGTTTTATACTAATTTTATACCAGGTTTTATACCAATAAATAAAATAATTAATTTTAGAAAAAATGTTATACATATTGACGATCCTACTAATGCATTTCAATATATTAAATAGGTCGATGTGAAGAAAGCAACACCTAAACCTGATGGTATGGGGGGAATGCGTGGTGGCGCTGGTGGTCGAGGCGGCCGTGGTGGTAGGGGAGGTAGAGGTCGCGGTTTTGGCGGTCAAGGTGGCTGGGGTCAAGGCGGATACGGAGGTGGATATGGCGGCGGTTACGGTCAAGGCGGTTATGGCGGTGGCTATGATGGATACGGAGGAGGCTACGATTATTACGGCGGTGGGTACGGCGGCTATGGTGGTTACGACTACAGTGGATACGGTAATTTTATTGATTATTACTAAAAGAACTTACACGCGCTTATCGCTGTGTAGGATTATATTGAAGAATTTAATTTCTCTTTTTTATAATAATCAATAGCAGATAATTCTCTACTGCTATCGTCCCAATGTATTCGGTAAACAAACGTAATATTAAAATTGTCGTTGCTACATTTGTTGTCTTAGCTTCTTTCTTCATGCATTTGATTTATTTTTTGCTGTAACTTATATAAATCTATGGTAAAATTTCAACTTATTAAAGTTTTTAAAATTCAATAATGTTATGTATATGTTGAAATAACTGAGATTCTAGACATTCAACAAATCATTCGATATAACAAATATTAGTACAGTTTTTTTTACCGGAAATTAGAAAGTTATTTAATTTATAGAATGCAAAATATATTTCCTGTTAAACAAGTTAAAAAGTTCAGCACAATATTTGTTTTAGAATTGATTAGTATTAACAGCAAATAATTGAGTTTCTGTGAAGTAACTTAATAAATATTGATTAATAATATTAGCAAATATAAGTTTAAATAAATTAATAAATTCTAGAGTTCATCATAGTATTATTAAAAATGATAGTTCATATTCAAAGTAAATGTTTTAAGCCATATACATATGGGACGAATTTTGAAAATAACAGTCATGTCGAGAAGGTTTTCAAAATTACCTGACACGAAGTTTTAATTACCCATACCTCCTATAAAATTTTGCTTTATGTAAAATCTTATAGAAAATTTTTATTTATATTACATAAATTTAAATCATTTGCCTCAACATAATATAATACTAACTTAGTACTATATGACTAAGTTATATTTTGAAATGATATAAAATTGATGTGATATATTACATTTATGGCTAATGTTGAAAATTGAGCGCTGGTTTGCAGGCAGATCAGCGATATCTTGACTTTAAAATTATTTACATTAAACTTATGTTTACTGATTGTTTACGAATATTATTGAAAATGTCTATTGAGTGTTGATATTTCTAAATTAAAATTAAATACGGAACTAAGAAAGTAAACCAGCAGCTCAGATACGTAGGAAGTACGTTCGGATTATGTTTTTTTACCTCTAAGTATGTATAATACGTATTTTCCCTTTTTTTTTGGCTACGAAAGAAAATTTTATTGCGCATGAATAAAGAAAGCATAATCCGAAAAGTAAATCCCTACTTCCAGAGGGTTGGCTGTTTTTGAGCTGTGATCAACTAACTTATTGATTTTAACAACTTCCTAAGTTAAACTTTTTAATGCCTTATTAATATTTGACTTATATATACATATATATACACACATACATATGAACCACATTAAACGCAGAAAAGCAGGATATCATATAATATGTAACAGTGAATGTGTGAAGATGATTAAGAATTACTATAGTTCAATGTGGTATTTTAAAAAAAGTTAATTTCTTTACGTATATTTAATTGGTAAATAGTGTACAAACATTTCGATTAACTTCTTTTGTTCTAACAACATAAATATTATAATAGATCATTTCACTCAGTAAATGTACATAAGAGTACTAATTTCATACGTTCACTGATTGATGTCTGTGAATTCGTGGAATAAATTAATTTTTTTACATTTCTTATCTTTACTATAAGTTCTGCAGACTCGCTGACTTCAAAACACACGCAGTCACTGTAACATAGTTATATGTGAACTTGAAATGTGTGGAGAACATTAAAGCAAAACTATACAGGATAATGTCGTATGATATGGAATATTAAACCTCCAATCCTTGCTTTCAAGTCCTGCCACGTTTCCTAATATGCATGCTTTCACATATTTCCACATTTCACATAACCACTTCATTCATGAAAAAACTAACACACTCCTCAACAATAATGAATTATCGATACTTGCAATCATTGTGTTTGATCTATTTTATTAATTACGTTACATTGTTTTTAGCATGACTTTTAGTTCATTTATGAGAGAAAACGAACAAAATCATTTGAAACGGAGAAACATTTTTTACACTATAAACCAATTTATAAAATTATTTCCTATTGCATACGCCAAATAAGAGTAAATGTTGAGAAACACAATAGCAAGTCCACATTGAATTTATATTTATCTATTTGCGTGTTCGACCCTGCACACACTTTTTTCCTGGGACTGTGGCAAATAATTAAATTATTACACTAAACTTTCTTGTCATAAAAAAATTTAAGTGCATGCCACTTCGTGTTAACGGTAAATAAAATCAATTGTAATCTTTTTTGATACATGAGTTTATGAACAGCCTCTGCACTTATATTACTATTAGATGTGCAAACAATGAACCCTTTGGAAGATAAAATTATCTTTTAATATTATTAAATAGTATTTTTTAAAAAATTCATATAATATATATAAATATTAATTTAATATAACATTTAAAATTATATTTTCGAGAATATTTAATTTTAAAGCTTAAATTTACTAAGATCATACAAATTTACATAATTGTGTTACACACATACTTGTGTACCGGCGATAATTTTTATTGGTATCATAGATTATACTATACACAATTGCCGGTCCATGTTAATACTGACCCCATTTGTCTCTTATACCGTGTGTTCCATGAAACGCAGACGGCTATGGCTATGGCGGTGGTAGTTACGATGGTGGCTACAGTGGTGGGCGCGGTGGTGCACGCGGTAAAGGTACGCATTAGCGTTCCTTCTCTATTGTTTTGTATTTTCCCAAACGTGCCCTACTTTGTTAGCAGAAATCCACTTTCTAAGTTCACATTCATTTCATCAATTATTTTTCATCACCATTATTTTACCTCCTATGTTTGTTTATGTTTATCCTTCATTATTTCCCTTTATTTTCTCTAAGTATGTGTGTACATGTACGTGTGAGCATATGAAATTGATATTTTATTATTTTTATAGTTACAATACTAATGAAAATAACGAATTTTCAGCAATTACTGATATATATTATTAAATACATAAATATTTACTATTGTGTAACCTAAATGTAAATACTCCATTCCTGCCACATATTTTTAGAAATAGCTTTTTTTCTATTTCTCAATATTTATAATATATATGCACTTGTCTTATTTTCTTTAACCACTTTTAAAAGATAATGTTTAAAGAAATATCATACATTTTCATATATACTTTATTGTACAAGTATCGTACTTATTTAAGGATAATTCAAATTATAAATTCATGAAGAAGTGTTTATCATTTTATTGAATAGAAATTAATTAAATACGAAAAATTTATTCTAAATTAATTAAAATTCTTGGTTTACACATATACTAAGAACAAACTAGGAAGGACATTGATATATCATAGTTTTAAGAAGAAATAAAATAATGTGTTAATATATATGTAGTCCATACTTTATTTGAATTAACACAAACTATGTAATTGTAATATACAAGAAATTTTATTTAGAAAATCGTACAATTTCATAAATTCATAAATCTTAATGTGTGAATGCTAAAATATTTTGGTATTATTAGTAATAAAATTTTGGTTAAAGAAAGTGTTGAGAGACAAAGTTTCTCTCTGCATATATTGAGATAGTTTCATAATTTTTAAGAGTATATATAATTTATCATTCTGAGTAATCTATATATATTTCTAATATACTAATAAGATTTTCCAAGTGATTGTGTTATTTCGAATTACTCATAGTCTAAAATGTCATTACACCATTCGTATATATGTATGTGTGTGTGAAATTTATATATCTGAAAGATATATGTAAGATATATAGAAGATATATTTGATAATAAGTGAAATATATATCTTACATATAAAAGCATGTCATATCTCATGCGTACAATATGGTGCATATTAAAGTTCAAAGAAAAATGAATAATTGAAATTTTTCATGCTGGTATTAAATTCATTTTCATCTTTATTTCATTTTTCATATCCTTAACCTTAAACATTTCTGGTTATTTGATAAAAACAACAAACTGTTATTATGACATTAATGATATATCTATAAATTATATTTTGGTAATAGTATATAAGAACTATTAATATAAGTATAAAGTAAAGTCTTAGTGAAGTAATTGTAAATTATTTAAGTAATTTGAAATTTGTTTAAGTATGTACACAGTATCGCAATATGAAAATTTTAGTATTTCAGCATATGCAGATCCCAGAAATGTGTAAGGAGAAAAGGAGAGTATGAATCAGAACGCAGCCTTGCAGCTTACTACCTTAGCCTGTAGCCTCTATGTAGATTCTTCGTAGTTTTATATCCATTACGTTAGTCTTTACTTTATATATTGTTTCGTACCTTATTCTGTTATTAATAGAAGTGTGCGTGCGGTAATTTCTACAAATGAACCGTTTTGTGGTCAATAATTTGTAATTTCTTCAAAAAACGGCGGGAGGAAGAAAGCGGGGGTATATATCCAAGTTGCTGGACTAACGTACATCGTGGATATTGTTTCAGGAGGCTCAGGCTACGGCGGAAAGCAGAGGGGAGGTGGTCGTCAGAACCAAAGGCACCAACCCTATTAATGGAAATCATTCATTGCGACCGCAATGCAATTCGCATTGTAACCGCTGGTGAGTCATCATAGCTTCCTGACATCTATAAGTTCAGTCTCAACAACCTTTCTCTTCCTTTTCCAATGTCATTTATGTTTAATGTTACCAAAATGGTTTCATGTGGTTACATATTAAAAATATTTAAAAAGATGTAATATAAATATTATACACAAACAATACAATGCAATACATTTGAATATTTATTCTTCTTTTCAGGTTTCCTGTCCATCCACAAATCTCATAACTCGTTAAATCATCATTCCATTAAACCACGCCACTTTCAGCAAGATTTTCAACAACGCAGACTACTGCCGCAAAATAAAATGAATCATCAGGAATCACGACAAAAACTGTAATAGCTTCACATTTTGCGTCTAGCAATACATCTGTATTATCAAGACAACAAAAGCAAACATATATACATATATATATTATATATATATACATATAGGTACACAATGCTTTCTTCCATCTCTCGTTTACCCTTTTGTACAAAGTAAAAAATACTTCATATTTTACATTGGTCCTCTATCTCATTTCATCTTATTTATCATTAATTTTTTTACCGTTAGTATACGTTACGTTGTTCAGAGTAAGGCAATGTCACATCGCAATACGTTTGCAAATTATTAATATTCTGTTAATACACATATGGAATGGTATGAATGCTGGCGTAATAATTATTCCAAACGTATAGACAAGATGCCTTACAATGAAATATTGTAACGTAATATTTTTGTGCAAATGGGAAAGCAGAAGATGATAGGAAATAATTTAAATACAGATATATTAGGAAGAATCAAGTTTCTCATCCATCGCTTGGGACTGCAGAGAAGTACCTACGTCCCTATTTTTAACAATAAGATTATTATAATTTGTTTATAAACTAAACTTAATAAGAAGAAACCCACTATAGAAAAGTAAGCAGGCAATGTACTTTTTACACGGCTATGATAAGACAAAAATGAAAAGTACCGAATTGTTTATAATGATTGTGTGAGGTATGAAATGAGGTAAAAAGATTATTGCTTCCTTATTGGTAAGAAAAATAGGATAAAATAAATTGATTTTGTGTACATAATATATACCGCGTATGTTTGTATTTGTGTTAACCGATCCTAATAATTTAATTTTTGGAAAACAGTATGTACACAATACTTCTTTAAAATATAGTGATAAACATCTATACATTAGATTTAAATAAGACTGACACAAAGATTTAGTGAATTTGTATTACAAACAATATTTTGCTGATTCTACCACAGTACGTGCATCGAGCTCTAGATATTCTTTCAGTTTTTACTCTACACTCAAGAACAACACATACATACATTATATTTATATACCGATAGTTTCATTCTAGGCAAAAAACATCGTAATAAGATTTTTAAACTAAAAGAAAATATTGTATTTTTCTCAAATTCAACACTGTTCTATGTCACAAAAGTATTACATTAAAAAAAATTAGACAAAAAATAATGTTGCCTTTTTTTAATTTCACAATTAAAGCGAAATGTACAAAACGCAATCTTAACAATATTAAACGTTTTAAGTAAATAGTATTGTATAAAGTCCTATTGTCTGACATTATACTATAGAAAATAAGCTATATTTAATCTAAATTTTTCACTAATTAAAAGAGTATACATTTTAAGTTATTAAATTTTATGTATAGTTTTCCATGTATCATATTCAGTAAAAAATTTTTTCTTGTTAATTTGTATTAAAATTGTAAAAAAGAATTTCTATCTTGATGTATATATAAAATGGGGAATTTGATACTTTCGTTCTGTGTTGCGAAATATTTTGGTTGTTAAGACAAATCAAAGAATTTTTGAACAACTTTCATGTCAGGTAAAATTTTATAAAATTTAATTGGAACTATAAATATACATAAAATAATATCATGAAATTTATTTGTAGAAAGGCATGAAGAATTAGATTAAATGTAATATCGCATAGATGTTCATCATAGTTTTTCACAGAACAATTAAATTTCTTTTATTTATGTATAAAAATTCTTTGGTATGTAAATTTTATGAAAGCTTTTCATTTGTGTACTTTATATAATTAAATATATTATGTATTCTATGCTTTGTTTTATTACTACTAAACCTTAAAAATTAACAATTATTTTATTTCGAACGTTAAAAAATATAATACTACAAAATTATTAAAAGCATGAATTTAAAAACTGCAAGTGTTTCGTAAATATTGGGAACTCTTGTTTTCATAAAGTTTGATGTAGGTATTGCCCAGTGTTACATGTTGTGTTTGTTTGTGTGTATACATATATATATATATATACAATATTATATATATAATATTATATATATACAATATACATATATAAAGTATTTCACACTTGTACCACATTTAAGAAAACGTCTCATATCATCGTTTCTGATTTAATAATATTGTTTTGCAGTAAAAATAATTATCAAATAATTTGGTTCTAAAATGTACTTGATTGATTAGCGATTCCCAATTATTTGTATTGTAGTACTGAGATTGCATTTATCATTGTCAATTATTAATTATATTTATAGAATACCAAATTATAGTTATAGAATACCAGAGTTATATGATATGGATAAAAGCTACAGTATATATATTCATCACATTATAAAAAGTATAATCGGTTAATAGTTATTCTTTGGCGATCTTCCATAAGTTATAATTTTTAAATGTTTTATCTGCAGTGAACGTACAATAAAATAAAACTACATTTGTCGATATCTAAAAATAATTACAATAGTATTTCCAGCCGTTCTATCGTAGCATTACAATAGCATTAAACATATGTACTGTAATAAAAAAAATTACATACTATGTCATGAATGTAGGAATTAAAAGGACGGAGTACAAATCTATTAAGCTCAAACTTGTGTCCGGAAAGGGGTAACGAAATACTACGCATGTGGCGATGATTGGTCGATAACAGATGAATTTTGTTATTTGGTTGAATTTGTTATTTGTTTTGTTATATGAATTTGTGTGTTGTTAGGAACATAAATGAAGACGTATGTATAATATTAATGCAAAAATATGTATTGAAACAAAAATATATGTAGTGCAAATTTGTAAAAATTATATATAAACGAATTTATGTATATGTTCTTTACTATTGTATCCACCCTTCTTTACTACCCTATTTTGACATAATTTTAATTTATATTTCTATATAATTGTATGTAATTTTCAATACATTATTTTCATCATTGTATATTTTAGGATATTTCACAATCCTAAAAGAAGTTACTAAGTGATTAGCATTTACCACGTCTTTAGCAATGTTTAGCGTATTTCAATTAATTTTTAGAAACAAATTGTACATATAAAATTTCCTTTACAGTTTTAATTTCAAACCTGCTTTATTTTTATACATCTCTTTTCTTTACACCACTGATTTTTCTGCTGTCAGCAGAATGATTATAAATCTCCTATTTCAGATAAAAACAATAGAAAAAAATATATCTTATCTACCATTTATTTATTAATGTACAGTTTCTAGTATGCCATTATCCTTTTGCAAATAACATACAATGTCTGTCTAATAAGTAATTTAACTTATTATCCATGTTTAGAGCAAGACTTTGAGTAAATGAAATATCTTTTTTGTGATATGTTTGTGCTTGAAGATAAGTGTACTGCATGCAAAATGTTACATTCCGAAAGAGAAGAGTTTGTCCAGATTACAAAGTCATACTCTACAAATGTCAGAAGATAGAGAAATAGAAACAGTTGCCGATGAATCCTAAAACATGTAGATTTGAAGTATATCTAACAATAAATAATATAAGTCATTTAAGATTTGTTAAAATAATGTCTCATGGACCAACAGAAAATTAAGCTTGCATCAAGAAAGATATTAACTTTTTAGATGATCTAGTCTGTAGTAGAATATTTACAATATGATTTATCTGCATGTATATATACTAGTTTTGTATTATGTCTCTATAATTCTATGTAATTATTTATTGTCAAATAATGTGATTCCAATAATAACTAAATAAAAGTGTTATAAATAGATTTTCAAGAAAAAAAGACAAAAGTGATATTTTAATGAATTTTATTATGAAACGTTTTCTTATACCCATCTTTCATTTGTGTGTATATTGATTTCCTATTTATTTGTAATATGTGAATGAAAGAACATTTTCATACTCGTTATAAAGAAAACATATGTATAAAAATTAATTAATTTATATTTAACACACTTAATATATAGTTTGATGCTCTATCACCAGATGGCAATAAAAGATAACTGTGTTTATTTATCATACATATAATGTAGGTAAAAGAAATAGTAAAAATTTAAAGCAATAAATTATAAGACTTATAAACTATATTATTATTAATATAATCATTTTATTCGCAATTTTAGTATTTTCAATATAACAAATAAACCTGTCATTTAATTGTATTGTTCTTGTTTATTCAAAATAATTTATACTCTATAATGAATTATAATTCTAAAATAAGTCATTTAATAAATCACCCAATAACGTATAAGTTCCAGTAGAACGGATCGTATTATTGGACCAATAGCATGTTTATTTGTCTACAGAATTTTTCTATTTAATCTAAATTGTAATTGGCTGTTTTCATAGCAGAACTGAAATAGCCAATCAGCGACGTAGTATACGCAAGGAAATGCCCTTCTGGAATTTGTTCGATTGATGATGTAGTTCCTGTAAAACCCGCACAGCACGAGTAAGGTCTTGGCTTCTGTAAGAGAGTCGTTTATCTTTATACGACCGGTGTTTCTGTGCAGGTTCCGCTGCATGTGCTGACATCAAGGTGCTTGGAGGACTCATACATTGAACTGTTTTTATAATTAACATTATTGTGAACTGTTGTTGCTCGTAGAAACTTTCTGTTTTCGTCGCAGCATCTCGTTTTGCCGGGAAAGCAGTGAATTGTGTCACGCATAAGTGGTTCCATTGGGTGAGTGTACAACGCCATAAGATCGGCTTTGCCGATGTTCTTTCATCCGACTTCTCACAGAGAAGACCTCGGAACGAACCAGGAAGGCAAGCATGATACGAGACTGTGAAAAGTGTTCATGAATTAACGATATTTGTTGCTCGTAAATTATTGTTCAAATCATTGAACGTTTCGATACTCATGTTTTATGTTACTTATCGAAACATTTTGCTAAAATTTTATATTGAGAGCTTAGCGTTACCATTTCTTAGATCAAGAAAAATCGCCATGCTTGCTCATGCAACCGGGCGGCCCCCTTGCCCTCGACCTCGCACTTCGCGCAGCACACGAGTTGAGAGATGATCTACAGTTTTTTGTTTTTAAGTAACTGCTTTGCAACAAAGATTCCTGTTATTTTTGTACTTACGCGAGCACATGTTCTATCAAGACTAGACTGTACGCGCGCCTGATTACAATTTAATGTACAAATTACTGAAATTACATGTTTTAACACTCATATATTTATGTTTTAGGATTATTGTATCAATCTTTATAGAAATACTATAGGTTCGATTGATGAATCAATTACTTCAGAAAAAATATTTTATTTATGACCATTTTTAATCCAAGCACATCGCTCTCATGTGATATCCATAGATAGCCACTTTGATTGATGTGCATATTTACAATTTTTATCTCATTATATTGTGTATTTGTTTCCAATATTTAGTTCCTATGTTTATTTTATGTTTATATATAAATGTGATAAGTTATTTAATATGTAAACATTAATGTAGTTTTAAGTATATTGTATATCTTTTACAATACATACATGATCAATTTAATCTGTTTTTCTTTGAACTACACATATATTTATATATTATTATACTTATATTGTGACAAAAAATAGATAGATATAATTTATGTATACAAACAGTATGATACATCTATAAACATTACAGGTATGTTTTTTTGTTACAGGCATCTAAGCTTCCAATTTTCATAATTACCACATAAAATTTCTGTTGCTATTTAAGCAAAGTATTATTTCAGACGTTAGGGATAAGAAAATGGTCATGGAGGCATCCCCTTCTCCGCAGAATGTCGGTCGTGAATTTGTCCGACAATATTATACTTTACTTAATCAAGCTCCTGCACATCTTCATAGGTAATTGAAAGAAAGAGAGAAAAAATACCTCTTTAAATGTAAAAAAAATGTTGAAAAAGCTACAATGCAAAATTAAAATATTTTTGTATTATTATATTTAATATTATTGCAGATTCTATAATCAACATTCATCCTTCGTGCATGGAGGATTAGATTCCAATCGAGAATCGACTCCTGCAATTGGTCAAAAGCAAATACATCAAAAAATTCAACAACTAAATTTCCGAGACTGTCATGCTAAAATAAGCCAAGTTGATTCACAGCTCACTCTTGAAAATGGTGTTGTCGTGCAAGTAAGTGACACTATTAACAGAGATTATAAAAAATTTTTTATATCCATTTAAGGTATTAATTAGTACCTAATACTAAAAATTATGAGACTAATACATACTAAATTTATTTGTATTAATTGAATTATATATGAATTATAGGTATCAGGAGAACTATCTAATGCTGGACAACCAATGCGTCGTTTTACACAAACATTTGTGTTAGCTATACAAGCACCAAAAACATATTATGTACATAATGATATATTTCGTTACCAAGATTTGATCTTTCCTGATGAAGAAGAAACAGATGTGGGTGGTGTAGAAGGAGGTGTAGGTGAGCCTGGAGAGAGGGAAGGGGAGGAGGGAGCGCGTTCTGAACCAGAGGAAGATGAACATCAAAATCGTGGACAGCAGCTTTCAACACCAGCTACATCTACTGAACCTCAAGTTCAACCTCCGCTTATTCCCGCACAACAACCCGTGCTTCAACAACAGCAACAAATATACTATGCACCACCACCGCAACAGACTCATGTTAGTTTTATCCTAAAATATAATTATTTAAATAATATTGTATACTATATTGTGCATTATATATGTTATTTTAGGTACATCCTGTAATGCAACAGGTATTAAATGGTTCGGTTCATGAAGAAGCACCATTAATTAATCAACAACCACCACCACCACCACAACAACAACAACAACAGCAGCAGCAGCAGCAACAACAACAACCACCTCCACCACCAGCACAGCAGCATCAATATATAACAGAACCTACGTCACAAACACAATTTGTACAAGAAACGGAACTGGATCCTGCAGCCGAACAACAACAACAACAAACAGAAAATGAGCCGCAAGCTCAATCAAATGAGAGTCGTGAACAACCTGAGGCTGAAACGTTTACCGCTTCTGTACAAGAATCCGAACCAGAACATCAAGTGGCAAATACAAGTGTGACTAGTAGCGGGCCGAAAACATACGCTAATCTTGTGAAATCATTCCCCAGTACTACTGGCGCTACTAGTCCTCAAGCTCCCAAATTGTCTATGTCACCGGTATGTATTTTATAATTGTAATAGTTATTTTTAACGATTAAGATTTTGCTTATTGTGTAATTTATACAAATCAGATGTCGACAAAGTATAGATATAAACTGCTTTGTAACATCTGTTCTCAGCCTCCAATGACGAACTTGCGTTTAGACGATAGATCGCCACTACATCCAACTAGTAGTGGACCTGCACTGTCTATAACAACTAGTGTTTCTACGCCTCAACAACAGACTCATAGAGTTAGTAACCAACAGCCACAACAGCAACAACATCAGCAACAGCGAGCTCCGAGAGGAGGAGCAGTACAACGAGGTAAATGTAGTTCATATTAGCATTGTTAAAAGATATTTATTTTCTACGTGTTATTTACATTAGTCACACACATTACTATATTGTAAAATAAGTAAATAAGTAATGAATTCTTTAGATGGCGATCGTCGTGGTACAAGACAAAGTCAATATAGTGATGCCCACCAACTATTCCTTGGGAATTTACCGCACAATGCATCAGAAGATGATTTACGTCAAGTGTTTGAATCTTATGGTAGGGTAGTAGAGTTGCGTATACACAGTAAATCAAATGATAGATGCAAGGGGCCACAGGGAAATAACACGGGAAAAGTGCCTAATTATGGATTCATCACTTTCGAAGACCAACAGGTCGTTAGCAAAGTGTTACAGAATTTGGTTAGTTTATATGTATGGATATAACATATACAAGATATAACGTACAAAAGGATTAATTTTTTATCGTTAATTTTAGCCGATTTATTATCCTGCTGAAAATGGACAAAAGCTAAATGTGGAAGAAAAGAAAGTTAAGCCGAGAACGATGGAAGGTAGCGGTGGTCGATTGAATTCTAATGATGGCAATATGAGAGCAATGGGAGGACAACAACAACAGCAGCAACAGCAACGAGGACCAGGTATGCACACGCATGTGATGTTTTTTATAATTACATTTAAAGGCTGTAAAAATGCATATATAAATTAGATAATTAGATGTTAAAGTAAAGAATAATAGCTCCATAATACCTTTTAAGATTCACGAAAAATATATTAAACGCTGCGATAATTGTATTGCAGTTAAAAAATAGTTATAAGTGTGACCACCATGTTATATTTCTTTGTTTTATAGGTGGACCCGGAGGTATGATGAGAGGTGGCCAACATGGTACGAGAGGTGGACGTGGAGGATTTTCACGAGGTGGTGATGGTGGAAGGGGAGGTGGTGGTATGCGGCAGTCTGGTAATCCCAACAATCTAAGTTATCAAAATCGCCGCTAATACTTCAAGCAACATTGAAGAGGCACTCCCCAGTTTCTTTCTTCTTGAACAAGTCATCGGTATATAATTACCATCCTCATTTTTGAACACAAAATCCAGGACTATCTCGTATGCCACACAACGTGATTAAAGGCGCTATTCTTTTACGCTTAAACATCGCTTGCACCGTTTGTCAAGCAACAACTATAGATGACGCAGCTCAAACTGTATGGAATACGAACTCGAGTAGGATAATCGGATTATCGCATTTAAGCTAAGTTTATCGTATTCGTGGATAAGGAATAATGATTTAGTAAAATAATTCATTAAAGGTTCAACTTAGTTCGTTGAATATTTGATGAAATAAATACTACGAGTTCGTTCTTCATACATCGACGTCAGGCAATTTACAAGACTTTACGATGAAAACAGAACTGCATCCACTTGCATATGTACGTATAACAGAGCGACGCGTGATATCCTCTCCAGAAATATGGGTGTATTTTGTCTCCTGATACGTAGCCCACGTTTCTTAGAAATCAACATCCAAGAAACAAAATTGTTGCCAATTTTTGTGATAGAGTGACAGAAGAAAACTCGAACTAAGTTCTTTCGTGTTCTTCGTAGCACGTGTGCGATATATAAAAGCAAGTGACAGTGTTAGAAGTATACATCATACAGATCCTACACATACAGATACATGTCGAACTAGGATTCGGTAACGTACCTTTTGTTTTCCTTTGGATGAATATCATGAAAGTTATACGTCGCTCTTTTAGTTTTCTTCGTTCGCCAGTCGCATTAAGGAGACATAAGCGGTGCGAATTCCGCTGTCGTATAAATAAGTCACGAGCCAAACTAAACGAAATTAAAACGAGAGGATACGAATCATTTTAACTATGGAATATCACCGTACACTTCATATGCTCTCGAGTTAATTTACTTGACTGCCGATGTAACGTTCCATCTACATGTAGAAAGTCGGCAATAATGTTTATAGGTGTAGTTGGTCGGTGTTGGTTAACGAGTAGAGAACTGCGGCTGTTCTGTGGTCGCAAATACAAAAAGACACAGTCGATTTTTTCACAAAACATGGCCAACTATCAATCGACCGGTATCGGTTGATAGTGGCGCAGTACCTTTAGACTGCAGCTGGTCTCGCCGTTTTCTAATTCATCCGCGTGTCGCTTATGCTCTATTTTGTTCCAACCTGCTAATTTTTGTTCAATTTCCTTTTTCTATTCCTCGCGTATCTTTTCCTATTAGCCTCTTGTCTTTTCTTCTTATGTTCGTCTTCGTCTCTTTCTTATTTTCTCTTTACTCCTTTTATCGGTCTTTTGTTTCTTGTCTTCTTTCATACAAAGTCATACAAAGAGGGCAATGCTATTTCAAAATTATAATTTCATAGTTGATACAACAAACTAATTGAGAATTATCTAACATCTGTTAGTTTGATAGTCTCTGGTGATCGCAGAACTCGCAGTGCGCTGCTAAAACAAAGAGACCTAGTACCGTTATAACAACACAAAATTTTAGCTTGACTTTGTGCAAAAAACCTCGTAAGATTAACAATGTATATTGATGAAAGAATATTCCTCTGCTTACTAACGTAATTAGCGTTATTCTTGTAATTATTATACATACATAAATAGAAATTTTTCAAAGTTCGATCAAGAGTGATAAATGTTCGTACGAAGATTTTATAAACTTCTTTAACCTGACTCTTTTCTTCGATAATTAGATAATCCATATCAATAATTAGATCGAAAAGTAGGCATATGAATATTCATTTTCGAAGATTTTGTCAGCTCTCTGGCGCTAAGGCACACTTTTAAATGTTTTTCAATCTACACGTTATCTTACGAACGAATAGTTTTACCAGCATGAAGTAATAACAGCGATTTAGTGAAATTAGATGGTCGATCTAACTTATCCTTTATATGGAGAAGATAAATTCAGCACGTGCACTTATTCTATATCACCAGATGGAATTGAGGAATATTTTGATTCCTGTATCTTCATAAGTACCCTAATATGTAGATAGTATTTTCCTATCTGTATTTTCGACACGTGTCCGTATAAAGGTGCTAGGGCAGATAAAACAGAGGAGAGAAAGAGAGCGAGAGGATGAGAGAGAGAGAGCTAGAGCGAACGAGAGAGAATTGTGTTTATTAGAAAAAAAAGCATCAGAAATATTTTCGAATTTCTAGAAACAGTTTGCAAGATGAGTCCTGCGATTATTAGAGACAGGGCAATATATTTTTTCTGGCCTATTCGTCACGTGTTTTTTTTTTCCTTTTTTCAAACCAGGAGATATTGTTCTTTTGTTTCTGTAAATTGTGATCGTTCTAAAAATCATCGGATAATCAGAAGAAAATTATCAAGCCAACATTGAAACAATATAGAAGAATCGTAAGTGCAAAGTAAAAAGTAATACAATACTACCATCGTCGTGAAACAGTGGTAGCGCATATAGTAATTTATGTGCCATCTCGTACGTATACACCTCGCCCTAACCCAAGTGCACAGATGAAAATACAGGAGACGAACAGAAATTAAACTGTTTTTTAATAGTGCTGAGAAATACAGAGGTGATAACAATATGTTGATGGTGATAAATTAACTGAATGTTGAAATTTGCCAGAAATTACAAAGTGCACGGCGACTAAACCACAAAATGCTACAATATTAAGGCTGAAAACATGTGAGAAGTAATTATTTACTTTCTTATTGATCCATTAAATTGTTACGTAGTCTACATTAAACATCCGCAATAGTTTGTAATCGAATGCGTTACAAATGTTATGTCCGGGATATAGCAGAATCATCGGCGATCGACGTTCATTCTACTATCTCTACAAATTTTCCTGTAATGTATATGTAATCTTAGTTGCGTATAGCTTCACACGGTGGAATCATTTTTCTGTAACAAAATTCGATGTTTATGAAACGTTGCTTTTGTATTATGTCACGATGATGCTGCTTTGTCTCGGTCATGGATAAAGAGGTAATTTCGCGTAATCAGTTGGCCGCATTGTTCGTTACGTCGACAAATTAGAATATTTGCGAAGCATGCTCGTAATTGTCCACTCATCCGTAAAAGAATTTTATCATTAAAAAGGATCATTGTAAAATAGCGAATTGCTTGTTTCATTTGAAATACTGATATGCCTTTTATATCTGCGTATGATGATATTTTCAATTGTACAAATAATAATATATAAAATTTTATATATCCAAACAATCACGCTATTAACTACGCATCGAATAAGTTGATTAATTTATTCCTTCTTAAATCATAGGGTTAAAATACAATAACGAATTTTTATGGCTAAGTATTTTAACGAGCTTCTTCTCCAGCCTCGACGAGTAGAATGTAGCACTTTGATCTTTGCTCTTATTTCAATTTTCAATATGTATATACAGTCTTTAGGTAAGTTCATTTGTACCGTTCAGTATATATATATATATACATCAGTGTGCATCTCACGTATAAACGCATTGAAAACAAAGTGTTCAGAGGCCACGTGCACGCGAGATTACCTCTTTATACCTGAACGAAAGCTCTGCAAATTTTTAGTGTGAATGTTTTCGTTTTTAAGTGATTATTAATAATAATAATTAATAATAATAATAATAATTAATAAAAAAGATAAATATAATGAACGAAGAAAGGAATATGAAGAAACACAAATAATTATAACAATATAATAATTAGAGGATGGCGAATAAGTTGTGAATTTTTGTAGTATACATTTTTATTTCGGTCTATCAGGCCAGTTTGTGTGTACAACCATGGTCAACGTTACTACGACAAAAGGAAAGAAATAATGTTAAAGGAAAATGAAAAAAAAAAACAAACATCAAATATATTGTAACTTTTTGCATTTAGTATAATATACCTACCTTACTACCAACTCCTGTTAGTATCGCTTTATTTATCGGAATATTTCATCATTTCTTTATCAACAAAATGTCCGAGCTGCACGCTTCAAGAACCGATTATCTGCGGTAATAACGTTTAATAAATATATAATAACGTTTAATAAAAATAATGTTATTATTTGCAATCGTTTACGATGGTAAATTAATTTATTTAAATTAATTTATTTTATTAATTCCGAATATTTATTTGAACGTTGTTTATCCTCTTAATACTCAATTTCCATCAGTAACATTCAACTACTTATTGACTTTTTCTCAATGAAAAACGCAACAATCAGATCTAAAAGGGAAACTATTTCGACCTTCTCGTTTGCGGCGATACATTGGGGGACTTGCTTGAATGTAAATAATAAGGCAAACACGAATATTTTTAGAACAACTGGAACAAACGCGTTATGATCAAAAGAACATTTCATGTACTTTTCAAAAACCAAATATTTTCTCGTCTAATTTTATCTCCGAAGCAGGATGAATTATTTGATCCTTCCTGTCGTAATTACTTCAAGTAAAAATTATATCTTCATTGAAATCGGAATTCGTACAATATGTTTCGTTTCGTGCAAACAAATAAATACCTTTCCGAAAGTCCCACTACACTTTTTAATATATGTCGTAATATATATGTAAGTTTCACTACTTCAATTAAAGGGTTAAATTGATTTACTCTCGTTCCTATATGAACATTAGATACAGTAGACGTTTATTTGCGATCACTTGATACAGTTCCTTATGACCTGATTACTCGAACATCAAACAGCGGCGTAACGTAGTGCGAAGTATAAAAATATACACATGTAAAAATTAACGGACAAACAGTTTCATTTTATCGAAACTGCTGTAAAAACATCGCGACGATCCGACGAGCTATACTCGGCAGATTGATTTTACTTTTTAATTGCACGTAGACAGATGAACTCTAATTCTATGAGATACGGAATATCGAGCGAGGCGTTAAACTTTCTATGAATATTTTAAATTACAGCGGTTTTACGTCACACGCTAAATATTTTGCATTATAAAAAATTCACCAAATTATGAACATTTCGTGATGGTAGATTTTAAACAAGTTTAGTACGCGTGGTTACGTACACACGATTCGGCATGACGTTTATTGCAAGGTCTTTTTTTACTC
The DNA here is from genome assembly GCF_011952255.1 of Bombus vosnesenskii. Classification (NCBI taxonomy): domain Eukaryota; kingdom Metazoa; phylum Arthropoda; class Insecta; order Hymenoptera; family Apidae; genus Bombus; species Bombus vosnesenskii. The sequence continues at coordinate 204,589 of NW_022884350.1, forward strand.
TCTTTACAAAATTCATATTGTTAGGTGAATATCGAAATTATGGCTAACACGTTATTTTAGGACAAGTTATTTGACGAGCTATTTTATGACATATTAGTCGATATAGTCGATATTATCAGAAAAGTTTTGGTTATTGTGAAAGTGCATGTGTTAATGCCGGAGGACACTTGCTCGTGCCATTAAGCTTATTCTGTTGGCGTTTTGTTAAATCGTCGCAATTTCTAAATCATTCGACACGGTTGAGCGACTCCATGATTATTTTATAATCTTTGCGATAGTCACTTGAATAGAGACGAATTTTTGCGGACAATTAGAGCACATCTACCGCTTAAATCTCTGCTTAACGTAAGTGACACGATGCGATTTAGATAATTCCACGTATGTGTATGTCACAGAACAAACATGTGAATAGAACAAATAAGTGCGAAATACACTTCAGGGTCATACGAGTAACGAGTATGGTCGCTCAGAAAAGTAACTTTCACGTACATTTTTAGATTGCTTAAAAATTTCATTATTATAGTCGTAATAATCGCCACTTGTTAACAATACGTTTCGAAGAGTTTCGTGCAGTACGTTCGCAACTGTAATGATATAGTTAAAAATTTCCTTATAAATAAGCGTTGGAATACTTTCGCGAGTCGTTGAACTAAACGTTACAAGATGTTCACCACACATATGATGCGATCACGAACGAAAGTGTTGGCACACTCCTTAGAACCGAATAATTTTTTTTAGGTTAGACTTTTTTGACGAGTTAGGAAGAATCTCGTAACCAACGAGATGACGCGAAACATATTTTTTGAAAAAATTGCAGACGGTCAGAATCGCGGGAAAAATAGTAAAAGTCACTTCTTACAAGTTTCTTATCTGAAACTGTAACGAAGGTTTAAAAACTGAGATAAGCACGCTTTGTAGATCTGTGTTAGTTATATATGTACTGACAATTTTATCGAAACCGGTTAATATTGCTATGAGCTACAGACGGACAAAAACGATGAAAATTGCTGTTTCAGATTTTTCAGAAAATTCAGATTTTCGGCCTGTAACTAATAAATCCATATTCTTGTTCATCTTTCGACACCTGTTACTCGTTTCTGCATCGACCGATTTCGATGAAATTTTCAGCATACGTACAGCTGGCATAATTCTTCAAAATGTGTTGTTTAAATTGTGCTTACAAACCTAAATAAAGACGCGCAGAAAGCTGCAACTTTCCTAAAATCTTTCTTACCCGTCACCTAGTAAACTAGTCCCAACTTCTCAGAAGAAAACAAAATTCAGCTACTTTGGTTGAATTAAAAAAAGTTTTTCTACCTTAGAGAGTGTGCCAATACCTTAGTTCGTGACTATGTAACTAACAAAAAAAAATTGGTGTACGGACTAAACAGACACCTTAAACATGTAATAATTGTTAAAGGTAATCCCACCGAATATCGAAGCTTATCGCCGTAATTAGATAATTAAATATTTAAATATTTGCTCGGCTCCTGCAAAATACATACTTTCACATACAAAAGTCTTCGTAAATAGCTTTCATCTACATCTATTTCCAGATTAGTTTTGAGATCTACCAACATAATCGTAACAGCCTCGCTTCGCTACGATGTTAATAAAGCAAATAAAAAATAAAGCAAACGCGTGACGGATCCGTATCGAACGTAAAGAGTTTCTACAAGGATCGGAATATTTTTACGAGCCGCCGTATACTGCTACATAGAAGCTCGATGGAACCGAGCAGAACTTGAATCGAACGTTACCCGGTTGAAGATTATTCGAAAAAGAAACTTCGAGGCCTGCCGGTTACGTATGTACGGGACATTACGTTGCGTAATTGTTCGGGTAGGAGGGACTCGGTTCCACAGCGAGAAGAGGAACGAGAAGCGGTGCATATGGCAGAAAGATCAAACGGGGGTGTCGGAAGAAAGAAAAACGATGAGGTCATCTCTGGTTGTTTGGCGTGAGTCCGCGAGCTCGGATAGTCTCTGCTGGTCGTTCCTCCGCGCACTGCCCGCAGTCAGTACCGGTCCAGCGACCGATTTGGAGGGCTCTTTTGAACGTTCCCAAAAACGGCCGGAGAAAGGACAGAAAGATAACGCCGGCAACAAGGGAAAGGAACGATACGAGGTAAATAACACGTCCGTACTATAGCGCGGACAGGTGTGCGCTTGCTGCGACCGCTTTACGGTTTGCGGGCATATGTACGCGAATCCGTCGCGATTACACGCCCCTTTTTAAAATAACTTGCGCTCGATTGCTGCTCAATAACAGATGTGAAATTTTACCTTCTCGATTTTCGCGAATTATCGCAGATGATATTCAAGCAGCAGGAATTCCATTGCAACTATGTCGCGCTTTATCGGTCGCTTTGTCTATAAACTATGGTTGTTAAACTATGAAAGTTGAAGATGTATTTGTAAAAATAAATATTTAGCGCTCCTTTGGATTTATAGAGGAAAGAGGCTTAAGGTAATGTGAGTTCGGTTGCTGTCGAGTGCAGAGCCTTTGTGATTTCGTTTTTCTAATTCTCGCGGATTATTAATGTGAGAAATACTCGAGGCGTGGTTAGGTAATTCTATTTGATTTTGGTGTTCGTAATTAACGGTGAAATAATTCTATTTGGTTTTGAGGTAATCGCGTATGATGTCGAAGAGATATTAATAGAAATAATCGTAAAATCAATATTAAGTGAACGTGTACTTAATATTATTTAAATGGAAGTTATCTTTGGAAATTGTCGTAGACAAAAGAGTATATAATACGAATTGACGATGAATTGAAAGTATATAAGAGATCTTGGTAATTTGATCACATCACGTTATGATGTTTTCTGACATCAATTGATTACGTTATACTATTAAGAAAAAGAAGAGCTAATCTAAGTTGATATAACTATCGCAGACGAATAGATACATTTGCATTTTGGTGTGCTATACATAGATGATCTGTAGTTTCTTATACTGTTGATAACAGTTCTCTTTCAAACATCTTCGAATGATAAATTTTCATTCATTTAATAAAATATTAAGATATAATATAATATTTCAAGATATAAAATACATATACAAATACGAAATATATTTATGAATACATATAAATGAATACATATGAAATAAGATATCGTTAAGCTAATTAAAAAATTAACGATTAGTTCTGCTACGTTATATGAATTATTGCAACAGATATATCCGAATTTCGAAATAACAAAAAATATGAAAAATATATATTCTCTATCATACGTTGTATGCTGAGATCGTAGGTTTGGTATCTCGATATGCGATATATCCGATTAGACATTAACCGCTCTACTCGTGAAATTTAATTCTTCCCATTAAATTCTTGCTTCAAAATTATAGAAACGTAAATTCGCGTTTTACTTTGCACTCTACATTTTATATTAGATTACATTAAAATACACATATTCGAAACGAGACATTAGGAACGAGATACTCGACTGACGGGAAAGTTATAAAAATCCTGTGATTCGATTTAAACAACGAATAAAACATTTTAAGAATTACGCTTTCTTATTTAAAACAATGTTATTTTGCGTATGTATCAACTTCCTTACACGGAAGTGTCACTAATTATCTAATTAAGCTCACCGACCAGGAAGTGAAGTCAAATCTTTTTATAATTTAATAGATAAATACGCTTTATTGTTTCTATAACACAAGCGGCAATTACATGTATACGTTATCTGAAAATATACTCGGTAAACGTATTAATAGTGGGCGTTTGTCGCAACTGGTTTATCTTGTCGCGAACACCACGGAAATTGTGCTTTTTGGAACGGAAATTCAACATCCTTCTTCCGAAAAAAAACAAGATACTGCGAGGATATTCGACGTTGTCACGCTTGTAATTCTATCGAACATCCTTACAATCTTTTCTCTGCAATTTGTTTTTCAGCGACGTAACTCCAACCTAACCCCAATCTTCGCGCGCTCGTAATTTATTAACCGATCGTGTAAGCCGTAATCTGAAACAACTATATTTCGAACGTTACATAATTTACATGCATCCTATTTAGAATTTCGCACACAGAGCCACAAATATGTGCGGGGTATAGAAAGACCCGATCTCGAATTTCTGCAGTATCATGGAACGTGATATCTAAATCTATTCCACGAAGGTCAGCGAAAACACAGAGTTCGTACTGGAACGACTCACAGTGGTTAAGGACGAGCTTCGTTATCACTTCGTTCTACCGTCTTCTTTGGAAAGCTTCCTCTTTTATCACTGTTAAGATACCGCGTTGGTAATAGGACACGAAACAGTATCGCGTCTTCGACATGTAAGTCGTCGTTATTTGGTAGGGTTTGTACATCGTAGCTGGGAATTTTGTTAAGAAGACAATGCGGTAATATGGTTCTTCGGGCTTCGAGTGACGACGATTACGTACGCGGGTTCGTGGGCGCCGATCAGAGAAGCGATAAAAACCGGGTCATCCGCGATTCCTACAGTCGCCTCCACGTTTCATAAGCCGTAACGTGCTGGTTCGCGTTTCTGTCGCGACATACTTGCGACAAACTCCCACTCTACCAGAGGTTCAACAATATTTTTGCAATATTTTAACCACGCTGCGGTTTTTGAAAAAGAAAAAAAGAGAAATGTTTGCCGTTTTAACAAAAATTGCGACGAAAAATCATCGAGTAACGATTACTTCATTTTTTTCTCCTTTAAACTCGAGGAAGTTAATAAGAGTAAAATACGATTGAAATTTAAAAAAAATCGCGTCGAATATCCGCTCGGAATTGGCACTTGGAATAATGTTACTTTTCTTAACGAAATAGCTTCTTGAAACTATTTTTAATTTTAAGAAACTTAGATTAGGACGTCCTAGAGCGTTTACATGATACGCAGGGTACGGTTATGCTGTAGAGCTAACGCGATTTCGTAGAAGAAAGTAGCGATACGTTTCTTCGAGGAATTGAAGTCTCCTGCGTAGAACGTTCCGAGTACCATCGGTTTTGATTATAAAAACAAAGCCACTATACTGGTTCTTCTTAATCTAAGTATTCCATTTAGCATCTTTTTATTTTTCAAAATATCTTGAAATATTCAAAAAGTTGTATCTTTTATCTTCCAAGTAAATATAGCTTCAACTACTTTCAAATAGTAATATTATACAAATTATTACGAAATAGCGATTAAATATTTTAAATCAAATCAAGAGAAACAAAGATGGCACAAAGAGAATGATATAAAAGTTCAGATTTCTTCAGTTTCGAAAATGATGACATTGTAACATAGAACAGAGACTAAGAAAAAGAAAAACAACATCTGTAGAATTTAAGAATGTACATATGTAACGTTGACTTTTCTTTACACTTTTCTTAAAGAAAGAAGAGGATACACTTGCCGTAGATTTAAGGTATATTCGCTTATAGTTTCCTAATAGTAACTGACATTTTAATACACGACAGAGACTAAGAAAAAGAAGAAAAACGTATAAATTGTTAAGTGATACATATGTTTTTGTATAATTTAGCGATGTACATATGTTGACTTAACAATGTACATATGTATTGCTTAACAATTTTCATATGTAACGTTGAATTTCTTTCCGCCTCTTTTTTAAAGAAGGAGAAAAAAGTACATTTAACGTAGATTTAAAGTATACTAATTTCCTAAAAGTAACTGACATTTTAATACACGACAGGGACTAAGAAAAAGAATACAAATATGTATATCACTTAACAAGGTACGTATGTAACGTTGAATTTGTTTTCCCTTTTTTGTTAAAGAAAAAAAGGTATACTTACCGTAGATTTAAAACATACTCGCTCATAGCATACTAATAGTAACTGACATTTTAATACACGACAGAGACTAAAAGAAAGAATAAAAATATATATATCACTTAACAAGGTACGGATGTAACGTTGAATTTCTTCTTCCTTTTTTTTTTTTTTTTTTTTTTTTTTTAGAGGAAAAGAAGAAAGCTACATTTAACGTAGATTCGAAGAATACTCATAGTTCCTTTATTAAGATACTGGTTGTACTGTATTATGTTCAAAATCTAGATTGAAGAGAGAAACAGAGAATTCGAAGAAACAGCTGATGTAACACGTGTAACGATAGCCCTACATATTTAACGATTCTGTTTAACGGAAATTTCATGCTGCAAATGTAATCAAACCGACTGAACCTTACGCATAAACCAAGCTATATTTAGCCAGTTAACCCGCTAGGGAAGCTAGGGAAACGTGTTTTAATTTGTAGCTGTAAATGATCGTACAAGGACTCTGCGATCACATTTTACATACACTTTATCACTATTTTTTATTACAATCTGTTAAAGAGGATTTAGTACGTTTTTAGAAAAATGCAATAATATCATTTAAGTCACAAATTGGTTTACACGTGCTAAAGCGAAACACGTATACAAAAATAAAAGCAGAGTTATCTTTTCTTAAACAAACTTTACGATTCTGTATTAGACATTTAATTTCTCCACGTGTTTTTCCAATGGTAATTATTTATTTTTGCACAATTAATCAATTAATATGAGATAATAAATCCATAATAATAAAATAATCTGAGCGAAATGTAATTTACAATTGCTCTGTTTTTAATTCTCTATTTTTAATAAGGGTGCAACGCAACTTGTAAATTAAATAGCGTTTTCAATATTCTTCATGACAAATTTAAATCAATACTTTTTATAAAATAGTATTAAAAAATAGTATTTTATAAAATAGTAGTAAAAGATTCTACGAATAAAACGACATGAATTCGAAGAAGCAAGGTGTTGTTTTAAAATCGTAAAATAATTTTTTAAAAATAATTCTCTGGCGAACAGAAGGATATTAGTTGGAAGAATTACGAAGCTGCTTTGAAATCACAAAACATTTCGAATTAAACGAAGATCTTTCAAATAGAAGTAGGCGTTGTCATACTTGGTTGATGAGTTCAACGCGACCTTCGTTTCTCGTCATCAATTCAAACTAATAAAGACAACCGCATAAATAGGTTTTATCATCCGCATTTGTCGTACGACGTATTTACGAGCGTAAGAAATCGGGCAAGAGAATTGCGTGCTCGCAATACGCATTCGGGTAGTTACGAACATTTGTAAAGAATTGTGATTTCCGAGTATCTGGGTTATCGCTTCGTTGCTCCTATTAAGGTCTCAGAGATTTATCGTTGGACACGTTGCTTAACCCAAACGGGATCGGTTGTATCGAGCACGTAATACATATTTTGTTGGACATTTTTTAAATTAGACCACCGTAGAATCCTGCACGAACGATCTTCTGTCGAAAAATCTGCTTCGATCGCGTTAGAATAATAAACCTTCACCGCGCAAGAACTTTATGAAACGGCGATGTGAATAACAGAAATCCGCTCTTTCCTTATGTCTTTCGAATACCATCCAACGATGGAATAGCTGCCAACGCGTTAAGCGATAAAAAAAGAGAGAAGAAAATTCACATTATTTTAAATATATGTATTTTAAGCTCACACGCACATGTTGAACGATCGATTGTTTGTCGCAGAGATCGCAATGCGGACGAAACTGCAGTTCCTTTTATTTGCGTTGCTGTTAGTGTCCCTTTTGGTGGACGTCTCAGCCCAACAAGTAAGTTGATCAGAAGATATATAAAAATTAAATATACACATACGAATTATTACAGTATTACAATTATCTCTTTAAATGTAAATATTCAAACGACGAACTTGTAACAAATTTATACACAACATGTTGGATAATTTAAGGTAAATCACGACAGAGTTTATTTCACGCGGACCGATACTCATAAAATTAGAAAATTATAATAACACGAATTAATAACATGGCCTATTACGATTATCGATTCTTAGCGACGAAAAAAACATCGCCGTCGCACAACCACGACGGAAGCCACCGTTCAAGATGAGGTCATGAACATGCTTGAGGCTGATGAAATAGCCGAGGCAGCGGAGGATGCTGAGGTCACCGTCGAAGATGGCAGAAACGAGGTTGGATCGAAGCCTCAGAGCTTGCTCCGTATGGATCCGTGCATGGATAAACACTGTGGCGCAGGACGAGTTTGCAAGGTTTGTCAGAGACCGAAATCGCATGTTATTACCACGATGCGTACAATTCTTCAACAATTCTTCTGTATTTTTGTCATTACCCAAATCACCGTAAATCGACTATGTTCGGCTCTCAATTATTCAATTTTATAACATGTATTTGTTACGATTGTTTACAATCGCAAGCGTCTAAAAACGCAGAAGTACGAAAAGTGCTCCGCCAGACAGTAGGTCCACTAAATCCTTTCGCTTTGTAAGAATATATCTTTTTTAAAGATATAAGAATTATTTGAAATATTCGAAGATTCGCTCGAGATACTTCTGTGTAATATTCTGTCTAAAAATGTATCTCTCGCGAATCCGCTTCGCTATCGGCCTTTGAGAATCTTCTATTCAACTCGTGGAATTCAGTACGCAAACTATAAAAGATGGTGTTGCTTAAAAATTTTTGAATAAAGGTTGGTAAGATTTCGTACTGCGTTCGTTTGGAACGTTACATTTACGTTCGAACGTTCTATCCAACAAAGAAATTCGTTAGTTGTAAGGATTACGATCGTTTCAGGCTATCGACGAAGACACCGCCGAGTGTGTTTGCGTTGAGGTATGCGACGAAGAGGTCGATCCTAGGCGAAAAGTTTGCACTAATCACAATGAAACTTTCGGAAGCGATTGCGAGGTCTACCAGGCGCGTTGTTTCTGCGACTCCGGCGACGCCAGATGCAGAAACGCCGAGAAGTATCAACACGTTCACGTCGTATACTTCGGTGAATGCCGAGAGATGCCTGTAAGTACTTACCATCGTCACCGACGAGTTCGGATACGTTAAATTTCTATAAAGAATATAATACAAAGCACACGATACGAAGAACAAATTCGTATCGTTTGTGGTACACGCTGCGCTTAAATCGAAAAAGTCGAATATTTTTCTCATAAATCTTAACAAGCGTTCATTGGTATTGGTAAAGTATCTGCTACAGTTATCACTGGCTGATATAACGGAATGCTATTCATGAATAGAAGTGTATCTTATCTATCGTGTATTATTGTTATTCTTGTCCCATAGAAATGATTTCATTGTAATTTTATATCTGTCCTTGCGTTCATGTAACGCCATTTCGTTAGATTACTTCATCGTATAATTAAACGGGAATGTGTTCATGACTTTGTTATGAAACAAAGATTAGTACATAGATATATAAACTTAACGATTTTCGGAAATTTTAACTAAATTTGCACGTAAAGATACGTAGCGTAACTGAATAAACATCGGATAAATTACGATTAAAATATTTTATTTGTGAAATACAAAACGAAAGTTGCAATAGTTTGTACGGTTATTTATGAGAAACATGAAATTTTCGATGATTATGTTTGTAATGCTTTAATTTAAATTGTAATAAATATATTTATAAAAGTAAATTTTAATTATAATATAAATATATTTATGGATGACTATATATGTATATTGTAGCTTTGTAATTAAACAGTGCAACATGGAATTAGCAAAAATTAAAAAAAATAGTTCGAAGACGGGTGAATTAATTGTATTCTTATAGTTTCGTTCTAACGTCGACCGTTTGCCGCGTTGCAGGAGTGCAAAAAGGAAGACATGGCTGACTTCCCAAGGCGAATGCGAGACTGGCTGTTTAATATCATGAGAGATCTTGCTGATCGTCAAGAATTACCATCGCATTATCTGAAAATGCAACGGGAAGCTGAAACAAATCATACATTGCGTTGGACTAACGCCGCTATCTGGAAATGGTGCGACTTAGATGGTCACCCTCATGACAGAGCTGTTTCCAGGCACGAACTTTTCCCCATTAAAGCACCTTTGATGGCTCTCGAGCATTGTATTGCACCGTTCCTCGACTCCTGCGACAGAGACAACGACCATAAAATTACCCTTATCGAGTGGGGCAAATGTTTAGAGCTTAACGAGGTAACGATCCCTGATATTTATAAATGAATAATTTTAAGTTATTAATTAGTAATTAGTATTAATTATAAAGTAATTTATAATATTAATTAGTTAGTAATTTGAAACGAATATACTCCCATACACATGAATAAATTTTGGAATGCAATGATTACAATTTATTAAATCTTAATTATTAAAACTTCTAATGATATTACATGGAAAACGTTAATTTTAATTATAATAATTATACATTTTGTAATAGAGGAATTGATATACCTTATTTGTTTAAAGAATACGAGTATTATGATATTAAATTCTATAATTGCTAGAGAGTTAATCAATTTTAAAAATTTCATAGATACTGGTAAACAATATATTATACAGATGAAGTATAATGTACATATGTTATGTACAATAACAAGATTTTTAAATAGTTCTCATATAGCAAACTTAACCTTCTAAATTATTTTTAAAGAAACTTTTATTTTATATATTTTATACACTTTTGAATAATTGTCAATAAGGTTTTTATATTGTGATACAACCTTCCTTTAAACTCTCACTGTCTACTCGTTTAAAATAATTTTTACTCTTTTACATATACCGTTATCCACTATAATATTTTGAAACAAATAAACAGAAGTGAACATTGGAATAAGAATTTAACTATCCATATAATTAAGATAAAACAACTAATGATATTATTCAGTGTTATATGTTACTTAGAAGTCTGTGAAATGCTGCTTGTTTTATCTATCTGCTAAAACATTTCGATCTGTAATAGTACTGTTGAAATGATATTGATTCGAATTGCAGGAGGATTTGGAGGATAAGTGCGACGAACTGGCCGAAACAAAGAAGTCCGAGCAATACTAACTACAGACAAGTTCGAATGATAAGCGGTAGTGGTTACGACGGAATAAATGAACGGAAGGAACAAAAAGGAGGGTAAACACACGACGTACAGTACCAATGAAAGGGCGAGGAATGAGAAAAATGGCGGGAAAAGTTGCAAGTAAAGCGCACGCAACAGTGCGCATGTCTGCGCAGAGACTCGTCGATATTGCAACCCATCCGTGATGGTCGTGCCAACCGCAGTTTTAGACAGTGCTCTCTAATAATATAGAGATGTGTACGTTAGGGACTCTACTCGCGTTATTTCCACAATAATTCTTTAAAAACCTGGGAACTGTTTATTGTCATATGATGGTTCAAATAGAAACGCGATACACCTGCTCGTTTCCTCTCCCTGTAGTATAATCTTGATATTATCCTCGTAGCAACAACGTACGTATTTTCTATATATACACATATATACATACATACCTTTTGTATAAATTTATTATGTGACTGCCTTTCTATCAATAAAGAGTGATACAGTTTCTTTCGTCTGCGCAATACTAATCCATTACATACTATGCTTCACGGTGTCAGCTGTTAAAATCGAAGGAAATACATGTTGATTATTTTTACAGGAATAATTTAATTTGTGCCTTTACTGCATAACGCGAACAACAAAATATTAATACTATTTTATATTATGTGTTTGTGTAGATATTTCTTCGTCATGTTTTATTCTATTCAGTTGTGTTCAATGATAACACGCTCCTATGTTTGATAATTTAATTATAAAAATATGAATATATATTATATACATTTATTAAAGTTTCCATTTCAGATTTCACTTTTTCGTACAGTGTTGTTTTATTATATTATACCTGTGACACAATGTGTGAAAAAGAACTGAATTCTTGAGACTATAACTTAAGACTAAAGTTCATCGGTTACTTTGAAATTCATCGATGCCGCGTCGTTAACATTTTATACTTTTTAGGTGAGGTATAATCACTTTTTTACGCCAGATGTTACTATTTATAACATCATTTATTTTTTTTAAGAAACATATATTAAATGTTAGAAACGATATGCGTACGACGTATAAATCGTATTAATACTATAAAAATATAATATGTAATCTACTGTGCGTGATTGTACAATAGATGCAAGGAAATTTTTATACAGAATGATAAATTCTTTGTTCTTCCAATTTTTATTAACTTTACATTTATTAGTAATGATGCAATTACGTTTCCTGTTTGCCGGTATAAAAAATACTGTTATATGAAAAGAATTTGAATATCAAACCATTTGTGTGTTTATAAATTCAAACAAAGATATATATAGAAAAATATGAAATGAGAATTACACGGTGGTTACGCCTAAAATTCAAGGAGACTTTAGATAGTGTTTGATAAGTTGGGAATAAACGGTAAGTGACCAACAGGAATAATAACGCAGTGTACCTTAGACAGTATGGAAAATTACCCAGTGTACACGATGCAATGTTTAAGTGATACAAGATAGGAACGTTACTCTTTCGAGTAAATTGTTGTAACGAGTCAAGACCAACAGATGGCGAACGGGCATTTTATTGAGTGAGTGTAATTGGTGTGTTTTAGTCACGTGGGACGATCGCGGGACGTGCCGACAGCGCCAAGCGTATTTGGCGGGACCGCGCTTAGACGGCGTCGTCTGTGCTTCTGGCAAGTCTGTCGTGTAGTGAACCACAAAGGCTCTTGTCCGATAATGGTGAGTATCCGCAAGTTTTCAGCGGATCCTTTAGCCATCCGTGCATTCTAATAGCACACCCGTATTCTACAATGTTTATGCTGTCTTCTGGCGAAATTTCGTGGCCGTATCTCGCAAATTAACCGTGATTTTCGTTTCTGAACAGGCTGGCGGAAAGGCGGGCAAGGACTCGGGTAAAGCGAAGGCGAAGGCGGTCTCTCGTTCGGCGAGGGCCGGCTTGCAGGTGAGTTTATTGCCTACTACTCGACCAGTTCAAATGCATAGAATAGAAGTTTGTCAACATTATTTTTCGATAATGAACGTCTACGTGATTATTTTAAATAGATTTTAAGGGTAAAAAGGTTAAATCATTGTGGTTGGCGCGAAAAACTGAAGCGTTTTTAGATTCATAATGAACAATTCATTTTTTTCAAGTATTTGCGATCTTGCTGTGAATGAAATATATGAAAGTGCTTGATTTAACTTCGATTTATACGTATTGTGTTAAATAACTGAAGAAAACTTGGAGGAAGTCTATTATTTTTTGAATTAAAGTTATGGTGATTACGTCTAAGTTCGGAAGTTTTCAAACGAGTCGTTGAGTCTGTGTACTCTACGCCCCCCCTCTCATATCTTCCTATTCAGCTACTAATATGATTCTCATCGAATTATTCTCTTCTATAATTTTCAAAAAATCATTTAATACGAATCGCTGTGTTGGTAATTGTTTGCGTTTAGTCATATTATGCGAATTTTGTCAAGATAATTTAAATTGACAGCAGTTCTAATTTAGTCTTGTATTATTATTTTTGTATTCAATAGGCTCGTCCATTATTGAAATTCAGTCAATAGCGACATTGATATTTTTTATGTTGAAACCGTGTATTCTTATTTATTTAAGTATAAAAATTTAACAATTTTTTAAATTAATTTAAAGAACTCTAGTTTGTGATACGTAGAAACGTATATAGTTATGTATACAAACATGTAAATAATAACATTAAGTATGTAAACATTAAACTTAATATCTTGTAAAGTAACATAACATATTTTCTTTATGAAGTTTATCAACCATTGTCTTCGGATAATTATAATTTCCAACTGTAGAAAATTTATTAATATTTTGAACGCGTAAATAAATAAAATACAGGACATTCGTTAGTGAATGACGAAATCACATACTAAACTGGAGAGCTCGGGAAAGCCGAATCATCGTACACCGCTCGATATTCGTTGTGTTAAAAAAGGACTGAGTTATGTGTGCTGTTCTATGTGTAGACAAAATTGGTTTTTCGTTTAGAAGAATCGGGTACAGCGTGCCTATATAAAGAATTGTTGCGGGGAAAGTACTGGGAACGTATAATATTACGAAAAATTGTGTCATTCGTCGTCGTTCGATATTTGTTATACGAAAAGCTGCTGACGCCGAGTGACCTCATGTTATTTGAACAGACATTATATATGATGCGTCCTAACCCAAAAATATTTACCTTGCCACGAATGCAAAATTACCTTCCGATGTAATATCATTTTTACCTATATTAGACATAGTACGTTTGGTTTTTTCAGTTTCCGGTTGGTAGAATTCACAGGCATTTGAAAAACAGAACCACAAGTCATGGTCGAGTCGGTGCTACAGCAGCGGTATACAGTGCAGCTATCTTGGAATACCTCACTGCTGAGGTGAGTGAGAATATATGTGAAAGAAGAAAGCATTCACAAAACAAAGAGAGAAAGACAGAGAAAGAAAGGCAAATACGCACAATAGGAAGATCAGCCGTTATAACCAGGACTATATGCGTTGGCATCACTAGCGACTGATGGCGTCACTAACGCCAAGCATCATGGCCGATTTTTCCCGCCTTTTCGTCAACCATAGGCAAATAAGGAACAATTCTTTCTTCTGCTTATCGTGTTATATAGAATTTCACTTTTAAATTCATATTTTTCATTTTTTACGAAAGTAAAAACTTCCATCTTCGTTAGGGAAATATTATCATATAGTTACATTCTAAAAAGATATGTTTATGGACAAACAATTCTTACATTACTAATGCTTTAGTTTATAATTACTTTTGTGACTTTTAAGCATTTCTATGTTTCTATTAAAAGATGATGTCTAATCCTGATATGTACATATTTATTCACATACATGTATACATTTATTCATTTACATGTTTTCATATTATTTTTTGTATTCTGTATGTAAGGTATTGTGTTTTGTAGTGTTACGTGCTAAAGTTTCATAAATAGTGTACGATATTAGATGTGTTATGAAACGATGTTTTGTTTGTTTTAGGTTCTCGAATTGGCAGGAAATGCATCAAAAGATTTGAAGGTCAAACGTATTACACCAAGACATCTTCAGCTTGCTATTCGTGGTGATGAAGAATTAGATAGCCTCATTAAAGCAACTATTGCTGGAGGAGGTATGTTTTTTAATAGTTCCATTACTTTAATAGTCGTAATTAATAGGTCATGTGATCATATATTATCATATTATATAATCTTGTTATAATAAATTAAAGCATTTGCTTGCTCCTGAATTAAAAGTCTTGATTCAAAGTAATTAATTTTGCTATTCAGATTCTAATATGTAAAGCTTTAAAAGTTATATTATGATTATTAAAAATGGTAGTTTAAAGGTCTAGTCAAAACATAAGAATTATTTATCTTATATGTTTATTGCAAATATCTTTCTTATATTCTCAAGAAGTAAAGAATGTTATATCAATGCGATTTAGATTAAACAATGATTTTTTATTTAATTTTCTCCTGTTACAGG
The DNA here is from genome assembly GCF_011952255.1 of Bombus vosnesenskii. Classification (NCBI taxonomy): domain Eukaryota; kingdom Metazoa; phylum Arthropoda; class Insecta; order Hymenoptera; family Apidae; genus Bombus; species Bombus vosnesenskii. Next base: position 219,888 of record NW_022884350.1, read on the forward strand.
TGTTATACCACATATCCACAAATCGTTGATCGGAAAGAAGGGTTCGCAAAAGCCAGCATAATTTAGTGATTCAGTTAAGAACATGTGAAGCTATGTAGACAAAACAGATGCGAGCAGAGTGATTGTTGATAAAGTGTACCTATGTTACGAAATTGATGGCGAAAGACTGGCGTGATATATATATATAGATATATAAATAAAACAAATATTGATATAATTTAATATAGGTAACGAGAGTTAAAAAAAAGACAAATTTTCACCACATAATTGGCATTTAGAGTCGGGAAAGTTAATAATATAGTCTGAAAATTTTAGTGTACGTTATACTGCAATTACTTGACAAGCGATGCGTTGTAGCATGGTTTGCTCAAAACTGCAGAAGTCTTTGATACTGTATGCGAATTGTAAACTAAACGTTTTGAAAGTTGGAGTATTTAAGGACTTGGATGTGTCGTAAAGTTTGTAATTTTAAAAGAAGATTATTCTTTTGATTTCGTATTTTGTGTATGGTGTTTAACTTTGTCTCTTTTTTAAACTATTGCGTGCAACTAATGTTGTTTTCTTAAAATTAGCTATTAAATAGCATTGCAGTAATTCGATAAAACTGTATAATATGAGCGAGTATTAATAGGTATTTCATAAATTTTTTCACTTTCAATTTTTGAAATTTTTAATCCATTTATATTTAACTGTTTAATACCTTACGATTATAGTTACAAGTAAAAGTAGTTACGTACTCATTCTTGTTATTAAATACTCTTAACTATCTCATAGCAGTAAACAGTGTGCATAAATACCTCTAGATTAAATTTTTAATTTTGGACACTTTGTATTCTAAAATTTGTGTTGCCGAATATCTTTGCTTAAATTTTTGAAGTTTTCAGTCTCTGTAACATTAGTATTACATGAGAAATCATTCTGCTGACTTTGTTTATATTCTGTTAATTTTATGAAACGCAATAAGTTGTAATTTGTAGCGTGCTGTAATTTATGTCCATGATTATGAGACTGGAATCTTTGAAATCTATAAGGCTTTTACTCGTGTGAAGGTCAAAGAAAAAGTATTTCGGCATTGCAAAGCCTTTGATGTAATATATAATCTTTATTCCAGTAGTGTTCAATTAATGTAAAATCCATAGTAGAAATATTGAAACAATTTGAAATAAAATAGTATACATTTTTAGTTCTAACAACTATTAATTTCTATTTCGGTTCTGTTCACATCACTTTCCATTTTATTCATAAAACTACTGTTACTTGTGTCATTTAGTGTAATTTTCGCTGTATTAAATACCAGCCACATGTAAAATGTTCATTTTCATAATAAAGAGCAATTTTACTATTATCTATAGTTCAATTATTAAAAATTGTTGAGTCAAGAAAAGATATACTAATTTGTATTTTGTACCTTCTTTAAGTCTTTAAATTAAAATGGACTAAGAGATAATATATAATTAAAAGGCTGTAATACAACGAATGATTTTTGTAAATGCATTATTGTACACAAACTGTGTAATGTTTTCATATATTATGTGTAAACAGTTTCTAAATACACTTTCTGTGCTAGAAGGTAATGCTTGTCTAGTAAAATTTGAAAACTACCTTAGGTTTGATGTAAAGATATACGATGAGCATATACATAAATGCAAAGAATTTCTAAATTATATAATGCAGGAAAGAATACTTAGTAATTCTATTTAAAAATTAATAAAACGAATCTTTGTTTCGTTATAATCTTTGTAGCGTATAGAAATAAGTACATTTATTTGTGAAAAGATGTAATATATACTATTTTGCAAACACTATCATCTCTATGATATAAATTGTATTATTTAGAAGATGAGAGCGAAAATAGAGGATCATTTCTTTTGATCATTATAGGTATGTTAAAGTTTTTTGAAATTTCACGTAGTGAGTATATCCACGTCCAGTGCTGCCATCATACTGGGAGCGGTCTCCTATCACTACTCGATTTCCCCCACCAGCAACCAATCCCATGGCTCGTTCAAAACCTTGCGGCTTTTCGTCGAGTCCGCTTCTAGTGGGGTACGGTGTAGCTTCTTGCATTTGTGTGGGAGTGAGATAGCAGCAAGGAAGAGCTCCCCACTAAGCCGGTCAGAAGCTCAGTCGCCTTTCACGAGTTCGGTCGGTTGGGCGGCTTGTGTCGTGGATATCATTGTAAACGTGAGCATCAGTTGCTTGATACATAAATTCCATTCCATAACAGGAACGAACAAGCTCGTTTATCGACTTTGCGTAGGGGACAGGATCTCTCGACGGATCGTCCTCGGATCCGTCGTGAGAGGGCCGAGAGATAGTGCACACACCGGTGACAGAACGCGTGGGTAATGTCAAGCAGTGTATAGTTGTACGATCAAGATTTCGTATACTTTGGTATATCCTGGTTTACGGGTACCGGAATTTCGCTCGCGGAAAGATCTGTGAAGAGAGGACCTGTTTCCGTTTCGCTCACGTTGCGCTGTTGCCGGTGTTTACTCTTTGCAATCGAATTTTTACGCGCGCGAAGGGTGCGGGTAGGGGAAACAATTGGTTCGAAAAACCGGTGATTCGTAATTATAAAGAGTATCGTATTCTGTTTCGAAGCGGTCTTCTTGATTTCGTGGCAAGAGTCAACGGTATGATATCCTTGGCGTAATTTTCCACCGTAATACACCTGGATCCAAGATTCTTTGAAGATGACAAGTAGAGACACGGAACGAACCTTCCTTCGTGGCCGGTAAGTCTTTTCTCCCTGTTTCCGTAATATATTTGCGTGACATTGCTTTTACTTGATCAACCTGTTAGCCAAGTTATATTATTCACCTTTACTATGTTACGGTGAAAGGAACATCTTGTTGCACCGTGGCTCACTTTGAATTTACTAACGTCACGTTCTCTGGAAATATCTATAGAAACTTGAGATTCGACGATTCAGTGAAAATATACTTGCGCTTTTCATATCATTTCACTGATTTGTTGTGCTATATCATTCACTGTTACCATTGATCTCGGAAAATTAATCATACGTACAGTATGTGTATGTATTTGAACACTAGTTGCTTCAACGAAGGTCAATGAACAGTATTGACGCTTGGTTTCGACGTTTTTACGGTTGTTTCATCTCGGAATGTTATGTGCATCGAGCGTTGCTATAATTTATCAGTCTATTCTGGTACTTTATGTTTTAGAGTTACTTTAAGGAAAATATACTTTGTGATGTTTTGTACTTTAGTGAAAATTTGTACAACTACGATATGATTAACTCGTTGGTATTTCAAGGTTTGTCTCTTGTATTTACCAGGAATTGAAATTTAAACGTACATTCGTATTTCATGGTTATATCATATTACTATCAGGGGATTTTTTATTTTAAGTTGAAAAATTTGGGCTATTAATTTTCTGAATTTATAGCATTGGCAAGTAATAATATGGATTGTTTAATACACATTTATATACATTTCCATATTTTGGTTAGTCGTTAAATCTCATTTTAAGGCATTTTGGATATTATGAGGAAACAAAATAATGAATTACATATTTATTTATAGCAATTGACTCCATATTTTGGAATAATTATGTAGGCTCCAGTTTTATATTTTCATTATTTAGTTTTAGATATTATTCTTTGTTATATGTATTTAATAGCTTTTTCTTAAAATTGTTAGTATGTATTTAATATTTTATTGAAAATAATTGTGGAGTCTTCCAAATATGTAAATAGTTCTATTCTTAGTAAAAACATGTTTATTAAATAATTTTTCGATTAGTATATTATAAGATTGTCGTTTTAAATAAAAATAAGATATTACGTCTTTTAATATTATAATTTCGTTTACTCATGTATATATGTTATTTGCTTCATACTTTATCACTTTCATTGTTTGGACTGGATTTCATTGTTTTTATGCAAAGTTCGTTGATCTTCATTACAAAACTACTTTGAATATTCGGCACGTTAACGTAATAACACGTTATCCAGAGAGTTTTATTTTGCTTATTCTTAGAACACTGCCAGAAGTCGTTTAGAATGTATATGGGATTTTCATGAGTTTGCGCATGTTTCTTATAAACGTCACGTTGAGTCATATTTAATAATCTTTAACAATGATTCCATAAGTGATTATTTATTTCCTAGTGAAACAAAATAAAGTGTTAGATGTATCATGGAAATGTGAATGAATAATCAGTTCTGGTATAGGTTTTTATAATTTTTTAACTATGAAATTGACATCTGAAGCAATATGAAATTATAGAAAAACAATGAATAAACTTTCAGAAATGGTTACTGAAACAATTAATTTGTACAAAATATACAGATAAGCTACGTCGTATTACATGCAATTATAAAATTTTGCTTAACCATATTTCAACGAAATTATGAAAAATTAATGAATATCGTAATCCAAAGATTACAGTCCACAGATTAGGATTATGAAAATTATAAGATAAAGAAAGCGCCACATTTTGGACTCTACATATTACACGTTATTCTAAGAAACCCTGTTCCAAAATGCTCGCCAATTTAATTATCCTTGATTTTCTTCGAGAAACCTTGTTCCTTGTAATACATTGAACAGAGGAAAAAGAAAAGAAATTCCACAAATTTCTTGAAATGTTTTTATCTCAAACTTAATATATTCCTACTACATATTTATCGAGTCATTGAGAAAAAAAATGTACCACAATGCGCAAAATGTTTGCATCTAATTTTGTTACATATACGTACATATAAATAAGTAAATAAGTATAATCCAAATATGTAAGCTGCAATATCTGAAGAATGAAATCGTTATTTACGTGTTAATAAAAATATGAATTTGCCTAAATATTCCTAGTTGAGTACTGATGTTACAAACATTACTTTTTAGAATTCCTTATAGGATTTACAATTGTTTATGTCATTTTCGTGTAACAAATAAATTTACAGAAGTAAGCTATTTGTTACTGAAAAAGATTAAAACATTAATCCTGTATACCCATGGCTTTCTTGCATAATAATTTATGCATTAACTAACAGTTAATAGTTGACAAGTGATAAATTATAGGTTTGTTATAAACAGAATTAATATTATTAATAATTATTGTATGCTAATATCATCAGTATTATTAATAATTATTAACGATAATTACACGTTACATCAATAAATATCAATATCACTACTAATCATTAATATTATAGACAGACAGATTTTTCTACAGAGATGGTTTTTTCAATTTCATATCGAGCAGGACTCGTTTTTATTTCTAACTTTCTCGCCGTAACCCATTAGCGGTGCCCTTCCTGCGAAAATATTTTAAACGTAGTCCAGTATCTTTGCGCGGCCTATCCTACGAATCTTAGCAAAAATGTTTTCTGTAATCTAAATACCGGTACCTGGAACGCAAGGTCGGTTGATCGGCAACGTCATCGAGGCGACGGCAAATGTTGCGGTGAAAGTTTATCCTGCATGGTAGGGATCTCTGCACGCTACGTTCATGCAGGAATGAACACGGAATCGTTCTTAGAACGAGAGCCTCTCCGACGTAGCTTGGGAATTTCATGTATAAATACAGGAAATACTTCTTCGTTACTTAACATGAACTGGAAACGCGTAATCTTGTTTGCGTGTCTTTCTACAACTTATTCTTTCATGTCGGTATCACATCGGTTGATTGATTCGAGTGTCGTGTTCGTATCCTTTGATTTACCTCGCTTTGCGATATTGAGAGTTTAAGAGTTTAAACGAGGCGGAGTCTCTTGCTGCTTCTTCGTCGTTTCGCCTTTAATCTTGCACCGCACGTGATTAATCCATCAAGGATCACGTAAAAGTCGCGTAAACGTAATTTTATTAAACAATCGCGAATTGAATCGTTGTTTCGTCAGGCCACCGAAAATTTATTAGTACAATAGATACATTGCAGATTATTATATTATATTAGCATAATAGATATATTGATAATTCATACAGTTGCAAGATCTAGATGGGAGAATGATGAGTCAAGTAATCTCGTCTCTTTATTTTCTCAATATTATATTTTTTATATTGTCGATTTAGTTCGTTTTAATCTGTGATTTATAAATCTTCTCTGTATTTAGGTTCTTGGCTAATAGTGTGCTAGGCTTTTAATCTAATACGAAGATCACAGTCAAGTAGAAATATCGCACTAGGTCACAGTGTACGTGGAAGATACAGTGATTTTAGATCTCTGCTGCAGTGTCAATTTTTCTACGCAAGTTAATAGGATTGCGCGAATGTTTTGTGCGATTAAAATAAATTTATATAATACGATTATAAATTATAATCCAATTTATAATCATCATATAAATATTGTAGCGTTACGCACAAACTGGAATACACGTGGCATGCAGAAGTCGTATTGATCGGCTTCATAAATTGAAAACAGCAGGAAAATGACGATATTATAAACGCTGTTTTCAAAATTTACTTCGTAGCGAGTGATAAGCTTAATAGAATGGAATGATTGATGGGCGAAATATTCGTTCCACTGTGACAATTAAATCATTAGTTAATTGTTGAGGAATAATTAAAAAAACGTTTAAAATTTGATGCACTCTGTCCATAGTTAGTCATACAATGTTCGTCGATGTTCAGATATTTATCAGTTTAATGTGTTTGTTAATCAAAGGAAGTGTTGCATCGTTTGGGTAACTAAGATATTCTAAGTACTTGACTGTTGCAATTACGAAGGAGCTACGATTGAATGAATACGATCTTATTGGGTTGGCAACTAAGTGAATTGTCAATACCATCTAATGTCAAAATTCGCAATCACTTAGTTGCCAACCCAATAGGTTGTGTATATAATATTTACGTTAAAGTTCATTTGATACGAATACAATGAGGAAGAATGGAATTGTTCGTTAAATATTTGTATATTTGCGAGTTAAATATTGTCATGTGACACGCGTCTGGAAAATCTCTTTACTGGTTAATTAGTGATTGAAACAAAAATGCAGTTAGATGGTGGAATATTTTATGAAATTTTGGACCTAAGAATATTGAAATATCATCATTAAGAATTTATGTTTTTAGTTAATATTTCGTGGCAAATGTAGGTTTGCTCAATTTTATCGTATGTTTGGCAATTCTGCAATGGCTTTTCTATGGGACAAATTGGACTCAAATGTCTATATCTATATGAAAAGTAGACTTGATCAGTTTGATTTTTAAGATATTTCTATTTCTTTGCACCAAGTACTTTGTACCTTCCCATGATAGTCGAGTCTCACTGTAATTGTCAACATTTTCCGTACAATATACGTATTATATCGTTAAAATTATGTTCTTTTTGTAAGTGTTGGAGTATTCTTGCGAGCCATTGTATGTACAGTAATGGACAAAAGTTCAAGATTACTTTTCTGATAAATTATCGCGCTGTATTTTAGATAATAAATAACCAACAGTCCACGATCGTTCGCTATGGAAATCTACTCTATTACAGTCTATTAAATTTTAAATCTTCAGAAAACAACACTCCATTAAAATGTACTGTCCGTGCTTGTACTGCCCAGTGCTTGTGTGCTTTCCGGAAGCAGAAGCAATTTCTGGCTTCCGATTTTTACGACTGAGTATTGGATTCTTTGAAAGCCCCTTCGACACTAAAACCACGAAAATATTTCTGAACGACTCTTACGCAAATGTTCAGATCATTCGTAACGCAGATTTCGTTTTAACAATCAATAGCAATTCGAAAATGATCCTTTTCGGATAAGCAATGGATGCGCTGGTCCATCTTTCTTCTTCCTCCAACCATTTTTTTTAAATTTATAAATACTGTATCAGGTGTTCCAATAACATTTGCTGTATTTCGCCAAATGTCTTTCATCTCTTGCGTAGTGATACAGCAATTTTTCCATCTTCAGGGCGTACATTGCTGCTATACCCTGGATTTTCATTTAAATTTATCATTTGTTATTACGAATTTAGTATGTCGTGTTATATAGTTTTAAATTAATATTCGTAGCAAGTACAGCATCGAATCGTTTTATATTCATCCTCTCAAGTAGTGCTCGTGTTTTCAGTCTCCTGGCCGTTCGTAGATAGAGCGTGAGCGCATATGTAATTGCAAGGACGATTTGGTTATTTAGTATTTATAATGTGATGCGATAATCTACCAGAGAGAGATAGTCGTCTTAAATTTTTGTCAGCTACTGTATATGAATCAAACACGTATTCGTCATTCACCGGTCACTTTTACTGAAAAATTAAAGTCGCAATACGTGTGTTTATACCGGCTAGGTAAACACATTTCATGTTTTTCGAGAGACATTTACGAGTAGGTCTGGTTCGTGGTTTCTTGAATCAGCGGCACAGCGCGATCCGTTAGCACATCCTCTGGGTCATCGACCATACGGTCGCACAGAAGACTCGATGAGCTCGTCTTCTATCATGAAACCGTAGGATTTTCTATCAGATCCCCACCAAACTTTCCTCTGATAATTTAACATCAGATGTCTTGCAAGCGAACTTGTCTTTGTAGCAGAGATCACGCAGCTCATCCAACTTTCAGCTTGGAATTAATTTCTTACAGGTGCATAAATTTTTACAGGGAGAAAGTCGTTTCAGTTTCCTCTGCGAACTACCAACTTGTCTCTGGCCGCGAGATTGAGAACATCGAAATGATAACTTCCGAACGTTTACCTCGTCTGGAAAAAGTAATCGGCGAATAATTAAATTGGCTGTTGCGTAAAGGGTGAAAAGTTTTAATTAAAACGTCAACAGGGAACGTACTCTGTCAGCTAGTGTAAACATTCCTGTTGTTCTCTATGTTTAGTGGCAACTTTGCTGTAATTAAGCCACTGTCTAACGCTTTTATTTCGACGTGATTTTAAAAATGAGCCATGTCGAGAAAAAGTAATTTCTTAACTTGCTATATTATTCGTTAGAATATTTTTATGTAATTTGGGAATTATTGAAAAAGGCGTTGTCCATTGATATTCGAATAAATTATAATTGTAAATATACTATGTATATCATGCTAGACTTTTTGAAATTTTATTAGCATGATATTATGATCAAACGTAATTATCGTGATTATATTCGTAGAATTTGGAACCGATCTGATAAAACGCATAAAGATACGATACAATAAATAAAATTTAAATTGTATTTTGTAACTTCTATGTATATTTTTGGATCTGTTTGAAATCTTACCAATATGATCGCGAAAGTTGTATGTGGTACGAAAATACATTTTTTGTACAAAAGATATGATATATATTTGGAAAATTTTTTATAGGGTTCAAATAGGGTTCTCGCGAACACTGTACATGATACAAAGAGTTGTAAGTCCAACAACAAAACAACAATAACAAAATCTTCTACATTAATATAGACTTTATTTTTCCTCCTTAACTCGCTTTTGAAGAACTCTAGTCGCGTTACTTTTTCATCTTCGTTTGTTATAAAGAAAATTGAATTTACGATTTTTATTGTATGCAAGAGCTAGTCAAAGAATTGTCCTAATCTATAGTTATCAAAACTGTGCAACGTTACTTTTGGGACATTGAATTTATGCAGAATTTTAAAAAAGTTCTTGGATGGTAAAATTCATAGATAGAAAAAATATGATCGTAATGATTATTATTGTAATTCCTTATCTCCTACAATTATTTATTGTTTCCTCCTGCAAGTTTCATCAGCTGACACGTCATTTGTGTCAGGGATTCTTCATCATCAACCACAGGTTTCTAATAATTGCGTAATTTCCAAGTGACAACTAGCCTTTCTTTACAAGTATCTTTCGCTTATGTAAAATTCATTCGCCTTCGCATTATTTTTTGTTATTTTGGTTTTGATAAATGAAATCTCCTGACTAATAATCTCTTGGCGTTCTGTCGTATGTGGAGAGTATTTGTAATATGCAAGTAGAGACTGTTCACGATAAGGATGGCTGCGGAAATGAATGGTTTTGGTAGATATCTTTTCCCGGCTTTTGTCTAATCTTTATTTAGATTACGAAAATTACGTGTACTTTTTACAACACTTTGCTAACGTGAGTCTTTGCGGCTTGTTACTACTATTGTTTAACGTACACGTACATTGTTCGTGTAATCAATGTTTTTCGTTATTAATTTTTTTGAAAACGTAAAAATATTTCGTTAACTAAATTTAAAGTTCCACTCAATTTTTATCGTATTTTTCACTGAGAGATTGCGCTTTTACGATTACGACGATCCAATTTTTATAAAACTTTCACGCACTAACTACATACTTACTTGCGATAGTTTCTGAAAGTTGTCCGGCAACTGTCATAGCCGTAAGAGTTAGGTCCTCTTCTTTGCTAACAGTGTATCATAGACGCGATCTATTTGCTGAGACGCTACGATCATCTCTGTTCATTTAAAAACCTAAGCATATTATGTGCTTTAGTTAGTAATAGGTTAATGAATTCTACAATTTATAAATTATGAGTTATTGGAATTTTGTTTCATTAAGTGGAGATTTTCGTATAACAACGAATTTTTTTCGGACCAACTATACTAATTGTTGGGTTGGCAACTAAGTGATTGCGGATTTTGTCATTAGGTGGTATTGACAAAATTTCCAATCACATGACAACCCAATACATAGGACTAGACCCTTTTTCAATGCAAATGTAGTCTTCAAGCTCAAACGTAATTTTTGTTTACTTCAATTCCTCCTATTTTTATTAACTTTTTAAACTGCCACGTTTAATAATTTCTTAGTAACCCACAATGGTTACATGGTCAAAGATGATCACAATACTCGCATAATAAGCAATAAACAATAAGTCGAACCGAACTGACATAGGACTAGACCCTTTTTCAATGCAAATGTAGTCTTCAAGCTCAAATGTAATTTCTGTTTACTTCAATTCCTCTTATTTTTATTAACTTTTTAAACTGCCACGTTTAATAATTTGTTAGTAACCCATAATGGTTACATGGTCAAAGATGATCACAAGACTCGCATGATAAGCAATAAACAATAAGTCGAACTGATCTAAAAGAATTACTACTTCAAGACTTCCCATCCGCATTCTAGAAAGCTGTAGTCCCATATAACCAATAGCTGGCCTAAACAAAATTCATGGCAAGAAAAATCTGAAAAAGATCAATAAAGAAGTATACTGCATAGATATATATACTGAAAATCTAGTCGATTAATATGACAAATTTATAAAACGTAAATGTTGGAATTTGGCATACATTCTTCTCGTATCGCCCAGCTTACTACGTGCCGAAAAATTATTTTTCAGTTTCCTCATAGTACTTCCAAGGTATTTACTGTCTTAAAATACCTGAATAGATATGACAGCTATAATAAACGTTAACATATAATATAATGAGAATCGTAGGAAACATTTTCGGCAATGACTTTTCCGAAGTACATCTTCATTCGCAATTTCAACTGATCATTCTGTCTGGAAGATCCACCGTGTACGTACAGTACACGAAATGTTCATGCGCAGCTGAGAAAAATTCCCCGAACGGCGTAACATCGCCTCGTGCCAAAGTTCTTCCTATCCGGCCGAGTGATAAATCACTTTCCGGATACTCGTACATCTGTTTCGCTGGTTTCGTATCGTATCTATCATACTGTTCGCTAAAACACCGACGTCTACGCTTCATTACGAATTCCATAACGTATCGAGTGCAGCTTTTCACGCCACCTTTGCAATTTGTCTTCGTCGTTGCGTTATTAGTAGCAACAATGAAAAATCACGGTCATCTACCGGCTTTGATATTTGCTGCGGTGACTATGGAACTGCGACAAATAATCGTGACGCTAGTCGTATGATAGCCAAAGGTCTACCGATTTCCTCCAAAATTGAAGACAACGAAAATTTGTTCTAATTGCGTAGAAGAGAGGTCAGATTTTCAATTCTTTTGCCGCGACGAACAATGTGCCAGAGTTAATTACGAACGAGTATGTTTCGAATGGATGAATTTATAATAGTTGAAATTAAAATACAGTAGAGGCTCCAGCATCCGGATAACGGAGTATTTTCGGATAACGGAACAGCTTGTCTTTTTTCATGATCATTCTAGAAAACGTAATGATACAAGAACAAGATAAATATAATTTATTGTCTTTTAATTATTTGTTAGTTCCGTAGCTTTTTGCTAACGAGTCACATACATTTTTCGTTTCTTGTAATTTATTTATATTTGACCTGTCTATCTTTATTCGTCTTATAATTGAAGAAGACGAAATTACATTCTGTTCGTGTCTCAGTCTAAATTCTTGTAACGCTATGTTAATGCTTCTCTGTATCTCCATTTTTATTGCATTCTTTTTCCTTTTAAGCGTGAGTAGACTACGGACGTTTATGCGTTTATAGGAAATTTAAAAACCGCATAAATGTCCAATGATACTTATTATAATATTCAATGAAAATGACATTTTTACCGGAGATTCTATTTGTTCAATTAGATTTATAAAAGTTCCGAATTTGCGTAAAAATCCAAGATTTTGTCTCGTCTAAATACGAGAATTAAAAGGATTGCCAAGTAATTCAACTTAAAGCAATAAAATCAAAGATTGCTCTGTGGTAGTTAGAACTAGCGTTTTGATCTCATTGCATTATATTATTATTATCTTATTTTCCACGCATGCATACAAATAGTATTATACAATATAATAATAACATTCTGTACAGCATAGCAATACTGTTATGTTCTATGATATCACTTCTTGTTCGTTAACCTATTTAAATTAAAAAATAAAAAAAAGATTTCCACGTACAATCTTCGCCTTGTTCGTATTTCAATTTCGTTCCTATAATCATATACATAGCAACATTCTTTCGACTTTACGTTTTATATAAATTTACCATTTCCTCATTTTCGATCAAATTGAACAGTCGTTTTTGTAACAATCTTTGGTATAGTTTATCCGCTTGTGGACACGGTTAGACGTTACGAGTTTAAATAAAACGTATCCAAAGCGATCCTTGTACAACATAGTAATGCGTAGATATCAGTATTTTCGAAAATTCGTTACACTTATACCGTAAATTTTATGTACTATGTAGTTGAAGTTAAACTTGTGTTCACTTCGAAACGATACAACACACATTAAACTCATTTGGGAGCAGCACAGTAAACAAAAATTAAAACACGTGAAATTAGTTAAGAAACGATTTATCTTCAGAAAATTCAAGATCGACAGGAATAACCATAAGTCTGATATACAAATGTGTAATAGAGTTGATCTGGACACGTGGAAACCAGCTTCGGTGAATGGCAGCCAAGTCACAGGTTTAAAAAATTGAAAGTCAACTAGCTAAAATCCTTCGTGCGATCATAGACGCAACCTGGTACTTCAGAAGCGACGATACTTGCAAACCATTGCACGTCCACTCAATCCTAGAAGAGATCAAACGATTTTCTAACAAACGCAAAACCAGAGCCAAATCTCGCGTAAATTCGCCGGTGGCACATTGTTGCACTAGTGCAGTCAGAAGACTGAAATGAAAACTCTCTTTCGACTTGATATAATTTCGCTCTCATCGTACAAACAACGTTACTATTGTAAATAGCAACGTTCCCGTGACTTTTGAAACGCTTGTGGTTTAAAGTAACGAAAGCCACGCGATGCACTTCGTACTATATATATAACTATTTGTAAATATTACAGTAGCGAGTAACAGGTACAGATAAATATGGGATTATAAGAAAAAACGTTTTGTTTCAAGAAGTGCGAAACGCTACGCAGTGTCCGATTTTAATTGACATAAATATACAACTTGTAAGAAGTTATAGTCGAGTATGTACATATAATATAATATATAAATTTTAGAATATATTAGATCGCACACATTTCCTCTGTAGATTTATATAATTTTTTAACTAACACGTTGAATGCCATGGGGTCACCGGTGACCGGCGCAACAAGATTAATAGAAATACATAATTTGAACAAATGTCAATATTTCTAAATTTTTTATTATTACCATCGCTACTACAATAGTGTGACGAAATTAATGCAGTAAAAACATATAAAAATAGCTTTATTTATACATGAAATATAGATCTGTTATGTGCGCTCCCCAGCAGTGGCTGTCGAACATGGGAAAAACCCGCTTTTTCCGTGTTTTATCTTAATGAACAATAACCCTAAGGAACGTTTCGATTTGAAGGATGTTTGATAGCAATTAAGAGCCTTGACAGTAAAGTAAAAAGTGCTAAATCTTGTGACGGTTCTTTAGGATTATTGCGGGTCCAAATAAATATGATCGAAGGATGGATTATGGTTTATGGTAGGTCCCGGGACGTAACAAAATAAAACAATTATTTAGCAACGCGATGAAACAATATGAGATAATTGATAATCGAAAAAAATAAGTAAATCGAGTGAAATTGCACTACAGTGTCCATGGGGATCACCGGTAACCTCAGTGAGATAAATTTATTAATGATAATTATACACCGTAACATATCTCTTGTAGGTAATACTTCAACATTATATGTATTGCATAATAAAAAATTCATCGTGACGCCACAGCCAAACCTTGTAAAACTGGCGTGGCATTTAACATGTTCAGGAAATTAAAAAGGAAAGTAGCGAATTTTTGTCAAAATCATGTTGTTAAGACAAACAGTAGATTTGGACATTAAATATGTATATTTCTGAAATTAGATAAACACGCGTACCTTTTGTACCTCGGTCGAGTAACGTTTTCCACATATTCATATTAAAGAATAATAAATTGCTAAGGTAACTTTGAATGGTTTTGATCGACCATGACTAGCAGAGATTATCGTTAGCTTTCTCCAGTATAAGGGGAAATGATTAAGGCGCCGCTGTCGCTAAAGAGGAAATTACTTACGTTGACTGTACAGTATCTCTGTCAAGAAAATGTTCAATCTTCGGGTTAAACGGTTCCAGAGAAATTAGAGTTTCGATAGAAAGCAAAATCAAGGGTTTCGTCCAAGTTTCGCGATTAACTTGAATCGCTCGCGCTAAAAGGCGTTATGTTTAATGAAGGAAAAATGGGGCAGCTTTAAATTTTTCAAATGCATTTTCTACTTACCGTACTTCAGCAGTAAGATCCTCTGATTAAAATTTTTATCCGTAATGAGTGTTCCAATTCGCAAAGATTAAACTCGGTCGGCTATTAAAAAAAAAAAAAAATAAAAAGAATTGACAAGAAAATCTTTTGCCACGGCGAACATAAAATTTAAAAAATCTCTACCCAATGATATTACAGAACGGAAGGTGTCTTGATACAAAACATGAAAACATAACGGAATTTACAATGAATACGGCAGAAGCTAGTGGATTTACCTTTACGATTGGCAATACGTTACAGCAGGCGGCCACTTTATAGGACGTAGAACATAGAGGGAGGTCCGCGTCTATCGGTAGGTTGAACAAAACCGTAGAATAAATTCCATTAAGAGATTTCAAAGCCGTGCATGGCACAAAGAAAGAATCAGAGCGAACGAACGACAATTTGAACGACAGAAGAAAATATACTGGCGGAGAAAAGGAAACACAGGAAAAGGGGGGAAGAGCGTAGATTGTCTCCACGAGTGGTGTCTACGATAGGTACAAGCAGAGGATCGAGGTAACGGTTTAACCCGACGTTTGCTGCACGCGGTGGTGTGTATCGTCGGTACCTGGTATGGAGAGACAAGATACGCTTTCTTGCGTGCACGTGCACAGTGCACATACATGGTGGCTTAAAATATGCGCGCAACATTTACAGGGCAAATGTTAGACATCAAAGCAATGACAGACGACAGCATCGATTATAGACGATACGCTAGAAACTGTTTGAAATTTACGTCAGATTGCACGACGAATTTGCGGTTAATTAATTTGGTTATTACTCGACTGTTCACGTTCGTGCACTCATAAAAAATTTCCAGACACAAAAATAAACGTGATGGGGTACTTATGTGATATTGAAAAATTCAGGTCTGTACGTTTAAGCTGTGATGTATAGCAAATAAGCTCCGTGTAATAGACGTGTAGACTAGAGCGCAATAAATATTGGAGCAGCCTGAGTGGCACGAATTTCCTCCTGCGACCAATATTTGTTGTTAAGTGCCCCAGCCTGTAAACTGCAATTGGTATTTAATTAGACTGCAGTGGAATTGGTACTACGTTATTTCTTAATATTCAAAGTCGCATCTCAATATGTGAAGCAGTACGTAACTCTAGCGTTTTATTTTTGCTGACGTCTGGTATATTGCTTCTATTTTCATATTCTGAAGTGACCGTCTCGTTCTATCGTTTATAAAAATGGCTCTGTACCTAATTTCGTCCTTTTAAATAGATAGCCGGGGACGAAATTAGGAACGCGTTTCGTGGAAAGAAATTTTAAATAGAGTCATCCTGAGAAAGTGAGCAGGATCAAAATACGGCCTATTTTACATGTGACGATCGATTTTCGAACGATGTGAGGGCAGAAAAGTGGATTAGATGTATCGCGCGGATGAAATGCTGATGTGGTCTGCGCGCATCTAAAAATCCATGATTGGTCAAGTTCAATGTTCATGATTTGTTTTGTATATATATAATTAATTTTAATGTAAATAATATAAACTGTTTTTTAAAATAAATTTCTCAAAATAAATTTGAAACGAGGACGAAATTAGGAATACTTTTTTTAACAACAGGAAAATGCATCCTTTTACATATGTACTTTTTCCTCTGTTTGTATGAATTTTTATGAAACTTTGATCGCAGATTTTCGTTGCTATGCTTTCAAGGTAATTGTACAAATTTTTGCAAATCAGAAAGCTAAGAACTTTAGGGGGACGATATTTGTGCATCTTACCTTACTATTAATATCCAAAGATACATAATATCCAAAGTATAGTAATAGATTCTATCCGGTCAGTTACGTTCATGAAAATTTGAATTTGCATAAACATTTGCTGTCTAGTGATCGTATATCCGAGCAAAGATTCTCAAAAGTAGAGTTTGTCAATGCGGCTTCCAAGAGATATCTTGTAACACCCTATATACGACTAAGTATGTGTGTGTGTGTGTGTGCGTACGGCACACGCGTGTATTCGCGTTCTCGAGCTCGCACGCTTAATTTTCCAACGTAGCTTTACGTGCCGGCACGTGCACGTTGCAATATTCACTCGCGCGCACCTTCGTCTCTAGGATTGCGTACGCGACTTGCCCAAACAAGTCGTAACTGACGCTTAAGCGTCCTTGATACGATGCTGGATGCGAGCGCCGTAAAAGGATCGAACGTAGACGCGGCATTTTGCTGGATATGCAAAATAGGAAGACGTTCCACGGGCTGCAATTGCACGGTGGATGCCGTTCGAATTTCAGAAAAGGAGATTGTCGATTGTCGCAAAGTGCTTGCTTGAGTGGCTTGGCAATTCTGTGTACGGTTTTTCGGAGAAGTGTCTAGTGAAACAAGATTGACGGTTGAGAATGGTAGGAGAGTAACGAATAGCCATGTTGCAATTAGGATTTCATTCTGTGTTATCTCCAGCTTGAAAGTAATTGTGACTACTAACAGCAAGATAATAGCTTGAAATAGTACTATGTCTCGTCATTCGTTTATCGTGTTTCTTGACGTGTTTCTTGCTAGTTGTACAGTGTTAGATACAATACATAACCGAGTATCGTGTTAATATAGTCTCTCTAAAAGTGTCTAATACAGTGTCTGTCTAAAATACTCTAAATGCTCGCTTTTTTGTTCGCCCTTTTTTCTGACCTGATCCTAGTGCGTTTCCTTGGATACACCGCGAGGTTCGACGACTGAGTAGTGTAACCTGATGCGAATTCAATCGTCCGTGAAAAAATACTAATATTCCGTTTGGACAACGACGAATGCTTTTATCTCTGGTTTCTTAAAAATTAAATTTTTACTAACGCATTTGTGAGATTTTTCTGGTTCAAATGAGAATAATGGTTAAAATGAAGTAGGTAAATGAGTAGCTAATATGAAGAACGCGATATATAGTTTAAATCACTTTTACATGTATATTTAATAGACGAAAGAAAATAAGTTAACGGTATTAAATAAGAAACTGCGCTCCAAATTGTATCGTGTTTGGTCTTGTTTTAATCAGAAAAATGCCAGAATTATGGTGGTAAAAGTTTCGTTTAATAAAGATCGAAAAGAAAAAAGTTCCGTTAACATTTCATCGCCAAGTAGTTCCGATTTTCGAACAATTATAGCCACAATATTGTATATGGAATACTACGTTATTTACTTATAGTTGATGTGTTTCTTCGTTTAAACAGGCAGAAATTTATTAATAATTAATAAATAAGTGTCTTGGAACAAGAACAACACGTGAAATTTACAGTGATTCGTGGAAGTATTTGAACACATATACCAGAAATATTTTATGAACAATATTATGAGATATATGTGAATCGTACAAAACCTTTTGAAATTTCATTAGCCGCTTAACGAGGCGCGATTATCGTAATTACGTTGGCAAAATTTAAAACGAATCTGAAAATGTATGTAAAGATAACAAGATCCCTGTTACAAGCATACACTGTGCAAAGCTCATGGAAACGCTTGAACAGTCAATTATTAATCGCATCAGTGAGCCACAACTTGTTGTTAGTGAGACCATTTTTAGCAATAAACGTATGTTTAACACCGATATATTTTCCGGTGAACCGCTGTATTTTGAATAAATGTCACCATATGTAATTTTCGCTGTTTACTAACTGCCGTGACTTGAGCTTTGACATATTTTCAGTGATACATTCCAACTGTCATTTGTGCTAAATGCGAGCCTTCTTAAAACCGTATTTTCCTATCTCTCGTCTGTGAGGCAGCCGACGTAAGAAACATCTCTGAGTTATTTCTCCAGTTTTACGTACTTAATCTTGTTCGAACATTTGCAATCTCTGCCGTGTGAAGAAGCACCGGAAGCATAAAGCAGATCGTGACATTTCGATGCCTAGAAATCTTCCAAGATCGAATCTTTGAAGATTTGTGTATTTTCGAACGGTTTGCATCCGCTTCGTAGTCGATTTATTGCGTTGCGTTTTAGCGACCCTTGTTATGCTCTTTGAAAACGCCTGGTTTAATTTCCAGAAATTGTATTTCGATCTGTCTAACGCCTGTATTTGTTCCTACTATTTCCTACTATTGCCAACCAAATATATACGGAAGATGATTTGAAAAATTTATTATGGGTATAAAAATAGTAAACAGTAACAATATATAAGTATAAAATTATAAAGGGTGTACGAGTTTCTCAGAAGCCTAAGCGATCAACCTCAGTTTTTATAATCTCAATTATAATACAATTATGACCGAATATATTTACTATAGTTCCAATTATCCAGCTTCTGTCATATTACACGATTAATGTTCGCTCATTCGTTATTTATAGGTAGTTCCAAGACAAGTTTTAAAAAATAATGTTTTTAATATAATCGCATCTCTCTGTCCTCCAATTTTGAAGTTGACTAATGTGGCTTCTGAGAAGAACATAAAGATGACGAATATGGGCGAATAATGAATTATAGTACTAGATCGTCAAGATGTAATTGTTATTTCGCTCGATGATACAGAGACACGTATTCAGTCGTACATTACATATTTTACATATTTACATACGTGTACATATACATATTTTGCGTATATACTTTGTATACATATTTTGTCCTTAACCTACGACTTACGTTCGAGAATTTTGGGCCGA
This sequence comes from Bombus vosnesenskii, assembly GCF_011952255.1. Lineage (NCBI taxonomy): Eukaryota > Metazoa > Arthropoda > Insecta > Hymenoptera > Apidae > Bombus > Bombus vosnesenskii. Next base: position 239,509 of record NW_022884350.1, read on the forward strand.
AAACGTAAACAAGCTATTATATATTATATTATATATTATATTTGGCTCGATTATCGTACTACGGGCTATGCCCGTAGTTGTAGGTTGAGGGGATATTCTGGTCTAGAAATTTGAAAAAATCGAAAAATTTTTTTTTCATATTTCCAAAGTTTAGACATTCAAGAATATGCCCTTAAAAGGATTTTTCAAAATTTCAATTATTTTATGTGTTACAGCCATTTTTGTGACGCGACATCTGCTCCGGCCTGACCGGAACAAATGAATAGTAGACGGTAGACGTTGTCCGAGTAAACTTGTCTCAAAACTTTAAACGCGTTTTTCTCGAAACTATTTTTTTCGAGTTAGCGTGCACGATATCTCAAGTTCTAATGAACCGATTTATTTTAAATTTGGTCTGAATATTCCTTATATACTCCTGTATCGTCCGGATCACGCTCAGCTCAAAATCTTTAATATTACTATTTTTTAAACGTTCGGAATTGTCACAAAAACGTGCGAAATAAGAAATTTTTTTTCAAACGGCCGTCATTTTGTGAAAAAATGTTGTATTGACTTTTCCAAGGTTCAGACGATAGCGGCATCCATAGTAATTAAGAATCCGTTCGCATTTTTTGTCTCAGATGACCAGGAGGGTTGATATCATGCACGCCACGATGCCCCATTTTTTTGGCAGCACCCACTTTGCCAGCTCATAACTTTTTAAATATTGAGTTTTTTTCAGTGAATTTTTTACGTAATCTCGAAATATCAATAAACAAATGCTAAAAAGAAGGATAGCAAAAATATTTTTTGTTTCGCTTGTACAGAGCTTCAAAAATCGCCCGAAATTCATGCCTCTGGACCACAATACCCCCTTAAGGGGTTAATTACGCAATTTTGTCACATGTTTATGGCCATTTGCTAGCAGAAAAGTATAATATGACATCATTAAAAAGAATAGGAAAGTCTACGATATATACGATATGATTTCGCAAAAACTGCTGGGATTCATCGATCATAATAAATTTTTATCAAGGTTATCGCTGGAACGTAACTTTTAAAATGATATATAACGTTTATGGTGGCGAAGGATTGAAAATGATGTCCCAGCACCAAGTGGATAAAACGGAGCAAACGTACATTACAATCTAACGTAATACGCGTTGTATGTATTTCTTGTATATCATCCTAATACAGATCCATTATTCTCTTTTATTATCTTCCGTATTATATCAATATTTTAACAGCTACTTTACTTATATTTGTATTACATATACTTTCTTTATTTTTACTTTTCTCGTACGTCATATGTTTGCATCGTGTGGCAAACATGAATCGAGAGAGCAAACGTTCAAATACGAACGATAGAACGAACGAGATGATAGAAAAGAGTATGAATTGTGATTCTCGCGTAACAACGATAAAAGCAAGAGATTTTTACGAATTTTTCTTAGACCAACTACTAATTACGCGAGATCACAGCTTTTTGGGATGTAAATATAGTTTTAATAAATATAGAAATATTTATAGAAATATTAAATATAGAAATCCTAATTACGTAGAATTACAGCTTTTTGGGATGTAAATATAGTTCTAATAAATATAGAAACGTAATTTTTTAATTTCAATTTCTCTCAGCGTTTATTAACTCTTTATATTGCCACGTCTAATAACTTTCTAAACTGGTGTGCGCGATAACTGAGAAACTAATAGATTGATCAATTTCAGCTCTGTCGCTTTGTCACAAATTTCTCCAATTATCGAACGTCAAATTTTTATTTGATCATTTATTTATAATATCCTTTTGAACGTTATAAACTGAATTTGTCCGCGGGAAAAAGTAAATTTTTCTTCGAAATGCTAGAACCTTCCAATCTTTTTTATTCCTCTTTCAAAGATAGATTCGACCCTTGACTTTATAAAAATTCCTTCTGCATTCTGATGACTGTAACAGGTACCATACAGCACGTCAATGCATGCAATGGATGCATTGTCAAAGACGATCGCAACACTTGAACGATATACGATAAACGATAAGTGGAATTGAAATAAAAGAATTACGTTTGTACCTGAAGACTACATTTGCATCCCGAAAAGTCCCATTTATAAACAGTAGTTGGTCTACAAGAAATTCGTCTAAATCTCTTGTTCCTTTATAGTTACGCGAGAATCTATCTAAACAACGATTGTTACTTAGAAATGATGAAAATTGACGAAATCAGATTGGACGTGGATATTAGATTTTCAAAAATATTATTTAATAACGAAACATAATATTCAATGAATAAGTAAGTACAATAGTTTGTCAGACAATAACTGTGCGCGTATATTACATAGTAACCCGTACATTCGCTAAATCGATAATTTCACCGTTACGCAGTTACAAACCGTTCTCTTTCATCTTCCACGTCCGTGCAATTTGTCCGAATTATTTGTTAAAAAATCGGATGCGTTCGGCGCGTGAAAACGTTACCGTTCGTTCCGATTGCCTGCGTGAAATTGATTGGCGAAGGTTTAAAAGTCAGATTTAAAAGTCAGTACGCGCGACCGAAATTATTATTTGCCTAATATCGAGGTCAACGTGGAATATATTTGAAAACCGATTGCCAGCAACGACTAGCTGGTGACGATCGTATAAGCGAATTTCCGGAAAACCCAGCTCGCGGTTGTTTTCGTTTTGTTATCAATCGCTGGCACGATATTGTTCGTAGATGAAATTGGAAAAGGGACGGAATAACCTATAGGTACGCAGTTACCGGATGCACCCGGATCTGTACGAACATACAAGAGAATTCAACTGTTTAGTAAAAAGCGTCGTTACAGTTAACGGTTTCATCAATCGATTAACGGTCTCTCTGTTTTACGGTCTGACGAGCGCGCACCGTGGAAAAACTGATTTTACCTATTTTCGCCCAAATTACTCCTTGCTTCGGTATTTTCTACCTATTTTCCGCGCGACTGTATCAATTGTGTCCCCGTGGAGAATAGCAGTGATTCGGTTCCGGTTAATATGTCGCTTACGATGTGAAACGTAATTCGCCATGTGATTAGAGAAATTCGTTATTTCCCTTGAAAAGTCGCCTTTCGGTGTCGTTTTGTTTTAGCCGCTCTGCCGTAGATTAAACGTTGTCCGATCAGGGACATAGATTTGTAAAGTCGTCTGGTGTGCTAGTGCGATCCGCAAAGCGCGTAAAATGCGGCGTAAACGCGGGGATAAGTCAAGATAAAGCGAAGAAATTGTGGACGGCCTGCAAGGGCGAAACTCGGCTTAACACATTTCATGCGGCGCGAAAATGAGAAATTCCAACATCAGGTTAAAATGTTACGCAACGATATTTCATTAGAAGAACACGTTGCGACCGTGTTGAATTAATATTTTTTCGTTTCTTCTTGCGTTCGTTTCGTTTTTACAAGAGAGTCGGTTTTTCCTATTATTTTTCCATGGAATGAAAATACGCGACAGCCACGTTACACGTGTCTCGTGCGAAATTGGATAATTCTACGATTCGAAGATTTTATCCCGTTAAAATACGTTCGTGAACGATAATTTATTTTACAACGTTTGCTTATTTGCATATATAGAAAGTTGGAAATTATTTTAATTATATATCTTCATTGTGGATTTAACTTCCTCTATGAGTGGAAAAATAATGAACAGTTTTTTAATAAATGCACGAGCATTTCTATCAAACTGCGATAGAATTGCTGTTGAGAAGTAGAACTCAAATCTGTCTGGCTATAAGGTAACACGTTACGTAAAGTACCTCGTAAAATGGAACTCTATTGCTCTTATAAAAGTAAGAAAGTATATTTATTAAGAGAAGGAGTTTACTGTAATTGCTGAAACTTTTCTCTAAAACATACTTCATTCGTTCGTTCATTCATAGACGGTTAATATTTTCGAATTTGTGCGTTTTCAGTATTCTTAGAATGTTAATTTACACGAAATAATTTCACAGTTTCTAACTGTAGATAAATTAAAAGGTACATAATTGTAAGAAAAAAATACAAGAGAATTGTGAATTAACAACCTTCGCAAAATATTCAGAGAAGGTTGAGAAATTATAATTGCTAGCATAAAATTCTCTGTTCAAAATCCAAGAAGTTTTTACAAATATACGCATACATATGCAATAGATTAATTCGGCGACCTCTCTGCAAAAATCGAGCAAGTCCACTTTTTACAAAAATTGTACGCGTTGAAGTTTTATATATTTTTATACATTCGTCCGCCACTACAGAATCCTGATATAACGTTGTCAGACGAATAAAACAGTAGACTTTAGAAATTAATGGCCAAACTATTATTCGTGTCATTTTCATTCTCGCACAATTGAATTAAATTGAAGAAATTGAAGACTATCATTCATAAAATACTCATTCTAAAGTATAGCGTTAATGTTGCGTTAATCTATCAGCCAATGTGCTTCAAACGTGTTTAGCAAACCAACTCTGTTAAATCGCGTGTCTTTCTTCTCGTCGATTCGAAATGTCTTGGAACGCACAGGAATCGTATCGGTGATCGGAAAGTAAAGAAAGTGTACGTGCCAACGAGAGACGGCCAGCCGGATGTCAATGGTCTGCCCAGGAAACTGGAACTCGAAAGAAAGTCAAGGAAAAATAAAGACGCGAGAAAATGAGATATTCCATTTCGAATTCCGGGCATTTTGGCACAGGAAGCAGACAGGTCTAAATACCGAGGAAGGTTTGCTAGGTAATTTTTAAAAAAACGTAACAAGTACCGTTTCTCATATCGCTCGTTGCACCAATTCCTCTCGAAGTGCAAGACATCAGCGTATTTAATTCAGTTTTATTCAATTTCCCATAACATTAAAAATCTGCACTTGCCCGGCTTCTGCGTCAAGGTTTTCAATCTACCAAGGTATTCGTAACAATGACCAAACGCGTAGCTAAAGATTGAGTGGGATTATCGTGGAAATTAGCGGCGAGGCAGACGCGAGTGTTCCCGCGCCAGGGCAGAGAGAAGACGAGTGCGCAACTTTCCTCATTAACTTGAACTCTCGTTTTTCAAACGCAGCGAAACGACAGCAGCGTTCCACCGCCATCTCCGAACCTCAATTGCGCAACACACAAGATTTCGCTTCTATTCATACGCACGTGGGAGCCGACGAAATTCTCGAAATTCTGCGATACAATTGTGGAAACCGTTCATTGTGCTCGGAACAGCTCATTGTTCTCTCTATCTCGCCGCTATTGACACGACGTTCTTTTTACCGTGCGATTTACGTACCCGATACGAAATCATCGCCGTAGCAACGTTACTCTTGCCGGCAAACTTTTCAATAGTTGTCGTATTTTCAGATTCAACGATAACGAAGCGAATATATGTCTACTGAGATATGTATAATTTTATGTGCTAGACTAGATTAGCTGCGTAGTAGTGATACGTGTATGTGAATATGAGTGTGTGGAAGTATGTGTGTGCGCGGTGTCTCGAAAACAAAGGAATGTAAATTGTTCAGTCAGTTAACTGTCTGGTACGGAACAAGTTGAGACGCGTGCAAGTCTGTATCGATGAATATCTTTGAAATCGTTTATCAAATAAATATATAACTATTTTAATATGAATTCTAAGTGTAAATCTAGTGTTCCTATACCATTATTTCGGTAATTAAGATCCAAAATTCTCAACAATGTCGATGGAACTGAACCACCGAGCCAATCGAGAGAATTATACTTAATACGTTATTTATTAAGCGGATTTCACTCGCAAATGTAATCTAATTATATATGTTAGAAAATAGATGTATGCACATCTGTATCGTAGCGAGGAATGAAAGAGAGGAAGACAAAAGGAAAACATCATGAGACAAGAGCGTCGCGTATGTGTTGAACGAATGAATGTGCAATAAAACAATTTATTCCTGTTTGAGAAGTACATGAGAATACAGCGCTGTTCGTTAATATTTCAAGTTATTATGTTATATATAAAATAGTTATTCCGTTCTAAATAAGTTTTGTATTTAATAAATCGTTATATGGTATTACCTTAACAATATATACAGGAAAATATTTCAAATATGTTTCCCCGTATGTGTGAAGAATGCGATACATGCGGAGATATTGTACATACGTTTCATCGAAATCGAACAACACACATTTCACATAGAATGATGTTGGTATTTTAATTAATAGTAAATTATGATTCACAAAAATATTCCTGAAGGTTTATTTATTAGCATGTCGATCCACCTTCCTTTTGCTTTTGCTAACTTTAATGTAATATTTACGATGGACTGCCACGTTTCATGGATTTTTTGTCTTAGTTCTTCTTTCGATGTAATTTTCCTACTTTTCAATCTTCTGTCTACTTTATCCCATAAATGCTCAATGGGATTGAGGTGAAAACTTTGTAATGGACGTGGTAATATCTGTGACATGTACAATATCACTTAACGACTTCTGTCGAATGCTGTTGTCCTGTTGAAAGCACTGATTGTTTGGTAAATTTAATTTTTCCACGCTATATTTCAAATTATCCATAAAAATGTTCAAATATTCCGCCTTATCTAAAATCCCATCGATAGAAACAAGATTTCCAACGGAGCTCGCTGCCTCACACCATTGCCGATCCGCTGCCATATTTCACCGTTGGACGTAGATTCTTCGGATTTAGTCCCGTATTTTTTCCCCTTCATACAGATTTACGACCATCGCTCCCAAAAATGTCAAATTTACTCTCATCGGAGAACAATATTGTGCTTCAGTAAGAATTATCTCTCTTCTCTGTGCGTTAGCTATTTGGTAGCCCAGAACGAGATTTATTCTCAATTCGTTTTCCTCATTTTCCTACTTCCTTAAGATATGTTTATATATATGTAATGGAATAAATTACGCTAATGCGCTAGTCTACGAGGTTTGCAGTTTCACTTATAAATTTCCCTTCTTTACTTTTTACTTTACCGTCTTTGATTCTTTTCCCGCCCTACTCTGCCTCGATTTTTCCCGAATCAACCGCACGGTTACTCGATCTGCGAGAAATTACAACGACAATTCTACACGGAATTTTCTACCGACTAGCTGTTTTAACCGTTTAGGCACTATGCGCCACTATAGTGGCTTTCGCGGATGTCATCTTATATTACGACGCGCCACTGTAGTGGCTCATTCTACTGACTTACACGCTCACCGTTTGAACTAAATCATCTTTTTCATTTGTCTTGCTTCACACTTTCCTTTGCTCTCGCAACGTTTTATAACAATGTTAACACTTTGACTCACTTGTTTCGCTCAGTACGTCACAGTGTTTTAACACAGTGTGTCGTTAGACGCAAGATTTGTTCTCATTTTTTTTTTATTGATGTTCTAATAAAAATGTTTAATTGTTCAATGGGGCACTTTTTATTTCAAAGTATCTTCTATTTATCGGTTATATTCAAAATGCCCTAACTGTCAATTTTCATTCAATTTTTACAATTGTAAAAAGTTCAAGCGCTCCAGTCAGCAATGACCAACGTGGCAGTCAAAGTGTTAACAATATACAGACAGAATATATAGTCCTTGTTTTTGATACGCCAGTGTCAGGTATCAATCGTTGCTTTCCGTTAATATAAATAAACCATCGTTGGATGTTCTTTTTAACATGCCGATCCGTATTCTTATAATTTTTTAGAATCTTCAAGCTCAAAATGTCGCTTGAAAATAGAAAACGAAGAGCAATTCGAAAAACACTATCGCGCTATGAGTGTGAAAATTGTAACGTGAGTCTATGTGTCGTACCGTGCTTTAAAATATATCACACTCGATTGTATTATTAATTATTAAAGTAAATTATTTAAGTTAATGTATATGCATCATATCTTTAAGAAAAATTATAATTTAGTTATCAAACACTTGTTCCAGTGTGCTTGTGTAGGGAACAGCGTTATCCGTCACACATTGCAGTGCTGTACCATTTACGTGTAATTCGCGTCAAACTCTGCCGTACAGAGAAACAGCCCCGCGCAAAATTCAGCTTATGAAGTTAAGCTGTCTCAGTTGGCTACGAGTAATCTTTGTTTACGTTCTCTAATCCCTCGAAACGTAGTCAGATTTTCGATACTTTTGTGAGCCACTAGATTTGCCATTGGTTTCAATGAAATTCTACCTTGGATGTGCACCTTTCGATTTCAATAAAATTTCAACAGATTATCCCTGCACGAATAATAATATTTAATATAACTAATATCTATTATCCTCTAAGTATCACGTCGATTTCCATTATATTAGGTTGTCCGAAAAGTTTCTTTCGTTTCATAAGGTGATAATAGATAAAGAACAGTTTCTGTTTTATATTATTTTATTGAATTAGGTATGATCCATTTCGTTATATTTCTATTATTATGTTTGCGTATAATTCAATACACTAATATAAAATTAAAAAAAAATTGTGCGTCTATTGCTTCTTCATAAAAGGAAAGAAACATTTCGGACAACCTAATAAATATATCATATTTTATATACTTTCGTATTTTGCTAATGTATGTGGATAGTGGCATAGCGAATTTGGACCGACGTTTCCAGAGGAGAAATAGCGTAAATCTTAAATTTAATTAATTATGATCTAATTAAATTCTGAATTCTGAAAATGTGTAACTCCACTGCGAGGGAAAACGGTAATCGAAATTGCGTGTCTCGATGGGAATTAATTTTACCGCTGAGCGCTTTTTCAACCGCGCACAACAGCCTGTCCCATGGAGCTTCGCGCATCTCAATTATCTTCGTTATTTTTGCCAATACGTTTTGTAATTCGTGTTCGAACTTGATTGTTCGGCATCGGATCAGCAAAGGCTGTTTGACGATTGTTACTGTTACGAAGACAACAACGGCAAAGTCAGCGCTCTGTGCACGATCGTCGCGGAATAACGTCGGCGGCTTAACACCAGAACTGCCGATAGTTAACAGGAAGCTGTTTCTACCAAAACCAAAAATGACTGGTCTTTAAAAAATACGTAACAATAGAATATTTTTATATTTATTGATTTATTACTTTCTTACAGAAGCAATTCCATGTTATGTAGTACATTTTTGGTATTATTAATCCATCCGGGACGATGATCCCTAAACAAAGGTTGACACATTTATAAAATTCTAGAACCAGTCATTTTGACCGGTGTGGTATTTCTAGCGTTAGCATCTAGCGATCTAGCGATTGATCCGGAATTTTCGTGATAACTGATATCGTCATATCGAATGATACGCAGTAAAAATTTTAAAAACGCGACAAGTACCAGTTATTTTGACTGGTATTGGTATAAATAGCCTTGATACAAAACTATTTTCAGTTTGAATACATAAGAAACAGAATAAAATTCATTATATTATTCTTTTACTTATCTTTGTGAAAGGCATTACATCATTGCGGAAAAAAGATATAACATGACTCAGGAATTTTAAAATAAAATTGTAAAACCAGTCAATTTGACCGGTGTGGTAGTTCTAGTGATAAAGAATCTTAAAGAAACACATGATAATAATAGGAGTGGTTTCTCGACAGGTAGATGCGACAAGATAAACACAGACGTCAATTTCGTTTGTATAAATGGGACGTTCAATTTTTCACGCTTGATTTCCATGGAATTGCGAATTCTGAACATAAAAGCGCTAAGCTACGTTTATCCTGAAGCTTACCGCTTCTAAGATATTTGACTTGGTTCGTTTTATGACGTTCGTTCTGTAAACGAATGGCGCGAGAAGTACAACAATGCTACTTTGTCCCTGTTATTTGTTTATGTTCGAAGAATGTAGTGTGTCCCATGCACGCGCGTCTTTCCATTCGTTTTATAAGGAAAGCGATAGAACAGACGAAATCAAGTATTTCGGAAGCGCTAAGTTTTAGGATAGAGGAGGATAGCGCGTTTATGCTCAGAATTCGCTGTTCATTTTCGTCGAAATCAAGCGCAAGATATTGGACGTTCCATCCAAAGAAAAGGGAAGATTCTTAAAAAATTATTAATTAAAAAGAAATTATTAATATTATTACCACGTTGTGTATGTTTTGAGCTCCACGACTTCCTTTGGTAACATTTTCGCGTATTGCTTGGAATAACGAAGGTGTTTCAGATGCGCGGAGTTCGTGGGATACGTTGGATGCATGTACAGGGTGTCCCCAAAATCGTGCTGCAACAGCTCGAAGTCGAAAGTAGGTTGAAAAAAGGAGCAACGCTTTTTCATTTAAGGCTTCGTTTTCGAGAAAAAAAAAGGAAGAGTTGGAAAAGTTTCGAGATGTGAAACTCGTGTTTCTGCTCGTGTTTCTTGCGTGTTGTCAAACATGGCCAATGCCACGACGTGCTTTCTGTTATTGCTATTATCTACTTCCACGATATCGGTCTGCGTGTAATGTTACTCCTCTCTACTCCGATTTAATTGAATGGTTTCCTTTGGTTAACGTAACAAACGTTCGAAATGTTGTCTATGTTGCTGGATACACAGCTGTATCCTTACTAACTAAATTATCACGCGCTTCTTGTAGCGAATTACGCGTATTTTTTAAATCTTCGAAAGTCGAAACGACATTTGTTTTAATTCTTCGACGCTGTTATCATTCTTGGAGTATACTTTGGATTTAATAATACAAACACGAGCAGAAACAGAAGCTTCGTGCCTTGAAACTTGTAATTAATACAAGTTATTTCTTTCGAAAACAAAACTTTTAAAACGAAACTTTTTAAACGAAAAAATGTTATTCCTTTCTTTCGACTTATTTTTCAATGTACGTTTAATGTGCATTTGTATATTTAATTTATATAAACAGTAAATTGCACTAAAAAGTAGTAAAAATTTTGTCATCTCATTTCTTGGTAAATTAGTTTCTTTTAAATGTGTACTGCTTACAAATTCTTGAATTTTACTCCATCATTGCCTTTTATTATTTTTTATTTTTTGTTTCTTATTTGATTATTATCTTATATTAACTTATATTTTTTTTTTATTATTTGTTTATTAAATGTTTCTTTCCGGAGTGCGCTCGTTTCGTGTCTTAACACCGCTTTTAACACTACGCGCATTAATGTATATGTATTACATATTCCACATATTACGTTGAGTAATAAGTTTGTTTGTATTTCATGAAAACTTTACCACGCGCTTTTATTATCGTACTTTTACACGAAATCTACCCAGTCAAGGATGCACGTAAAAAGTTCTATTTTTCAAACAAGAATACTTTATCAGATTTTTACATTTGGAAGAGGGCAATGTTTTAATATTTCCTTGCGTAATACAACGACCGGAATTAATTATCTTAAATTTATTACATTTTTTACGCGATAGTGACGTTATGAAGATTTTTACATTAAATCTTGTGATCTTTTCCGTATCATTTATAAGCGTTTGTTTAGAGGAAATCAACGACCTACAACGGAATAGATTTAAAGAAGGAAATTTGCAGTACAAAAATTAAATAAAAATTTTATGAAACCAAATGTATTTGCCGGTAATGTTGCATTAAATTCTCTACTCTTTTGCATTGCTCAATTTCAAACCAATCAAACATCGGTTCAAACAACATCAATATTAATATTAACATTCAATCAGATTCAATAGCCTCAATTAACGTTACTTTCCATTTATCGTACTATTATATCGTGGATTTTTGACCTCGTTTTGGCAGTGTCTTTCGTACAACATGGGAAACATAACAAATTTAAAAACGTTCATGATCTCGTTATCGCGGAGAAATCATAGGAAAATATAAAAAACATGATCAGACCACCGTACTGCGTATAGAAAATAACGAAACGCAAGAAACTGAGCACGTCGTATATGCGCAAAGAGCGAATTATAATTCTGCTAAATAATTCTAGGAAAATTGATTTCTTTCGATTGAAATTTCCTGGTCTGCGTGGAAACATGTTCGACGCTTACGATTTAATGATAAAAGTTCTTATTGCTTAATCGATTGCGCTACCAACGTTTTATGGGAGTACGAAACAACGCGCATCGTGCGCGTGAATGCAAATTATGTGCTCGGCTTTCGCGATAAAATTCGCTGCCTTTTAAATTACGCGTAATTAGCTAGCTGGCTTTTTCTGCTTCATTGCTGACCGAAGTAAATCAAATATTGGCGTGCGGAAGTTTTGAATTTGAAATAACGTTTAAGCAAGAATTTCACGGCGAATTAATTTCAAATCTTCATCATTTTTTTAGTTAAATAACGTTTCGCTACCCAGAGAAAGTCAGTAACCAGCCGAAGTTTAAGAAAATGTAGTGTAATATTTCATTTGTATTCAATTATAAAGTTGAAACTGTACATCACAAATTTTTAAGAAAAAATGTGATAAGTTTGTCGTAATTTACAAAAGTTTTTTTTTTATTGAAAGTACTTTAACCCTTTGCACTCTTATGTCGAGTATGACTCGACATGAGTTTTTATCTCAAGAGCTCCTTTGTCGAGTCTCACTCGACGTTCTTTCAGTTTCACCTTTTTTTATGAAACGTGCGAAAGAAAAGCAGGATTGCATCCTGGAAATTGCTACAACATATATCATACACTTAAAAATTATAAAATACAACAATAGCGTGAATAAAACTGGTATTTAAGTGAATTTTCTTCTTCCTTTATTTATTTAAATTGTCTTATTTTTTAGGTAAATTAAATTTCAAATAAAACACTTACAGGCGTTGGCAGCTACTGATAACAAAATTGAAATAAAATTCGGAATGTAAAGGGTTAACGTGTTCTCGTTGCCTTGACTGTCCCGGTACGAAAGCTTTTTACGCAGAGTCGTCGATTTATCGTACATCTTTTTCGTAACAGCGCTCCATTAGTTTTGAATACTTTTTCCAAATTGATCTTCTTGATTTTATACAATTTTTCCTCGTTTACTTATCGACTTTGTCTCGCACTTTTTCCATCTAAATCTCAAAGGATGTACGAGATACAATTAGGAACAAAGGGATGTAAATAACATTCTCAAATTTTCTGCCGATGGCATAGACAGCTAATTAAATCGTTGAAAATTATGTCATAAATAATTGAAATGACCCAATTGAAAGTTATATAATAGTGTCATTTAGAAGCGGATGGCAAGAACTGCGAAATCTCGAACGAGTTGACTGCATGTGGATTCGATGCCTTAGGTTGATAGTAAAACAGCCGCCAAACGAGTGCTTGGCTATTCGTTTTCAAGAAATTAATATGTCTTTTTATACATTTCACTTTATAAATTCTTTTGATATTAATCTTTAATGTATTAAATTTCTTACAATATCAATTTAATACTAATATTAATCTTTAAATTCTTCCTAATTCAATAAAATTCTTGTAATATTTAATATCAATATTAATATTGTGTTTATTTTTTAATATTAAATCTTTTCAAATTAATTTAATTTAATCGCGATAAACTTTCAATTATTTTCATTTATTACAGTGCTCAGGCATATTTTTACAATTTTCCAAGTGGGAATAAAAACGTAAAAAAAAGTAATTTCTCTATGAATTTCTCAAAAGCAAAGGATCATGCAATCAAATCTTTTTTGAATTGTTTCACCGTCGACATAAAGCATCGAACACGCATACAGCCAACTTGTTCGAAATTTTGAAGTTATTGTCATCTTCTTATCAAACCTCTATTGGAATATTCTTCAGAATCTGAAAAAGGAAAAAGAACTTGACGAGGGTAGTTTTCAAATCAAACCGTTGCACTTTTAGAATATAACGAGAATATAGCGTAGAATTTGTCTGAAGCATTAAATGCACGTACAGCCAACTCGTTCGAGATTTCGCAATTTTTACCATCTCCTCATTACAGGTTATAAAAATAAATTGCCCAGGCAACTATTACAGCATGTTGAAGCGAAACGGAGCACGTGCATTGTATTTTCCGTTAAGATGGATTTCCCAACTAATTTTCAGATTAATCTCGACCGTTACCGATATGATCATCCTAGCTAATGAAATATTAAAATTAATATTAAAATTCAAATTCAAATAATTAAAACAAAATATTGTGCGTTTCGCATAACGCGTTAAAATACTCTGACAAATACTTGCGAAAAATCGCAAATAGAACAGACGCGATGAAGTAGTTACGTACGCTGAGAGATAGAGATAGATAGATAGATAGATAGAGAGAGAAAGAGAGAGAGAGAGAGAAGAAAGAGAGATTGGGTCATTTACATGGAACACTTTTACTCGCGAGAAGAATCGAGCGTGTCCCAACGCGCGATGCAAACACTTGCACGAGGATAGGGAAGCATCGTGAATCGCGTTAGAAAGTTGCAGCTATAGGTATACTGGGTAGGAAAGTTGCGTTTTCCTCGTAGTCTAGTTAGGCGTTTCGTTTGGAAACGAGCATCTGCCGGGTAAGAAGCGGATTCAACCGGGCCCGGTCGTTGCACATGCAATTTCGTACAACCGCGTTCAGTCATAATGCGTCGTTGCTTGATTCTCACTGTGTCGTACGGTTGCGTTTCGAGCGCGAGAATGCGCAACGATACGGTGACCGGTCGCCGACTCAATGCACATTTCTGCTCTTCGTTAGGACGCTGCCAGTAGCTTGAAAAATCCACGAAAATACTTTGGCGATATATTTGGTGTCTCTAAATTGTTCGAGCTTTGTACGAGTTTCACGATTTTATTCAAATCTCCTGGCATTTTCGCCTCTTTCTTTTTTGGACTTAATCGCGCCTCTGTTTTGCTAAAAACAGTCTCCAATTTAGGCAAGTAACGAAGTACATAATATGAAATTGAGATGCAAGGATGTAGGTATACGGTGGAAAAACGGTTTTCCAAACTTTTTGTTCTTGTTGGGCTCGTGCATGTGCACGCGCACACGCTAGCACAGCGTTAATTTTGTGCAACATTTTTAATATCGCATTTTAGTTACGTTATATCGTAACTATTAAAAGGAATCTTGCGAATTAAAAATAAGTTTTGAATTATACGCGTATATTGCTGTGCCATGGAATAACAAATTTGCTGTCCTTTAATCGGTACATTGTTTGAGAAGCATACACTGATAGTTTCGAAAAATCGAATTTCTTCCTTTATTTTCGTCAAGTTTTAAGCGTGCAGAATATCGTGTTATCAAAATTCAAACTTTCGACGGAGTTACAGGGACGAATACACAGGAAATTCAGGAGGGAAAATTGGTATCCCGAAACTTCTCTTACGTTTTTCTTAAAACTTTGCTTTTCAACCCGGTCGTTACGAAATTTCTCGAACGATACGTCTGATTCTTTTCAAATTTCGAAGCAATATTCTGCATAATGTATTCTCCGACGTATAACTTTCTCCGCATCTCAATTATTTAATCCTTTAAAAACATTTAAAGTTGATTTTCTTTTTTAGTAAAAAAAAAAAAAATTTTTTTTTTCAAGTCTGTCACTTCCTCCATCACCAACATTTTTTGGGAATTCCACGTTACATTTTAGAGGAAAGATACTAGTTTATGATTCAAACAGAATTTTTTATTTTAAACCTGTAGAGCATCGTATCGCCGGGAGTGGCGGCTGGTTATCGATGTTCTAGCGGAACAGGCTTCAGATATATAGCGAATAATAATTTGGTCGTTTCGTAACGTTTCTGGAAAAAATGGAAAAGTAAAGTTACGAACTAGATTAATACGATCTGCAAAAAACTGAATTTTTCGTTATATACAATAATTAGTTTTGGAAAGGAATTTCGAAACCTTACTCGTTTTTAAACATCTTAGGCGCCGTGTACGTCGTACGAATCGATAAATTGCGAATTTTTGTGCATTTATGAGAAACTTACATGTACAACAATGTGTATGTAGGATATCCAAAGATATATAAAATTTTCGAAGGAAAATTCTCGTTGTGACAGAAACCTTTATCATCTAAATTCGATTTATACAGTTGCGTAAATAAAAATGCAAATTTGCAGAAAAATCAGCAGCCTGATTATCAGCTATAATTGTAAAATCGTAATTAATTCGATGCGCGTGATTGTAATGAAAATTGCGCGTATCGAAGTATGTTATGCGGAAAAGAAAATGTGTTCTTCTTCTTTGTAAAATTTACGTGAAATATCGTTTGGATAATCGAGGCCGAATAATTGTACAAATTGACGATTTAAAGAAAATTAATATCACAATCGTCTTTCAATTACAATGAATCATTCTATTTATATATTTCATTTTGACGACACGATGAAGCTTTTATCGATTGTTCGAGTATCAAAGTTATAAACTGTATCCTAGCGTTTTTTATATCTAAATTTGAAAAAAATGGAAATGAATTTATTCAGAAAATTGTTTCAATAGAAGCAATGTGGCGTAGAACATAAATCTGGATAGTATGACGAATAGGGCAGAATTTCATACTCGAAGTTATTCAGTTTTTATAGTGTCAAACGTGAACGTATGGCCGGCTATTGCATTGCTACGAAGAATAAAACAGTGCCATTGATCAATACACGATGTTTCTATAGTAATAAAGAATATACATCTTAGACCACGGGAGTGCAAACAATTGTAGATTAAATAATCATTCTGTAATTATTCTACTATTTTATAGAATAACGTAGACTATACTTTGCGATAAATCTTATGCAACCTAATGTCGTATAAACCGTCTAAACCTAACTTAACCCTAACCTGATGCTAACCCAATATTTTATTATTCATATTTTTAACAAGTATAACGTTAGAAGGTTGTAGCAAAATGTAATTTATACGTACACACAATTTAAGCGACTTTGTTATTTATTTTCCTCTTTCATTAATAAATTATCTTTACGTACAAACATCAAATCTTTTAGTAAGGAGAAAAAGCTCCTCTGACTTGAAGTTACTTTCCAAATATCATTTTCCTGTTTCATTAATAATTTCTCTTTACATACAGAAATCAAGTCTTTTAGCAAGGAGAAAAAGCTCCTCTGACTTGAAATTGCTTTCCAAATATCATTTGTTCTGATTGTTATAAGATCTTAAGAATAATCCAAATGCATCACAACATTTTCGATTAAAATTTTACACCGATATAGTCAAAATTCACCAAAAGAGGAATTGTATTTGTAGAAAAGTCTATATGCGTCTCTCAGTCGTAGAGCAAATTCAGTGTGCCATTCATTTAAATTTGCAAGCACTATACGAAACGATCCTGTTTGTTCCTAAATAACGTGTATATAATCAAAAAATATATTTCTTCAAGCTGTTGTTTTTATCTTTGTTACAAAAGTATATCTTATAACGTTTCGAGTAAGAATTATTATAAAATTGATAATATTTAGCGTGGAGCTTATCTGTTGCTTAATGACATTTGCATTATTTTATACAGAATCAACGTACTGTATTTTATACAGTAATTATTTCCAAATGAAAATTTATATTTATTTTTCAATAAAATACTTTTTAATTTTTACATTTTACAATTCAACTTACAGTGCTATCTACGAAAAATCTTCATTTTCGGTTTGGCATAGATATATAAATAGTTTCACGAAGACCAATCTTGACTCAATAACAATTTCGTTTAAATACCGTTTAATAATTTCATTTGAATTCATTTGCCGAGAAGTACAATTCACTCGATGTATATTTATTTATATTTTTCAGTATCTTGTATAATTCGCACGTACTTTACGTAACGAAATATTTGCACAAATTCGCTATCTCGATCGGAATATTTCGATTGAATTGCAATAAGTACACGAACTAAATCGGACTAAATATTTGTACATTTTATTCGACCAATTTTGCTTCGAAATCGCATCACGTAATTTCCTGTTTATGTACTCATCCAAATAATTCCTACCTGTACATAACTCGTCAGGATTTCATCGGGAAAAGTAAGATCGAACTATACATAATCTCGCGTAATCGTACTTTATAGATAGCGATTTCCGTTTCGCTTTCCTTTTAGTTTCCTTCCGACAGGAGCTGTGCGTAACATCGGTACGTGTCACCGGGCGAATCGCTGCTACTCCATTATATCATTTATATGAGATAAATGAAAAGCTACGAGTCACGAATGCACAACACGTGACTTCGACGTGTCACGTTTCTGATCCTTCGCTTCCTATATCTATATACGTATACATATATAGCTATCCTTGCGTCAACCATATTCGTATCGCAAGTATTCCCTCGTCTCGTTTTACTCCTTCCATGCACAGAATTCGCGTTAGAAATCGGCGATGTCGTGTTTGAAGCAGCAGCTTTCTCGAACGAGACGACGCGCGGTGATGGAACGAGGAGGGCGAATTTTGAGTTTGTCGGGCGTGTCACTTGCTCAAAATACTTCCATTAGCTGCGGCGATAGCTGTTACGCATATAAATTTTGTAAACGGCCAAGGTGTTAGAAGTTCCAGGCACGATCGCGCTCAAATTCTGCCACAGAAGCCAGTTAAAACGGACGCGAGTGGTTGGTCGGACCGTTATTTTCCCCGTTACGGAGCGCGGCTTCATGGAAAACGATACGACGAACGGATTAATTCGTAGCGTCGATTTCCGCGACAAGCGTTACAGATTAGAAACTGGAAGCGGCGGAAATGAAATTTTTTATTTCCAATGGCCAACTATGTTTCGCTCTTCGCCAGTTCCACGACGCGTTACTTGCCTCGACGATTCGTGCTCTATGCTCGTTAAATGGAAATCTCCGCGCGGACCACTTTCCTCTACCACGAGATCTCGTGCATACCATTAACGTTATTATCATATTCTTAGCAGTTTAATCGCATCAATTAAGTAACCGTATTACGCTGTTATACAGAAATCGTGCATTCATTACGCGTCTATTAATTAGAGGCGAAACAAAAAAATAACACACTGTTTTATACATGGGTTGTTGTAACGAACGCTTTTAAAATATCGATTATTCGAAATGATGTGGACCTACCTCGGATAACAGACGGAAACGTCTGTTAGTGCTCATAAATCGTATGATAACATTGTAGAAAAACGTTGACGATCTAATGTCGTATACGTATTTGGATTAAATTAATTATTAATCGGCTGAAAGTTTGATTAATTGCTTTCGCAATAGCTGGCTATTTACACTCTTACTCTTAGTGTTAAAACTTCGAAGAAATTGAATTTATAGTAAAGTTCAAAGCATCTTGGATAATACGGAATTTCGGTTAAACGGAACTCGGATAACCGAGCCTCCACTATATTCAAATCCGCACGAATACGCATTTTTCATAGCGATAGATTTGATTTAGTTTTTTGCTAGTAAAAGGATATTTCACGTGCGAGGATTTCAACATAATGTCCTTTTTGAGAAATGACTTTTACTCTAGAATTGTAGAACACAGTTTCGTTCATGGAATTGTGCAATATTAAGTACTATGGTATTATATTGCATTAAATATATCTATGTAGAATATGATACAGTGTATTAAGCCGTGGAATGCGAATGGTTGTACTGTTAATCTCTTCTGAAAATATACGCGCTGCATTTTCACAGATTCTCAATCTTGCAAAATTAAAATTCGGTATCTTACGCAATTTTTATTACAAAATTTGTATTTCCGTCTGCTTTGATCGTTACAAAATCTTAAGCGTACAATAATTCAAATGCATTACAAAATGTTCTATTTCTTGCACTGATATAGATTCACCAGGAAAAGGACTGTATCTGTAAAAAAAAACACGGGGAAAGTTCGTTTTTACCAAGAAGGGAAAGTAAAGCAACTGCTTACGAAATTTAAGAAAATTATTTATTGTTATGCATAGTGTGCTATATTTCGCTGTTATTAGTTACAATATTCAAAGAAGTTTTTTAATTTAGAATAAACGACGATAGTGGAAGGATATCTGTTTAAACCTACAATTGAAGATTTCTTGTACACGACACCGTAAGTGCAAAAATTAAAAAATGTTTTTTTTTATCCTATAATGTCCTATATGCCAATGTAAGAACATTTTGCATTTGTAAATAATTACTGACAGTGCAACATTGCCTCTGTATAAAACAATGTACAATTCTTACTCTATATAAAATATACCTTTGTAATAAAAATAAAAAGCACATTCTGAAATTTTTCTTCTTTTTATACAGGTTATCTAAGGACAAACAAGATTGGCACGTATTTACTTGCAAAATTAAATGGCATATTCAGCTTTCTCTGCAACTAACATGCAAATTCAGGCCTTTTTTCACAGATACAATCCTTTTCCTGGCGAATCTATATCGGTGCAAAAAATAGAAAATTTTCTAATACATTTGGATTATTGTACGCTTAAGCTTTTATAATAATCAAAACAAATGGTATTTCTCTCTGTTAAAAAATTTGACGGTTTACAGCGTTGTTTGCACTTCAATCGTAGAATATTCATCGCGATAGAATAATTTACGATACCTCGAAATGCAAATGAGGAATATATTTCGTCTCATTTTAAAATGTTGATATTCATTCGTTACTATTATTTTATTTCATGAATATCATTTTAATCATTACTACCATCTTTCGTTCCATTTTCACATTTGGTACATTTCATTTGGAACATTCGCATTCGTACGTTTCGTCGAACGTCTTTACACTCTCACGCATCTATATTTGATATTCATAGTCGACGTAAACTACTTTGGAAAAATGTTCAACCGCATACAGATGATTTCTTACAAATTCCACCTTATACTCGGCCTGATACAAAATGCATTACATCAGGATACGATATCGAAGCTGACGCAGCGTAACGCTTGCTCGTTATAAAATCTGTTCTTGGATATATCCGAAAGT
This sequence comes from Bombus vosnesenskii, assembly GCF_011952255.1. Lineage (NCBI taxonomy): Eukaryota > Metazoa > Arthropoda > Insecta > Hymenoptera > Apidae > Bombus > Bombus vosnesenskii. The sequence continues at coordinate 260,141 of NW_022884350.1, forward strand.
TACAATGAGTATGCGAAATAGTAGGTAAAAAAAAAAAAAGAAAGAAAGAAAAAAGAAAGAAAAAGAAGAAACGTGCATGCACGTGAGCAATTTCTCGATACGTTTCACCGTATAATAGTTCGTCGAACTCTTAAATGATGATGGTTTGAGAGATCGAACTATCCGAGTATTGGCTTCAACTTGTTCGGATAAATGAAAAGCGCCGAATAAAACGTGACTTCGATATGTCACGTTTTCTATCCAACATTTCCTTTAGTGGCACCCTTGTCGCGTTGAAAGTCCCTGGAGAAGTTAGGGGAGCAATACGCGACGAAAGGCTATACGTGTTTGTATTTTATGTATACATTATGCGTACGTTATACGCATGTAACTGAGAATAGATGTATGTGCGTACGTATATATAATATATACAGAGTAGTCTAAAAATCAGTCGCCACGGTTTTTCCGGCACTTGCGATCATCGAATGATTCCGACAGAAAAATATTTCGCGTGAAAGTCGATCAACTTTCGATCGACTACAAATTGCAGTGTTAAGAATTTGAAAAAGATTTTACTTTGATGAGGAGTTGAGGTAATTCCTATTCTTTGTAACGCAACAATGCAATAGTTCAGAAGATATTTTAGCTTTAATGTTGTAAAATTCCTCGTTAAGACAGGGAAAGATGACGCAGCGCTTTTTTCTTCTTAGTTTTTCTTAACTTTCGTACGATAAGTTTTACGACATTAAGGTTAAAGTATCTTTTGAACTAAAATCCGAGTGTCTTAATACTTTCTTGCAGAGAATTAAAGAATGTATCGAATGAAACATAACAAAAAGTATCGAATGGAGTATAAAAAACGTGTCTCCGTGTCACTTAAAGCAATAGTAGAGGTGATCATGATTTTTCATCGAAGTAAAATTCTTTTTGAAATTCATAATATTGCTCGAAAGTTGATAAACTTTTCTTCGAAATATTTTTTTCTCTCACTGCCGGAAGTGTCTGAAAAATCGCAGCGACTAATCTTTAGATCACCCTGTAATTTTTTTTTAATTTTCTTTTTTTTTAATTTTTCCATCGAGACAACGATCTACAGCGAGATCCGTTATAACGAGACGCGATAAAGTGCACGCGTACCGAGCGAAAATTCAAAGTCGATTTTCTCGAAAACAAAGCTTCGAACGAAAAATTTTTATTCTATATTTTCGACTTCTTTTTTCGCGTAGAATCACCCCCTTTTCGCTTGTACCACCAGTTACCAACCACCCTGTATATGTTCTTCCCATGAGCTCGAAGTTGCTCCGTTACACGGTGTCTGACATATTTCGTGATGTTTAAACCGAAGTGGTTGAATTTTTTACCACGCAAAACGTCCCATCCGATGGAGTGAAGCGAATCTGGAAAATTCTTCGAGAGATAGGAAAAATGTCACACGTCCGAAATAAATAATACCACACTGTATATTGCTGCGTGATACTTGACTTAGCATCTATACACATAGGTACATATTTTCGTGACTAGCCTAACCGTTTCAGATATCTCTCGTTTTATCTTTCGAATTATTCGTCATTGGTCTTTCATTTTACTTTTCTTTTTTTATCTTGAAACCTTGAGGCGAGATCTCGAGACGAATGTCCAAATTTAGTGACAACGATCGAAAGAATCAGAAACAGAAACTATTGAGATATGTATAATTTTGTGTGCTAGACTAGATTAGCCGCGTAGTAGTGACACACGTACGTGAATATGAGTGTGTGGAAGTATGTGTGTGCACAACGTCTCGAAAAACAGATGAATGTAACTGTGTTCCGTTGGCAGTGTGTTATGGAAGACGGTGAGACAAAGAGAGTACTGAGACGCGTGCAAATGTATATCGACGAAGATCCTGGAAATCGTTTATTAAATAAATTTAAAACTATTTTAATATGAATTCTAATTGTAACTTTGGTGTTCCTTTACTTTTATTTCGGCGATTAAGATCCACAATTCTCAACAGAAACGATCGACATTGATGAAACGAGGATTTGCTAAATCCGAGATTGAAATGCTTCTAAACAGTTAAGAACTAAAGAAGTTACTTGCGAAGTTTCACGAGATCTGAGAATTTTTCCATCGATTTCTGTTCTATTATTGCGAAGCACGCATCGAAGCACACAGAAGCTCGTTGCTGTATCTCAAACATACACGTAGGTATATGTATATCGTACGTTCACGTGGAATGTGTGAGTGGCTGACGAAGGGAAAATTTCGAGTTCGTGAAATGTCACTTCCCAGAACGTCTCCATTCTCCATCAATTTCTGCCGGCGTAGTTACACCAGAGCTGGCTCGAACTACAAGCAGCGAGGTTAGCTAAAACACGTGTACAGCAGGGCTCACCGAGAAATTATAACGTAATTTCCAGCTAATGGAGTTAAAATAACGTCGCGAGCTACAGTCCGGAGTTGGAATCGATTTGTTCACTCATTAGCGACGTAGTCACTGCTTCGCCTCTTTTTCCTGCTTCATTTTTTATAACGCTTCTGACCAACTAGACTTCCGCTTACGGTTAATTTTAATACCGCCGCCGACACTTTTACCGCGCAACATACTTTATCGAGCGAATCGAATCGAAGCTTCGAGCTTGATTAAAAAACTGTATACATAACTTTCGTTTTGCGTGAGAGAAGAATTTCTTTTGTGTCTTGGCAACGATGTAACGATCGGCGCTGAACGCTGCATTTCTGTCGGTTTCTTTATTTTGATGAAAAGAACCTGTTGGGTCTAGAGATGTAGTCGGCGAAGTTTCATAGAAGTCAAAGATACAACTGTTAAGACAAACAATTCTTTGGGACAGAACCTGGTAGCCTGTGAAGACTGCAATACCAACAACACCATCGAACATCTACTTTGCCATTGTATCAAACTCGAAGACGCAACTAAAAGATACCCAAGATTACGCGATCGCTTCTAATTAACAGAATACAATGTCAAAAAGGTTTTAAGCTTTCTAAAAAGATAGACCTTTTGCCTCCGCTGTAGATACAAATTTTTGTATGAAAATGGCACCAACTCGTTAGCTAACCAATTATTGGCAAATTACGTAACACTTGCTACACAAGAATGTAACATAACAATTAGTACTAATTCCTTATTAACACTAGAACTACCGATAGTTAACACGAAGCTATTTCTACCAAAACCAGTCAAAATGGCTAGTCTTTAAAAAATACGTAACAATAGAATATTTTTATATTTATTGATTTATTACTTTCTTACAGAAGCAATTCCATGTTATGTAGTACATTTTTGGTATTATTAATTCATCCGGGACGATGATCTATAAACGAGGGTTGACACATTTATAAAATTGTAGAATCAGTCGTTTTGACTGGTGTGGTATTTCTAGTGTTGTCATCTAGCCATCTAGCGATCGATCCGGAATTTTCCTGATAACTGATATCATCATATCGAATGATACGCAGTAAAAATTTGAAAAACGTGTGGCAAGTTGTACAAAACGAGGAAACTGGTTAATTGGAGTTCGATATACAGATTGCAGCACCCTTTTACACTTTGACAAGTACCAGCCATTTTGACTGGTGTTGGTATAAGTAGCCTTGATACAAAATTATTTTCAGTTTGAATACATAAAAAATAAAATAAAATTCATTATATTATTCTTCTAGTTATCGTTGCGAAAGTCATTACATCATTGCGGAAAAAATATAACACGAAGTAGGAATTTGAAAATAAAATTGTAAAACCAGTCAGTTCTAATGTTAAATAACAGCACTAACTTAGGCAACTGTACCAAACTAAGCACGCGAATATTATTCAATATTTATATATTTTTAGAATACTTTAGAATACTAATTGCAGCCGCTGATACCTCACCAGGGTATGTAACGATACGCAATAAATAAAAAGAAATATTTTCATATTTCTCGATATGTAAATATTTTCAAGGTTACGAAGCGGATGGAGAAATGTACGTACGTCTGTGCCTACAATTAACAGTATGTGAATTTCACCAGAACGTACAACATAATAATAAATTAGCAATTAGAAGGTACATATTGCGCTTGTTATTAAATATTATCTTATTCTTAGCTTGTTATTACTCTTGTTACTAAAAATTTGTACACATTTATTATGGACGCTAGTTTTGTCATTATATAACGACTTTTAAACATCAATTTAAATAGTCACAAAGCTTGTGCTGTTGTACGTAGCTATGGTGATTACTAGACCGCAGATTTTTACGCAAATTCATATTTTTGAGAATATAATTAAAAAAGCAGAAGCTTGGTAGAAGGTTGTTTCGCCTAGCAAGCATTTATATTATAATATAATATTTTATACTTTTTTAATATTTTATATTTTTTCCTACTACGTGCATTTTGTGGAGTTCGGATTTCTCACAAATCGCGAAGATTTTTTTCGTAATTTTGATATTTCAGTTATATTTTGTCAAGAATAAGCAGGTATCGATGAATATTACACTGATTGCTTTTCCAAACGCACTTGCAATGTTACTTAAGATAACAAGTTTTTGTAAAGTAACGAAGCCAATGACGAATAAAATAAAAGTTTTCTTTAATATAAACTTTTCTTTCACTTTGAAATCCGATCAAACACGATTAAGAATCATGCAATTCACTTTCTTTTAAGGAACATTTTCCAATCGATGGCATCGCTGATATTCCTGAATTTTGTTTGTCTACTTATTCTCTTCACTCTAATTTCTGCCATTGCAAGAGTTCAGAGGATCGAGCGCAAAGAAAATGCAAGGAACGGCGTGTCTACGATATCGCTTTACAGGCGAACGAACACGAATTTCTAGTTCACGAAACATCGTCGCGGAGAAATATCTCCACCAATTTCTGCCACTGCTTCCAGACCAAGTTTATACCTGCAGTACATGGTGTGCATTTAGCTACTACCGAAACGTTATAAAATTTTAGTGGAAATGTAGTTGTAACGCGATATAGTCACTAAATCACGTTAATATCCAGGGAAACTAGCTCTACCTGATATTTGATGCAAAATATTTTTCCCTTATATTGGTGCGCGCCATAACATAGCGGGGTTGCTCCATTTTGAAATAAAATTTCACGTTGCGCTTTTGATTCGGATGCTGTAAGCCTTTTAGAATTTTTTATTTTCAATCGTTTTGAGGGCAGGCGAAACGTAGGAAAATTCGCGCATATCAATTCGTTAAATGGATGCAGACGCAGATATATTTTGTACGAGATAAGCGCGAAGAACAACGATGTTGAAGCAATTATTTGCAAGAGCTAAGCGAGCATTTTAATTTTACAATCAAAATTGCTCTATCGGGAAATATTTATATAAATATTAACGTATAATTTATGGTAATACAGCAGTAAATTAATTTTGAAATAATAACGGTCCATATAACGCTACGTATTATTTCTAGACAGTGAATAATTAATATAATTTAAACAATATTTTCGACTATTTTGTTTCTCGCATAAACGTTATCACAGATAGAGATTCAACGATAGTTATTTTAATCGTTCAGGGGGAATGTTCCATAGTTAAACGCTTTACGCAGTTCTTCCAAAAAACTGAAAATATTTTCACGAGGGCACGAATGCCGCTGTGTACCGTGAGCTTGTTATAAATTTACGACTGAATACATACGTTCGTGAATTGAACAAATTTAATTTGTTCGTTTAACAGATACATTACCACCCCGGACACGAGGTGTCGTCCAGGGAATGCCGAGAATTATGTTTTTGTTACGCAGAACGGTCGTGACATTTGATTTTTTATCCATTTCAACGTTTAAATATTTTGCTTGTGTTCAAGCTACAACGTTACATTTTCCATGTTCCATCTTAATATTTTTCGTTGTGAGATTATCCGTGTTACAGGGGAACAATTATTCAATGATTTTATACATATTATTTTATATTTCCCATGCTTGAGCTGAATATTTTTTATCACAAGGTTGCTCATGTTTCGGGTAATCTATGAGTTACTCGTAAATTTATAAGTTACTCATAACTTATGAGGTGAATTATTATACGTGTTAGTTTATTAAAAAGACGACTGATAAAATTGTAATAGTCAGTGTATATTAAATATTAGGTTACCCGAAAAGTGTCTTTCTTTTACAGACACGTCTTTTACAACGATGCATCTTTATACAAACATGAAACCTAATCTATCGAACGTTGTGATCTTTATTTTTATAGAACAAAATGGATCATATGTAATTCGATACAATATAAAACGGAAAATGTTGTGCATCCATTATTTCCTTATAAGACGAAAGAAACTTTTCAGACGACCTAATACAAGTACAGACATAGTGTACGCCGGTCGTAATCGTCACTCGCTCATTCTACTGTTCAACTCTACGTTAGCAACGCACCCGAACCGACTGGCAGCGGAAACGATCAACACAACTATAGAAAGGAGACTAAAAAGGAAACACCCAGCAGACCTCACAAAGGGTATATCTTAACAAACACGAAGATGGTACCCCATGATATGGGTAGCCACCCACATGATAATCAAACAGATAAAAAATTCTACCAAATGTGCAAATTGGACAAATTGTGAATGTGAAATTTTTAAATAAATAAATAAAAAAAAAAACTCTACGCTCGCTATTCGACTGTATGACTCGCTATAATCCTCATCCTAGACAACACGTTCGTCTATTTGTATCGACCGGTGTTATTGTAAAAAGTTCAAATGTAATTCCGGTTCACGATTACAAATAACGGCGATAATGTTTTGTCCGGAGTTCGTTTACCTTTGAACCTAGTAAATCAAAACAACGTTGGTATTCCAAGGCACAATAATACGAGTCTCTCCCGATTCGAATCTTCTGTTGATTCATGTGCCGCTACAATTACGTCGGGTATTTATAATTGAAATGTTAAAGATGATAAGAGATCTTCTAAACGCATTGGATGAAGCATGTTATATTTTAATACAATCTATATTTTAGTTCCTCATTGTTTTCGTAATACGTTGATCGCTCTTAAAAGCGTTTTCACCCCGTATGGCCGTAAACACGTGGACGTTCATTGCTATCAAGGGAACGCTATAAAGTGCTATTAAAATAGAGATTTCGATAAAATTTTGTAGCCACATGGAGGAACGAAGGATACTTGCTCCTCGTTCCATATACATACGCACAAATATTTGTTTGGATAATTAATAGTTTGGACGGCTGTTTATAAAATTATAATTTATAAATCCACGCGTTAAATATTATTGACATAGTTTGGCTTTAACAATGTAGTGATATATAGTCGTATAGAGAATTTTTTAGTAGTAAAAGTAATTAAAAGACATTGTATCTTGTTATATTATATTATAAATAATTGTCATTGTTATCGGTATTATTTTTCTACGGTGTAAAATATTCACTTTTTATGAGAAAATATGGGAAAATATTCCTTTATCCGATAATGACGAGTGATCAGTTCCGACGAGAGATTCCATCGTGTTTCACTGTAAACATTATAGAAAATTGAAAAAGTCTTGAAGGATATTAAATGTGCAGTTGTATAGTTCGTCTAAAACCGATCGAATAATCGAATTGTGACTCTTGATAAAGATAAAAGCATTACGTAATTATCGAATTACATTCATTGTCAGAAATCTATTCTTTAAATACACTGGTTGGATTTGTAATTAGAAAAAATTTGCCCATATATTATAAAAAATATTAACACACGAAGCATGAATTTTCTCTTATATTTTATAAAATGTAAAATGCCAAAACACGGCTGTTTTTACGAGCTCGTTAAATTTTATTAAAATTCATGAACAACGTTTCATTTTGTTGGATAATTTAAAAGGATTATTTAAAACGTACATTTTTAGATTCTACGTAATGTCATTGACGAAACATTTTTCTGTCTCTGTATCGCAATTGCAATTAGTGGGATTAAAAATTGGCCATTAATATTCATATTTTATTGCATACTACGTACAGTACTGTGAGTAATTATAAACTCGATTTTTGCATTATTTCTTTCAAGGAAGATATTTCCAAAAAACCATTGATCGTGTCTGAATATATCAAGTGAAATTATTTTTCTAAAGGGTAGATCGAACATTATACCAAGAAACGTTACATGACGAATTATTGCCTTTCGTAACCGTAATAGAAGACGAAAAGACAATTTTATCCGCAAGACAACGTTCCCATTTATGCAGCCGCCACTACAAGAAAGTGGTTTTAAGATTTCGTAACAGAATTATTACGATGGTCAGCATTCAGTTCTGATCTGAACCCGATAGAGAACCTGCGAGGAATTCTAGCGAGACAAGTTTACGATCAGGAGAAATCACCTATAGAAAGTTGAACTTGAGAAAAGAATAAAATAAGAGAATATTCGAAACGAAACTTTAAATAAGTTAGTGTATCTAGCGGATTAATAGAAGTAATCAAATATGAAAATAAAAAAAATCCACTAAACACTGAATGAAGACGTAACAAAATTAGCGTGTAATTTATACTCTTTCACAGTAAAAAATACAATTTTAAGAGAAGATCTAATTTTCTCCAGTTTTGTATTATAATATGACGAAATTATTTTGCCAATCTTTGTTCTGATATTACAAAAAAAAACTAAAAATGTGGTTGAGTTTATAATTATTCACGGCACTGTATGTATACTACGATAATATTGCAGCAATATTTTATGCGACCTAGTTACGTATATTGCTTATTATTAACATATATATCTAGCGGAGATTGGATCATTTTTATTACCAACTAATCGAATGCTTATTTTACAACGATGGAACGAAGAACGAACAAAATGGTTAAAGTTTATGCTCATTTGATTCATTAGAATGTTTAACTTCAGTGAAACTATGCAATTTGCCCTGTAACTCAGAAAATTTTTGAGTGATCGATATCTCACTTGCTATTAGTGGCCCGATAATCAATCGCGAAATGTAATCTGTATAATTATCAACAAGAAGTACATCTAATTTTAATAATTTCATTTTTAATTGTTACAATAACTCAGTAGCATGCTCGTATTACTTCATTTCTGCAAGTTATTTTGTTATTTATTCTATTAGTTCTTATACATGTAATACCTTTCCAATTATGTGAGTAATTTTGTTGTAAGAATATTGCAGTTATTCTCTCGTTTTCAATGTTGTTTCTTACCATTGTTTCTTGGCGTTCTTCATCCTTTTGTTATTACATTAAAGATACAAAATTTCTCATAATGTACAAGTCTCATTGTTCTCTACGAATCTTACAATTCAACTCTGACTCAAGGATTGAATTGTAAGATCTTGGAGCTCAGCCAACTCAAATAAACCTGTTTCAACCTATCGTGCCTATATAATAATAAAATTCGCCTAAGAACTAATACCGTTTAATTAATTTGATGGAATAATAGCACCGAAAAATAGCTCAAAAAGCTGAATACGAAACATTCGAGTACGATTGGCCCACGATCCGAGTATCGGAATTATTTGTACACAGATGTAACTTATTTCCTCATCTTCCAAACGAATTTCACGACGCTACTCTGTCCGGAACATTCGTGGCTATGCACAATATTAGCGCAAGAAAGAGAAAATTCGCTGCGTTTATTAAACGCGGGCGAATCGCAAGCAAGTGCGGGAAGCATCAACGTTTCATTTGTTCCGATGCTTCATCGATTCTCGACGTGTCTTTGTAAATACGCGGGTTCCAGTTCTCCGCAGCACCTGCAGTTCATTGTAGCCCGTTCAGCGGAATTTGCGGGGCCCTGCGGTCGTACGGCTCTAAATAATCCGCGAGTTGGTAATATCACTTGGTTCACTAAATTCTCGTGGGTTAAATAGCGGGAGACTGTTGGTAGAACGCCGGCTGTTAGGCACACTGAGAAATTCCTTATCCTCTTGGAGGATTATAGCCTACCACGCATAATCGTCGTAATGAAATTTAAACTGGTGACTTGGTGTGAACTATTAAATACAGTCTTTGCATGAACGCCGAGGTCGGTGGCGGTAGTTTGGTGCGCGGATTGCGATTCAGATCGCTCTGAATTGGATGCATCGCGCGTACTCAATGGAACGGACTCAAAAGCGTCTTTGAAACATGTATATGTTCGCGTTTGTAATAGTAATTGCTCGTTTGAGAAGTGGTCATGGTCAGTGATACTATGGAATTGTGGTAGTTCTATACATGCCTGTTCAAAAGCAGCTGCAGGTTTGCCTCGAAGTAAGCAACTGGTTTTTGGCTCGAAGTCAGCAATTGGTTTCTGACACTTGGTTGCTGGCTCGAAGTAAACAACTGGTTTCTGACTTGAATTAAACAGCTTTCACTCCTCTTTCTTATTTAAAGTTGTCGACAAAATGAGAGATCTGAGAACGAGTAAGAGGCTCGTGAGAGAGAGCAGTCATAAATTTTTGTAGCCGAATGAACTGTGATGTCGTTCGGTAAAAGACGAGCACGTACAGTTTTGCCTGGAAATAAGCAACACGCTTGGAACCAACAAGTTGCTTGTTACGAGTATTTACGAGACATATACTATTCGACTAAAGTCGAATGAGACTTTGTTCGCGAATGGGACAGAAAGGAACATGGCGAAAGAGCGAAAGACCAGAGATTGTGGCAAATTGTAAAGTACATAACAATCGAGCAATACATAACGTGTCAGGATCGCTAATAATACAGCGAGAAGGCGTTATACATATTCTATTTGTTTTCTACTAAACGATGTCAGTGTTTATTTAGCCATCAAATCTTTTGGCTTCTCGCTTTAATGGATTTCTTACTCATGGACTTCGTTCTCGAATCTCTCACTCTGTCAACGACTTTAAACAAAGAAGAGGGAATAGCGAGTTGCTTATTTCCGCAGAAAGACGATTGGTTATATCGAGCCAGAAACTAATTGCTGATTTCTAGTCAGAAATTCATTACTGATTTTCACTCAGAAACTGATCGCTAATTTCGAGTCAGAAAACGATTGCTGTTTTCTAGTCAGAAATTCATTCCTCATTTTCACTCAGAATCTGATTGCTAATTTCGAGTCGGAGACAGATCGCTGATTTCGAGTCAGAAACTGATAGCCGTTTTCTAGTCAAAAATTCATTGCTGATTTTCACTCAAAAACTGAATGCTAATTTCAAGTCGGAAACAGATCGCTGATTTCAAATAAAAAACTGATTGCTGATTTCGAGCCAGAAACTAATTGCTGATTTCTAGTCAGGAATTCATTATTGATTTTCACTCAAAAATTGATCGCTAATTTCGAGTCAGAAAACGATTGCTGTTTTCTAGTCAGAAATTCATTCCTGATTTTCACTCAGAATCTGATTGCTAATTTCGAGTCGGAAACAGATCACTGATTTCAAATCAGAAACTGATTGCTGATTTCGAGCGAGAAACTAGTTGCTGATTTCGAGCCAGGAAGTAGTTACTCATTTCCAGTTATAAATAATTTGCTCATTTTGAGTTGAGAAACCAATTGCTGATTTCATGTTAGGAACCAGTTGCTTAGTTCGAGTCGGAAACTAGTTTGCAATTTCGAGGCGAAACTGTATTAGAATGTTAGGGAAATGATTGATCAGACAGAATTTTGTATCCATGTAGAATAACAATCGAAAATATATAACAAAGGTTGGTAGAATTTGTTTGCAAGAGTCGCAGAACATAGAACAATAATGAATTAACAATTGTGCATTGGCTATACAATCTGATATAAAATTCATCGAATAAATTTAGTATGTAATTAGATAGGAAACTCTGGTGAAAATTCGGGGCTGATTTATGAAATCATTTGCAGTATTCATGGAACGAAACACAATACGAAATATATGAAATCCGCACGGGACAAATATAAATAAGATAGTTCTGTTTTTATCTTGTGACCAGAGAGAGAGAGAGACACTGTGAGTTATAACAAATATTCCAACAAGTGGTTGTTATCAATAAAATCAGGACACTGCCACATACTCGAAAAGATTATCCAACTTTTCTCGTATAAATGACGGTTTCCGTAAATGTCTGTATAGTTTCGATACACTGTTACAGAAATAAAAGGTGCTCGATAAGCATTCACTTGTTGCAAGGTTTTTATCTGAATAAGCAATTTTTTAATTGTGTCGAGTGGTTTCATGTATATGCACAGTTTATGATATGCGTTAAAGAGCACACGATAGTACACCAAAAGTTAACGAATGAGCAGAAATTGAAAAATCGATTTTTCCCGTATTGATACTTTTGAAAATTGTAAAGAATTTTGTAGTACAAATTATGTCACTATGCTTTTAATTATCACGTCGTTACTTACATTCTTTGAATTATATTTTTCGTTTATTAACAAATATATACTTTCATTCTTACATACAGTTATAATTCTCATGATATGCGAAGATGAAAGTTCGAAAGCGATTTGTTTAAACGAAAATGTAGCGCCGATTATAATAATATTTTTATCTGCGCGTAGCAAATTCAAGATATAATTCGCTGAATTTTACGTATGTCGTTCGTCATATGCTTCGAAATTTATTTTTCATCCGAATTATCGTCGTCCGTTTTTGCGATTAAATCGAAACGTATATACCGGAATAAGTCGTTGCAGAAGAGAGCGTTGTTTCTTTGATCAAAGGGCACGTACGTGATTCGCGTTTCGATAGAATTTGGTAACAGTTGATGAAATACCTTTGACGGATTATCTACATGATAGAACGATATGGACAAAGGGCCAAAGGAAAAGCTTTGCTAGTTCGTAATTCCTCAGGCGATGGATATTGCAAGTGCACAGCTTCATACAAAGAGATATAGAATTCTTTGCATCTTTTCGTCGAGAGTGGGCATACAATCGAAGCGCGTGCAACTGCATGAAACATTTTTCGACTTTGTTTCTCTTCCGAAATTTTTGTTTGCAAATGGCACTGCAGGAATAATCCTTTCATCGGACGAGACATCTTCGAATCTCCTTACGCCAAGTCTTCTCCAATTTGTCTTTAAACACGCTTTTCTTCCCAAGGAGTATTTAACATGGAAGAAGATTAATTAAATTAGTAAATTCGTGTAATGAGATTGTGTTCGCCTTTTGGTATTACATTTTGGAGATTGTCACAAAAACATTACTTACGACAGATGAGATCGACGAATATACGTATTAGTATTATCGATAAATGTCGTTTATAATTAAAAATCAAATCACGCTTCGTATTTTCTACAGGCAAGCAGTTTTAAAATCCAGCATGCTGCCAACCAATCACAATTTAACAAAATTATCTTCTTACTTTGTCAGAGTAATAATTATAATATTGGAATAAAATAATAACTATCTTAATAACAGTATCGTCTTTGATCTGCACAAAATTTGCACAATTTATCAGTTATCTTTAAAAGACTTTTAAAAGACAGGTCTGTGGTCTTTTTTTCGATTATTAAAATTCTTCCGCTTGATAATAAAATGACGCTAAAATTAGAAAATCAACAAAAATTTTTCGCCATCTTCGATCCTTGTCTTGTTCAAAACGAACATTATGAGCGTTTGGTAAAAGAATTGTTACTATATATATTGGATTATAGGCTTCTTTCATCACACAGCAGATATTCGATATAGATATAGTACATACGTAATAATTTACGTATAATACATATATTTATTATAACAGTTATTTCATAAATAACTAGGAAATCATAAATATTTTATTCAATAAATATTTGGGAAATTGCTGATAAAAACACAAAGTTTCCATAGTGTCGGGGTAAATCACTCGCGTAATCCATTTGCAAAGAACAATGGAACAAAATATGTAACATCTGCACGATCGATCAAATAAATCTTAAAGTAGCAATCTTTTGAATTTTTCACTCCAGGAAGTAACAATTTTTGACGAATTTTTAAAAGACGCGAGGGAACTTGCTGCACGATCTAACGCTTCGTGTATTAAAAGTTCGATAGAAAATTCTGTCTAACTTTATGCATTCAGACTTGTAACTTCGATGCATTGAAATAATTCACCACGTTTTAAATTGATTAAACTTTAACAAGAAGTTCGGTCGCCCGAACGAACGAAACATCGCGACTGGACTTATTAAGTTGTCTGAAAAGTGTCTTTCTTTTACAGACACGTTTTTTAGAACGACGCATCTTTATGGAAACATGAAACCTAATCTGTCGAACGTTGTGATTTTTGTTTTAATAGAACAAAATGGATCATACGTAATTCGATAAAATAATATAAAACGAAAAATGTTGTGTATCTATTTATTTCCTTATAAAACGAAAGAAACTTTTCCAACGACCTAATACAATCGCTGCGATACGAAATGATAATTCGTCTTCTGGAAATTAACCGGAATACTTGTTGTTGGCCGAGTAGTAAACTCGTAAGTTCCTGGCTATGGCGTGAAAGGGATTCGCGTTTGTGCCTCGGAGTTTTTGACTAATCCCAGTTGGAAAGTTTGCGAATACAAGGATGACGTGGAAAGTCGTGGAAGTTTTAATCCTTCGTGATGAGACGAGCGTAAGTAGGGGCTTAGGAAGATATCGAGAATTTTTTCACGATCCAGCCTATCCCCTCCACCTTTTCATACAGCGCGCGATCCTTTAATTCTCTCGAATGTCCAGATAACTCGATGAAATTTGAACCTGGCTGGATTTCCCGGCTGGATTTTCCTACTGTACCGTTACGAGTATGTACATAACCCTGCGAGCTCAACCTTAAGTCCCGCACTTACCCTGAAAGACAAATTTCCTGACCCATCCCGAGGAGCGACGTAACGCAACCTTGTCACCGTGTTTCGCTAATCCAGCTTGTAATCGTTCCTCTGTACGCGAAGATGGAAGCAAGATCTTGCTAAACTGTTTGCTGTCTGTTAAACGTCTCGTTGGTCGTGATTTTACCGGCACTCGCGCACGCGACGAATCACGTGGCGCGAATCGCTGCGTCAATTTTCCCTTCTACGATCTGTTTGTGCTGTCATCGCGTCCTCCTGGATGCCAGTTTGTTCGTACTTTGTTTCGTATTCGTAGCAATACTCTCGTCTTCGCATGACGCGTAAACTGCGAATGTTTCTAGAAATTCTTATTTTTACGAAGGTAATGAAAGGAGAGGAACTCACATGGAAGATTGTTCTTTCTGCTAAACGAATCGCTGAGAAACCACTCGTAAACTAACTTTGGAATTGGATAATATTGAAAATGATTATGTCAAATATTTCATTTGGAATTATGGTATCGTTTGAAGTATAATTTTTTGGAGTTTATGTTGGAATTTACTTGTGGTATATGTTTGGCATTTAATCTCTGTCTGAGATTTCAATTTTCGCTAGAACATGTCTATAATACGAAAGAATTTCTGTAGTAAAGAGCGATATTATATACGCAAATATTTTGTGTTCAGTTCCATGCTGGTAATTCGCTTTTATCGCCTAAGTAGTTAATGTAGTGTGTACATTAAAGTCAAATGCAGCGTCGGTTAATGAAGCTAAAGTTAATGGCATCGATCGTGTCCGTTTCGTATTCTGCCCTCGTACAAATGAAGACTTTAAACAACGATCCTTGTTGTACTTATAGTGATACAAAATAATAATTATTTTAATATCTCACAATGATTCCGTATCTCTATTTTAAAAATTAACTATATGCAAAGTAATAATTATTTTAATATCTTACAATGATTACGTATTTCTATATTAAAAATTAATTATATTCAAAGTAATAATTATTTTAATATCTCGCAATGATTACGTATTTCTATATTAAAAATTAACTATATCCAAAGTAATAATTATTTTAATATCTCGCAATGATTACGTATTTCTATATTAAAAATTAACTATATTCAAAGTAATAATTATTTTAATATCTCACAATGATTACGTATTTCTATATTAAAAGTTAACTATATTCAAAGTAATAATTATTTTAATATCTCGCAATGATTACGTATCTCTATATTAAAAATTAACTATATTTTTTATCACAGGAACATAAATAAAAAAGAAAAATACTTTTACAACGAACAATTGATATTTCGAAATTATTAAAGGATAAAATTTACTGAAATTTCTTTCGTAGAGCTTCGGAAAATATGTATAAAAATGCAGTAATGTTTTACAACTATTTCTGATTTCTTGCATTCATAGCATCTGAATTCGCTCAGAGGACCGCAGAAATCGGATGTAGCCGTACTTGCATGTTTTGGTAATCCTGCACGTAAACGGAGATTAAAGAAAATCCCGACAGAATCCGCAGATCCTATAAAATGCGGTCGATACTACATGCACGAAAGCGTTGATTCTTGACTCTACGGAATAAAACTTGATGCTTGCTCGAGTTAAGTCTTTTCACGAGATGGATCAACTGTCATACATATGTAATGTATGTACAGTAGCGGACAAAAGTTTTAAGGTGGTGTTGGTTGTAGGTGCCCAAGAAATACTCTCGATATTCAACAAAAAAGTTTATTTAACAATTAACAGCCAACAATCAACAGTCAACGATCAATGATCAACGATCAACGATTACGCTTCTCGAATGTGTTTGCTTCGCTGTTACGCTAGACCCTTCGCACTTCGCTGTTTCGCTAGACCCTTCGCACTTCGCTGTTCGAAACGGAATCTTTTTGTTCAAAACCAAACGGATTCTTCTCTTTGTTGCTCCTCGATATTCTCACTACGCACGCGTTTGTTGGACGTCCGCAACCGTTGCCGCGTATGCATTCTTCCGAATATTCGGCGGAAGAACCGCACGGATATCGATGACACATTAGGCATGTCGGCCTTACGCTTTGATGGTATAGCGTTTTGTGTCGCGAAGCCGTCAGAAAGTTCCGTCGTCGGTTGCCGCCACAGTTTAAAACGACTGCCTCTTTGATAAATTATCGCGCTATATTATAGGTAATAAACAACCAACAATCCGCGATCCTTCGCTATGGAATTCCACTCTGTTACAGCCTATTAAATTTTAAATCATCAAAAAACAACACTCCATTAAAATGTACTGTCCGTACTTGTACTGTCTAGTGCCTGTGTGCTTGCGGAAGCAGAAGCAATTTCTGGTTACCGATTTTTACGACTGAATATTAGATTCTTTGGAAGCTCCTTCGAGACTAAAATCACGAAAATACTTCTGAACGATTCTCACGCAAATATTCAGATCATTCGTAACGCAGATTTCGTTTTAACAATCAATAGCAATTCGAAAATGATCCTTTTCGGATAAGCAGTGGATGCGCTGGTCCATCTTTCTTCTTCCTCCATCCATTTTTTCTAAATTTATAGATAATGTACCTGCTTACAAGCTGTTTCGGATGTTCTAATAATGTTTGTTATATTTCGCCAAATGTTTGTCTCTTCTTGCGTAGCGACGCAACAATTTTTCTGTCTTCCGAGCGTAGACTGCTGACTGTATTCAGGATTTTCATTTAAATTTCCCAACTGTTATTATAAATTGAATATCTCCTGTTAAATAGACTTATTATCGTTCGATTAATTCGTAGCACCACCGTGTTTGAATGTTCGTCTCAAATTAATATCCGCAACAAATTCAACATCGAATCGTTTCATATTCATCTTCTCAAGTATCGTTCGAGTTTCGAAAGTCTCGTGGCCGTTCGTAAATCGAGTGTGAGTGTACATGTAATTGTAAGCACAACATCGAATTATCGGTTATTTACTATCTGTAATATGGTGCGATAATCCATCGGAAAGCTAGTCGTCTTAAACTTATCTTCTCTGCTATAGGTTTTCCAATAAACTGATGTAGTGTAATTGCGCAAGTATATACAGTGGCTAGAGGAAAGTGTACGTTTTATTAAAATCGAAAATACGTAAGCAGTTAAACGAGCAATTATTAATACCTAAAGAAGAGCTTATATTATTTTTTGAAATTTGCTCGTGTTGAGCGGTAACGTACTATTTTTATTAATAGCTAGACCGCGGATATTTATGCAAATTCGTATTTTTGTTCGTGTAATCCACAAAATGGAGCTTCGATAGAAAAATGTTTTATCTATTGAATATCGTAGAAGGTTCTTTACTTTGAACATTTTATGTATTTCTGCATATTGTGTGCATTCTGTGCATTTCTGTGTCTTCAATTTTCCCATTAGTGTATAAAGATCTACGATTATTTATTAATAATAAATGAACAACGGAAACAATGTTGATATTTTCTAGTCGATACTTTCTGTGGGACTGTACGAAAGTGTTTTAATCGTACGAGATTATGGTTAAGAAATGTTAGAAGCCATTCATCCCGTGTATAAACATCTTATATTCGAAAATTGCTTCAGTAAACCTTACGAAAATGTTTATATTCTTCTTCCTATTGACAACATTCTCTTTGACTTTACTTTTGATTCGTTGCATCAGAGATATAATATTTGTAGGAAGCATGTTTCAAGATATTATTTCTTGATAAGTATAACACGCGTCGTACGAAAACTACATCATTACGTCATTAATTAGTGAACAAGGCGACGTTAAATTGCTGTTGTAAATGTGTTTAGGCATTGCTTGACTCACTCGAGAGACCGTGACACATGATCGTTTTCTTCGACGCCTTGAAACGCATAATTTCTTCTTTCTCGTGTTTTCCATTATTCATAAGCATGTATACGCGAAAGTACAAGAACATTTTGCACACGAAAAATATTCTTTTAATAATGTTGTCACGACAATAAATTAACGTATTCTCCGTAACTATTTCCTACAAGTATTCTCTCGTATATTACACTTTAATTATTTAATAGCGCTCAATTACTTCGTACGCGTGTTTTTAACACGTTAGTTGACAATTAATTAAACGCAATTCAGTTGATCGTGTATGTGCTAATATCTACTTTTATTATTTAGTAAATTAGTTTAGTAGAGTATATTGTAAATTATATTTATGCTTTTTTCTTGATAAATGCTTTCATAATAATAATACGTAATAATAATATAATAATTCACAATAATAATAATAATCCGTTGAATATTTTTGTTTCAGGTAAGTAATGGACTTTAGCGATATTTAAGAGCGTATTCAACAAATATTCGAAATCAGATTGGTGGCGGTAAGTCGAAACAACGTTATTCAGTTTCTCTTCCATGTTATACGCTAATCGTTATAACGCGATTCATGCTAGAAAATCTAAAAAAAAGGCGATAAGTAGTGGCAAATTTAAATTATATAAGAAAATAAATTCTATCACAGTTGATGAGATAGAGAAGATTTCGCTATGAATTTGTTATATTGTGATAAGGTTATTGCAATTGCATGATTCTTCTTTTCTTAGAAATGACTAAAATGGAAATTCCTATTCGCTTCATGTGTCCCAGGGATATATTACACCGATACAGTCACAGACTTTCTTTAGAGATATTTTATGCAAAATTAGAAAATAATGGATACACATCAAATCATTCGTTTCCCTTGCAAAGCGATTGTTCTTTATTCCTGCATATTTCTTATCGCCGTAATCAATCAATCTATTCTCACCGACACTTTCTTCGGTTCTCTGGTGGCACATGTCGGAATGTCTTCAACAGTAATCGCTTTCACTGCTGGCGTTGAACTGAATTCTATAGTCTATCGTCGAATCTTATTTCTAAATATTTCGTAAAAAAGGTAATAAAATATATTACGCGAAAATAATTTGCCAAATTTTATGCGTTATTGTCATCGATGTTAATCGCTATGAATCATCGTTTTATCATTAAATCACGTTTATTAACAGAGTAACAGAAAGAAGTAGAGATCGAGAAAAAAAATTCGAGGAAATCAAGTTACGAGAAGGGTTCATTGATATTTTGAAGAGATTAGTTTCGACAATTTTAAAATTATTTTAAATTGATTATTTTTCACAAATCTAATTATCAGATGATTCCATATCAAATAATCTAACACATGTATAACTGAAGACTTTTCGTAGACAACACTGTAAGTACCAAACAGCAAACTTTTTAGCACAAAGATGAAGCTTGTTTGACTTGAAATTATTTTCAAAGTTTGATTTGATTCGTTGATCGTGTGTAAGATAAGATTTTAAGCGCTCAAAATAATCCAAACGCGTCACAAAATTTTCTAATGTGAATTCATCAGAGAAAGAATTGTATTTGTCGAAGAGCCTGTATGTGCTACCTCTTAGTTGCAGAGTTACATAAAATTATATAAAAATTTATATAAAATACTTTTTTATTGAATATGCTATTCATTAAAATTTTGTATTTGTCCCCAAATAATTTCTATAAGACCAAAGAATGTATATTTATCCAAGACGTTGTTTTTATTTTTGTCACAAAAAAGTATATTGTATAACGTTCCCAGTGTTATAAAATTGTTGATATTTAGTATCTTCGAACAGTGTTAATAATTACTTACAAGTGGACATCGCTCTCAAGTTCTGTTTCCATTGGCACGCGGCACATCATACGATAAAAAAACAACACTTTTGAATTCCTGTACTTGCAGTGTCGTCTACAAGAAATCTTCGATTCATTCGACTACCTCGAAATCTACAATTTCACCGATTCGTCCCGCTCGTCTTACTTTTCCGCAAAATTTAATCCGGTCGGCCGACGAAAAATAATTCCATTGCGGAGAATGTTCCGAACGTTATCGAACTGATGGAATACGCAAAACACGAACACGCAGAGGTAGTTCGGTTTTGGTAGCAAGGAAAGGGAGGGACGTGATTCGCGCAGCGCAGGTTTCAATCGCACGGTCAGAAAGTCGGCCCGTATAGTAGCGAATAGCGAGCGTAGAATGCGCGAACGGAGGAAACCGGTTTTCCCTGTGACTTTCGCGACAGAAGCAATTTCCATCGGCGGAGAGACAGAGATGAAGTTTCTCAAGTTTCATTCCTCTCGCTCTGTATTCGTATCCTTCTACTCCACCAACGTGGAAGGAACGTAATTCTTTTTTCTTTATCGCTGTGCGCCACTTCCTTTTATCCGCGGCTCTTGGCCCGCCTGTTCGTTCGTCCTTTCGCTCGTTCGTTCGCTTCTCTCGCCGCGAAAGACTTAATTCGTCGGACGTCTTAATCAAAAGTTACGATTCCCTGTTTTGCGTCGCCTAAGTTAAACGTCGCGCCGGAGTTACGAGGCGGCGCTTATAAGAATGGATTTTAATTCGACGAAAGTGAAAAGCAAATTTAATCTCTTGCTCTTGGTCGAAATAATATCGCTGGGAGATAGAAGACTGCGAGGAAGGAGAACGCGTTTCGCTCCTCTCTTCGTTTTATTTTTAACTGATGTTTAATGTCGCATCGACCACGATCTCGTTAAGAATATCGTTACGTTATACTCATTTATCGAGTAATTCCGTTTTCCTAATAAACGTTAACGAATCGTGAATTTTCTTGGCCTCCAAACGTTTTCGACGAGCGGCTCCAATTTGTATTTTCCGTGCGTCGTATCTCGGGCAATTTGATGACCACGCGAGAAACCAAGACGAACAATTTGAAAATTCCACGTTATGAAATTTGTCTTTTTTGTTCGTATATATATAATAACTATATTAATATAACTATTTGTACTAATAATAGGTTGTCCGGAAAGTTTCTTTCGTTTCATAAGGTGATAATAGATGAACAACAATTTCTGTTTTATATTATTTTATTGAATTAGGTATGATCCATTTCGTTATATTTCTATTATTATGCTTGTGCATAATTCAATACACTAATATAAAATAAAAAAATTGTGCGTCTATTATTTCTTTATAAAACAAAAAAGACTTTTCGGACAACCTAATAATTACATATGTATATAATAAATCTTAACATCCAATGAATCTGTAGCAGCACATGAGCTAAAAGACAATTCGAATCATGTTGTTGTTTTGCCTCGGAGTATCAACATCGATAGGATATACATAATGTAATAATAAATAAACTCCAGGCAAAACAATGTCGCAACTACGTGCAACCGTCAAAGATGAATTAAAATTTTCCGGTACTCCCCCGACTAGTATAAATAAACGAACGCGATCGTAAGGTGACCAGTTTTTCAGTCTCAGTCTCGAACGATTTTATTAGCGATCAATACAGTCTTTAGCGAATCAGTTAGTACCGAGCATCTTAGCGAATATTTTCTGTATGTATTAATTATTTTTAAATACATTTGACGCTTTCGACATCGAGTTATCTTGTCATTTAAACCACAGGACCAAACATCCTTCACAAATCTTACTTTATACAGGGTGGCTGGTAACCGGTGGTACAAGCGGAAAGGGGGTGATTCTGCGCGAAAAAAGAAGTCGAAAATATAGAATAAAATTTTTTTTTTGATCTTCTTTTTTAAATTTTTTCATCAAGACAACGATTTACAGTGAGATCCATTATAACGTACCGCACGCGTACCGAGCGAAAATTCAAAGTCGATTTTCTCGAAAACAAAGCCTCAAACGAAAAATTGTTATTCTATATTTTCGACTTCTTTTTTCGCGTAGAATCACCTCCTTTCCGCTTGTACCACCAGTTACCAACCACCCTGTATAAACATTTTACATTTACTACGTTTGTCACATATACGTTTGAAATTAGTGTAAGCACTTATACTAATTTGCTAGTAAATATATGCTCGTAACAAATATCTTTCTACTTACGTAATTTGTATGTATATCAAGTGTTATCAATGTAGCCGTGACAATCGTGTTTCATTGTACCGCTGATAAAATTCCAAAACATTCGGTGCAGCGTATCCAATATAGTTTGGAAACTTTCACGGCAGTAAGATGTCACGATATTGGTTCTTCGGCAGCAATCGTTTAGCTGTTGCACTTGCACTTTGCACTTGCACCTGAAACAGGTCTCCGGAAGTAAACTGCAATGTCGAGGAAACGTTGGCGCAATGTGCTAGTGCAACAGCTATACGATTGCTGCCGAAGAACCAATATCATGACGCATAGGATACAAAGTGTTCAAATACTTTCGCAAGCCACTGTACTTTCTGTAGCTATTTGTAAAAACCTGCAATACCATACTCGCTTAAACTCTTAGATACGATGGGCCACTATAGTGGCTTTCGCGGATGTCGTCTTATATCACGACGCGCCACTATAGTGGCTTGCTCTACCAACTCTTTCGCTCACCGTTTGAATTAAATGATCTTTTTCATTTGTCTTGTTTCATACTATTTTTGTCCTAGCAAGGTTTTATAACAATGTTAACACTTTGACTGCCACGTCAAAATTACACGTTTCGCCCAGGATGTCACAGTGTTTTTAACACAATGCGCCGTTACATGCAAGATTTGTTCTCATTTTTTTTTTATTGATGTTCTAATAAAAATGTTTAATTGTTCAATGGTGCATTTTTTATTTCAAAATATCTTCTATTTATCGATTATATTCAAATGACCAACGTGGCGGTCAAAATGTTAACAATATACAGACAGAATATATAGTCTTTGTTTTTGATACGCCAGTGTCAGGTATCAATTGCTGTTTTTCGTTAATATAAATAGACCATCGTTAGATGCTCTTTTTAACATGCCGATCCGTATCCTTATACTTTTTTAGAATCTCCAAGCTCAAAATGTCGCTTGAAAATAGAAAACGAAGAGCAATTTGAAAAACACTATTGTTACGCCACGAGGCTTACCACAGGCTGTATTTTCTAACCGTTGCTCGCGGTCCTACAGCGTCGCAGGCAGACCGTCTTATCTGCCCGCCGGATCATGTACAATATATCGACGAGAGTGTCACGTAAAATAACAAAATAAAAAAGGAATTTGAGGTAAGAAATAAAAAAAGAAAACTTTATTTTTTTTCTAACATCAATACACTTTACAATCTACTTTCGAACTCTAGGCGTGACTTTCTAAGACTGACTCTTATGATTTTACTTTCGATCGGATCCGATTACTTTCTTTTGTCATCCCTCAACATCCCCACCGTCCATGCATTTGCTAGGCATCCGCGATCGTTGCCACGTGCTCTTTCTTCTAGAACCTTCGGTGGAAGGACCGTTGGGATGTTGATGGTTCATTAGGCACTTCAGCGATATACATTGTCACCGAGTGCCGCCACATCTTTATCTCTATCGTCAGTCCGTCGGATTTGAAGTATGCCGGTCGTGACAAGAACATAGTTGTCGCCAAGCAGCGAGCTCTAGAAACGTCGATTTTTGACCGTTACGTTTTTCACACACGAAGAGGCATACGTGATCATAGGCGCGAGCGGTGGCGTGACCCGAGCATAGTGGGAGTCGTCTTCCAAATGAGACAAAGGAATAATCGAAGGGCGATCAGTTCCTTCTGACGAGTCTAACGTGACACTTCGACAAATCTGACGAGCAAACGAATTTATCTAGAGATATCGCAAAGTCGAGTCAAATTTCTGTAACATATTCATCATCTTATTGTAAAATATATTATTCTATGTTAACCTGTTAATACATTCATTAAACCACCTCTGTTACCTTAACCGAAATAGGGGAACGACTATTTCGCGGCGTCGATTAACATAATCGTAGCGAGAATTTACGCCTCTCGCTGACGCCTTTTCCTAGCGACCGCGTCTCTCCGCGAACGGTCGTAACAACTATCGCGCTATGAGTGTGAAAATTGTGACGTGGGTCTATGTGTCGTACCGTGCTTTAAAATATATCACACTCAATTGTATTATTAATTATTAAAATAAATTATTTAAGTTCAAGTCTTTAGAAAAAATTATAATTTAGTTATCAAACACTTCGTTCCAATGTGCTTGCGTAGAGAACAGCATTATCCGTCATACATTGCAGTGCTGTATCATTTGCGTGTAACTCGCGTCAAACTCTGTCGTACAGAGAAACAGCCCCGCGTAAAATTTATTGGAACTTATTATACGGACTTACTGTGAATTATTTCAGAAATTAGAATTACTGGACTTTGGATACCATTGCTGGAAAAGATAATGGTCATCTTGTAATTCGTGACGAAATTCTCGCAGAATTTTGTGCAGTAACGTACGTGTCTAGCTTTTCTTCATTCAATGTTTTATCGACGAATTAATTTATGTCCGACTGTTTTTAAAAAAATAAGAGACAGGCAGGTCATCTTCTTTTTTATGAATGTTGAAAGTTTCTACGGTGTTTCCGACGTGAAAGCATCGTTCGCATGATTTTTTCGCTCGAGGATGATAGGAGGCGCGTAAGTTTTCGCGCGAAGCGTGCCAAAGCGCTGTTTCTTGTCACCGTCGTAGATGTAACGTACGGTTAGCACGAGAGAACTTTCTACTGTACCTAATAGTTTTTTACTTTGTTGGTGACCTTTTACATTTTCGGAGTTTCGTAACTAATGACACGTATATAAAGTTTGAAACAAGCAGCGTATGAAGTTTCAGCGATATCATTTCTCCTTTTCTTCTGTCGCCTACTGTATCCGAGAAAATGTTACGTTAGAAATGCACCTGAAGTTTTCTTATCACGCTTCCACAAGAAATTTGTCATAGCGTTGTTTTCGCTACCTGACTATCTACGTGCGCAGGCGATCAAATTTTGCGATATTTTTTATTTCGGAACGTTACATCTATTGCTAGAGGTTAAGAAGATGTGATGCACTGAAGCATCGCTTGAATCGTATTTTGAATTATTTACACGTTTGATTCTCGTTCAAATTCT
This sequence comes from Bombus vosnesenskii, assembly GCF_011952255.1. NCBI lineage: Eukaryota > Metazoa > Arthropoda > Insecta > Hymenoptera > Apidae > Bombus > Bombus vosnesenskii. The sequence goes on from NW_022884350.1 coordinate 285,660, forward strand.
TATTGAACAAATACGACGTTCAGTCAGGAATTATAAAATTACAAAATTATATACATATATATGTATATAAACACAATATTGAAACACAGTATGATAAACACAATATTGTAACACTCTCACAAAATTGAATATAATATCGCACTTCACGAATTCGCTTAACACTATTTCTACGTCACAGCAACACGATGAACTTCTCTCACGATTAATTCAACTCTGACAGCATTACCATTACTGTAACAAACCTTGGTAACGCTCACAACACTCCTTGACAACATTAACATATCTTAACAACGTTTATAAACAATCAGCCACGTCTTTCGCTAACGTCACACCATCCCACATATATGTAATAATGTAAATCCTTAGGAAAATTGAGTTTATTTTGGAAATAATTAAAGTAAATACAACAACAGTTAATAACAAATCTACTACAAATTTTACCTGGAAAATCGATTCTCGATTTTCCAAGTCCTAAATTACCGTTCTTCTCTCGTGATCTAATCTATTCAGTAAAATGACTGGTAAAACAAAACAAAAATAAAAAATATTGGTTGGCGGGTAGTTTGAATTCTATAGAATTTACATATATGTCGGAGGTGAAAGAACACCGGCGCCTTGAAATTTTTGATAATCCCGCAACATTGTAATCTAGAGTCTACCATAGCTGTAATTAAACAATTGTAGTTATTCAATTCGATTGTAATTGTTTGAGACTTGTGATAGTGAGCTTGGGCTCTAGGCGACAGCCAGTCGCCGGACGAGGCCGCGGTCACGGGATGAACGCCTTGTCTGGCAGAAGTATGGAGTAATTCTATAGCTCTCCTTAAAAAGGAAATAGTGGTAACACTCGACAATAAACATTGCAACGGTCTCCGTCCCGTAGCTCGCCACTTGCAGACCCCATTTTTCGAGTAAGATGATTGCCAGATGTCGATGTGTTTCTGCAGTACATGTGCAGCTTTCCCTCGAGGGCGGCTAGCATCTTTTCTAATCACCGATATGGAGATTGACCAATTAGCAGCAACGTCAATTTCCCTCACCTTCCGAACGAAGGCTTTCCTCGACGAATCCGAGGATCTCGTGTCCTTAGACACACCCCATGTAGTTTTCCTCTGTGGCATTATCGGGACGGAAAGTCGTTCTCTCTTGCGATCTCATCGTCGAAAAGAGTAACGCCTTACGAACAGTGAATATTAACAAAGAGTCCGACTTAGATTTGTGAGCACGTACATCTATCATCCCGTTGACCGTGGATTCGTTATCGAACCTAAGGCCATTGTCACTAGTGTCGCGGGTGCCCAATCGCCGTGGTTGATTGTCAAGTCTGTAGTATCCATACTTGTGTTAATAAACCGTACCTTTGTTATACCATAACGATGGCTAATTCCAATGAAGATTTATCAAACGCCCACAACCCTATTCCCGACGCAACCCCGACATATATATGTCGCAGATGAAAGGAAAATCGGAGCCTTCCCTTTGCAATTTTAGGAAAGTCCTCTAATGCTTTAGCCTAGATTTTATCATAGCTGTAATTAAGCAATTGTTGTCATTCAATCTGATTGTAATTGTTCGAGATTTGTGATAGCGAAATTGGGCTCGAGGTGACAACTGGTCACCGAACGTAGCCACGGTCACGGGATAAACGTTTTGCCTGACAAAGGTGTGGAGTGGTTGTATGGTTCTCTATAGAAATGTGCTTGTGGCGGCATATGGCCTCAAGAACGGGCCTGGCCACATAGGATTGTACTTTGGAGGTGTCGATATAATGGGACACGTTGTATTAACAATCAAACTCCAGACAGAAACTGCCTAGCAACGGCGTTTGGAACTTTTTCGATGCTTCCAACGAGTATACATCAAACTTTTGGCAGAAACTGCCTAGCAACGGCGATTGGAACCTTCTCGATGCTTCCAACGAGCATATAATAAACAAAATGTAATCGTTCAGCGAGAAAGATTTCCATCATATTATTATTCGTGTGATCGCCTTGGAAAGTGACACACCGAGCAGTTTACCGAGCGTCTCAGCAATCGTATTTTTGTGCCTAAAATTATTCTACGCATAGTAAAGAGTTGTCCCGTTGACCGTGGATTCGTTTGAACCCAGGAACATTGTTAGTAGCGTTCATTAATCTCATTATTCGATAAACTTATTATTCGTAAAACATATTGTTCGTTAATCCTATTGTTCGTTAAACTTATTATTCTTTAATCTAATCATTAGTTAAACTTATCGTTTGTTAATCTTATTATTCGTTAAACTCAATATTCATTATACTTTGTGAAGTCTTGTATATGCGCGTAAATATAATCTCTGTTTTGTAAAACGATGGCTAATTCAAACGAAGAATCGTTACGTAAATTCTAATGTTAACCCGACATATATATAATTTTGCAATTGTATAAACAATACATAATGATAAAAATAACGTATAGTATAGAATAAAATAATAAAGAAAAATAATGATACAACACTGATCATTCTTAACGTGGTCACTAAAAATCTTAGAAGCTACGTATGGCCTAAAGGTCGCAGTTAAAAAAGAAAAAAGAAAAATACAAAGTAGTATTGTGCTGTTTACGTCTTCCTTGTGTTTCATACAATTTTTTGGCATTAGCAAGAGTAATAATTATTAAATTACCTACTTTTATTATTATTAATTAAATCTATATTTATATGCCTTCGATCATGACGAAGATTCAGAGTCGTAACACCACGCATAGCATTGTATGTATTTGTATCATTGATTTATTAAATTTTGATGTAGCTGTTCCGCTACTTTTTGACGCACACATTTCTTAACGATTTTTCCAATAATTATTACTTTCCAATAATTATCACGGCGTGCTTCGGTACTCGAACATTTACAAATTAAATCGCTGCCGGCCTGATTACTTCCATGGACCAATCGACTTTCGTTAATGATCAGCTTCGGCAAATGGGATACTTGCAGCGAGAAAGGAATTAGAAAGATACGATCAGCTTATGTACAAGGGAGAGGAGGAGAAGATGGCGTTAGATGAAACAAAGGAGATGGAAGAAAGAGAAAGAAAGCTAAGTAAGCCACAGCCTCCATTGTAGTCCACGCGTTTTCGTCCTCGCGAATCTCTTAAACTTTCGATATTATCTGCTTAAGAGGATTTTTTTGTCCGAAGATGAAGAGCGAATTAAAGCGCGACGAATCTCGACTCGCGAGATAACAAACAATTTTTTCTACTCCGTGGCCATCCGTTAAGTGAAAAAAAAAGAAGGGGACAGGTATAAAAAAGAAACGCTATCCCGTAAATTAAACCGTAATAACGAACATCTATTACGCGGTTTCTTACGAGTTACCAAGTTTTTCCTACCCTTTGCCTTTCACCCGAGGAAATAATGGCTGCCGTACAGCTGAAATTTCCGAGTCGATATTTTAGAAGTTACATTCAACTCGTTCCGAACTTTGTTCCTTATACAGTACGCTTTGCGCGGCGAACATTATTTAAAATATCGTTAATTACTTGGAGAAGCGTTACATGATCTAAAATCGCGGCGCGCCGATATCGCACGCGATATTAACGAGAACCAGAGCCGCAAAATAGATCGGGATTACCATCTAATTACAAACTCTTAAACGAAATGCCCTCTTTGTACGGTGTTTTGCCTTTAGATAATACGGAGCTCGCAATGGCAGACGAGTTGCACAAATATTACGAGAAGGGTTGTATGCAAGACTAGCCGGAAATTGGACTCACAGTCAACTCGCGTTCTACTTGTATAACCAATATCCTTGATTTTGTAAGCGCTCCGTGTGTACTTGTTTTAGAACGTTCTGCTACCTTTTCACAGGAAATTTATTAATACTATTTCCTTTATTCGGATAAACGGGTGATTTTACAACCAAAAATGTACAATTTCTGAATATCTTGCTTTCGTTTTGAACGAATTAACATCATTTCGGGGCAGTTGAATGGGAAAGTTGCATCATTTGCTTGTGATCGAATATTGTGTATATTATTGAGATATGTATAATTTTGCGTGTAAACTAGATTCGCCGTGTAGTAGTGACACACGTATATGAATATGAGCGTGTGGAAGTATGTGTGTGCGTGGCGTCTCGAAAAACAGATGAATGTAACTGTCCCGAGAGACAAAGAGTGTTGAGACGCGTGCAAATTTATATCGACGAAGATCCTGGAAATCGTTTATTAAATAAATCGAAAACTATTTTAATATGAATTCTAAGCGTAACCTTAGTGTTCCTTTACTTTTATTTCGGCAATTAAGATCCACAATTCTCAACATATATATATGTATGTATGTATATATGTATGTACATATATATAACATTTAAACGTTAACCATTCAGGAAGCAAAAGAGTTGGTGCACTTTATCCAGACAGCAATGAGGAGTTGACATCAAAATGTCAGTCGCATGGCCAATAACCTATGCCAATAACACAAAAGGTAAAATTTATACTTATGTATATCTAGGGAAATTTGTTAACATAATATGGTTTTCAATATTGTTTTAGTTGATCATTTATTATTAACAATGGTCATTGGTGTCCGGAGCGCTTGAACTTCTTACAATTGTAAAAATTGAATGAAAATTTACAGGGCATTTTGAATATAACCGATAAATAGAAGATACTTTGAAATAAAAGACGCCCCATTGAACAATTAAACACTTTTATTAGAACACCAATACAGAAAAAATGAGAACAAATCTTGCATCTAACGGTGCACTGTGTTAAAACAGTTTAAAGATAAATGTGGCTCATCGATACAATCTAGACAATAGGTGGTCACCTTTTTTGTCCGATTCTTAGCAATTTTTGATCCTAACTGATTAACATTTTTTTTTATAGTGCTCTCTGCAAAATTTTCGTGCCAGGTACGCTTACCCTTCTTTCTTCTGCATTTCGTGTCGCAGAGTTAGAAGTGTGCATATACATTACTATTATATATAAAATGAGCAAATACCGTTTACTAATATCTTCTACACGTTTCAACAATATATTCTGGACGTTTTGTTTACGACGAAATAACGAATGTAAATGGTTTGTTGAAATAAACGAGGCCTTGTTATAATATGTCGCTATCAACTGTTACCAAGACGCCGCGGTGGTCTCCCGTGATCACCAATAAGATAAACGATCCACTGGGGAAGAATGTTGTTTTACATCATTAATTTGTTATTATTTTGCCATTATATGTTTTGAATAATAAAAATACCCCCGTAGCGTCCTGAACGAAACATGTGATTTTGGCGTGGCAGTCAAAGTATTAATAAATAATCGTAGATCTTTAAACACTAATAGTAAAGAGCCTTCTACGATATTCAATAGATAAAACATTTTTCTATCGAAGCTCCATTTTGTGGATTACACGAACAAAAATACGAATTTGCATAAATATCCGCGGTCTAGCTATTAATAAAAATAGTACGTTACCGCTCAACACCAGCAAATTTCAAAAAATAATATAAGCTCTTCTTTAGGTATTAATAATTGCTCGTTTAACTGCTTACGTATTTTCGATTTTAATAAAACGTACACTTTCCTCTAGCCACTGTATATACTTGCGCAATTACACTACATCAGTTTATTGGAAAACCTATAGCAGAGAACATAAGTTTAAGACGACTAGCTTTCCGATGGATTATCGCACCATATTACAGATAGTAAATAACTTACAATTCAATGTTGTGCTTACAGTTACATGTACACTCACACTCGATTTACGAACAGCCACGAGACTTTCGAAACTCGAACGATACTTGAGAAGATGAGTATGAAACGATTCGATGTTGAATTTGCTGCGGATATTAATTTGAGACGAACATTCAAACACGGTAGTGCTTACAATTAATCGAACGACAATAAGTCTATTTAGCAGGAGATATTCAATTTATAATAACAATTGACAAATTTAAATGAAAATCGTGAGTACAGTCAGCAGTCTATGCTCGGAAGACAGAAAAATTGTTGCGTCGCTACGCAAGAAGAGACGGACATTTGGTGAAATATAGCAAATATTATTAGAACATCCGAGACAGTATGTAAGCAGGTATTTTTAACGATATGATACATGTATCGTAAAGAACATTTTGAAAAATTAACATTACAGTGAGTCTCGACTATATAAACGAAGTTTGAAACAAATCTGAAAACGTATATGAAAGGTACAAGATACAAAGTGCAAGTACAATGCAAGTAAAATGCAAGTTGATCAATACTACTTTTTGTATATAGATAAAATTTGGGACAAATCTGACCCATAGATAACACTTCAATTATCTTTCTTAAATACTGCTACAAAAATTCACTTCGGATCGCAGTAGTTACACTTTAACATGATTCAAACGTAACAAAACGTGAAACGTTTTCCTGGATACAATTAACTTTATTTCAAAGAATCGAACTTTTTTTTAGAACATGTTTAAAAAAAAAACCTTCAAACTACAGTAGAGTGTTCGGAGTTATCCGAAGTGTTTTAAATTTTACCATAACAAATTTCCACACGAAAAGTAGGAAAATGTAAAATATCTGGTGTTGTGAAAGCATTTAATCGAGCTTCAGACCGACTGAATAATTAACTCAACCTAAATATACTCACAACATTACGTTATCAAAGTGTGTTTTATGATCATTATACGATTTATGAATATTAATCGACCTTTCCGTGTTATTCCCAGTCTTAGACTATTCGAGATAGACCCCGTCTGCGTCAGGATAATCGACTTTCTACCGCGATACGAAATAAAAAACATATTATTAAAAATTGTGATGAGAAATTGAAGCGATGGTTAAGGATTTGTTCGAACGACAGAGGCAAAACACTTATTAAATCACTACGGTTCATTGGCACTGAAACGAAGTTTTCTACATCTTCTACATTACGAAAATTAACGAATCTATGTCTCCACGACGAAGCAAGAAGCTGCGAATGAATCGAAACGATCAGAACTACAATATTAGGAATTTACTTATTGCGCAATATTCCTGTCGCTATCATCGTCGGAAGTTGCTTCCTTCTACCGCTTCTCTTGCGTCGCAACTCGCAGACTTTTGTATCGTCCTCGTTGAAAATCGAAGGAAATTTCTAATCGGAAGCAGATGCAACTCGGCATTTTCCGCTGCTTTGTCCAACGACATTGGAACATTTTTTCGTTGGTCATCGTCATGAATGAGCAATCGATTTATTTCAGGCAAAGAGATCATCGTTATTTATTTATTTTTGTTTTTAAGTTATAAAGAGTTGAAACAATTCGTTTAATCGATAATTGTATTTTATGCTTCATAGTGAAATGCAACAGTTGCATTTTTTCTATTCGGCGTAAAAAGGCATTTTATCATCTTGCAAGTAGGATAAATCATTTTATTTTATATTCATCAGGTGAGAGGAGTAAATTAAAGGGATTTTTAGCTCGCGAGTAAAAATATTTTTTAAGTATAGTTGAAATATTTTCTTAACAGGACTGTTTCTTCTGTTTCGTTTTAGTTTTCAGATTAAATCGTCCCACGTATTTCGATCAAACCATGTTTCACAAACCTTCCCACCTTTTGCCTCTTTCAAGCTCATTCTTTTTTAACGCATTTACTGTTCCTAGTACGGGAATTAATTTTTGCAAGAATGTAATTTCCTGTTTTAATTGGTAATTAAAAAAGTTGCGATACATTTTGAAACGAAGTAAATACAGTAACGCGTCGGTATTTATTTATTCACCACTCACATGTCTGTTATACGTGATTAAATCTTTATAAAGGTACAAATCCTGTAAAATCATCATAAAAATACAAATTTTTTCGGCTTATTTTAAGCTGCTACAACATAGCGTATCTTCCAAATAAAAAAATGTACATGTACATATGACCGACGAAAATATTCCAACACTTACCATAGAAAAATTGTATGAATACAATTGTTCGGGTAATAGAACAATCACTGTTATGCTATAAATTTTATTTCTTTAAACACAGAAAATGATTAAAATTAGTCGATAGGATGCTTAAATATTTACGACTAAATTCGGTTGACAAGTTGTTCGAATATTTATGGACCCCATATATTTTTGGCTGCTAAGTCACATAATTCCTCCGACATAAGTAACTGTATGGAGTTATATACTTCTTCTACCTCAAACCATCGAAACCCTTTTTCGAATGCAACGAATGCTTCGCACTGAAAAGACACCTCTACGTTAATGCTTTCGTTTGTTGCTTCCATTTGAATAAAATCGTCGTTATCGTCGTGTTTGCCGCGATGAAGTCATTTCATTACATCAGAATATTTAAGATTTTCCCAGTGTTTTCAACATCTGAAGAATCCACTACCTGCTTTGGATAATTTGAAATATCAATTTGTTTTGTGGCTTTTTAAATATCGCGTGTTTTCGCCAACTCTGTTGCACTTACACCACTTTCGGATCTTTTAATTTTGTCGTATTTTGTTTCGATAGTTAGAACGCTGATGGTTTCATACCAAATTCTTCTAATCAGAATTTGCTCGGTCGAATAAGGGGAATGATATGTTGTATATGAACATTAATGAAATATTAAGGTTCTACTGTATTATGCGTGTATACTGAACTTTTTGAAATTTTGTTATTGGGTCGACAACTAAGTGATTGTGGATTTTGTCATTACCACCTAATGATAGATTTTCATTCTTTTGGGTATTCTTATTTACCACCTAATGACAAAATCCGCAACCACTTAGTTGCCAATCCAATAATAAAATTTCAAAAAGTTCAGTATATGTTCATTAGGTAGTAAATAGGGATACCCAAAAGAATGAAAATATATCATTAGGTGGTAATGACAAAATCCGCAATCACTTAGTTGCCAACCCAATAGCGTCGTAATGAGACTCGATTATCATACTGATATATGATACTTAGTGCAAGTATATATATTTTGTAGAGATCACAAAAATATTTAAACAATCATATATTTGCTATTATTGAGATATATGTAATTTTGTGTGCTACACCGGATCAGCCGAGCAGTAGTGATACACATATATGTGTATGAATATGTGTGTAAGTATGTGTGAGTATGTGGGTGCGCAGCATCTCGTAGAACAAAAGAATGTCACTGTTCCGTACGCATGGTAAACGTGAGACTGGAAGAGTGCTGAAACACGTGTAGTGGGTATCTATGAACATCTTGTAAATCACATATTAAGTAAATACAAAACTATTTTATTATCATCTCTACATGTAATGAAAGTGTTGCTACATATTTATTTCGGTAATTACAATCCACAATTCTCAACAGTTATATCAACGAGCCTTGATATTTAGGAACGGATATTACCTTATATTATCTGATATTGTAATATTTTAATTATATTACTTAATATTTTAGCCGTGATATAGGGATCATCTTTAACATTTATTATACGCTTAAAGTGGCTGTGTACTAGTTTTTTTTTTTTTAATAAATATATAAGCCGTTTAATGCAAAAGTGGTGTAAGTAAAAAAGTTGATTACTGGATAATGAGGGATAATAAAGTAAAATTCTGTAAGGGACAGAGTGGCTGATTCTCATTTATTCTGCTATCCACCGAGAAACTAATGAAGATATACTTGCACCGCTTGCGCACAAAATAGAACGAAGATTACGCTTTCGAGACGCGATGTTAAAGCAAATAGACAAAAAATCGACCTACACCACTTTTGCATTAAACGGTTCATATGCTCGCAGTAAATATCTTTTAACTTCTATGTACGAGGGTCGTCCGGAAAGTATTGCTCGTTTACGTACAAAAGCCATGTAATTCATAATATAACGAACATCGCCAACATAAAACGATGTTCTCGTAGAATGTCACTTAGTTTCGTTCGTACGTTCACATAAATCATATTCAATTTTCTGTTTGAATCTTTGATATCGTCGTTGCATCGCATATTTAAAACGGCGATGCGAATCGAAAATCTCGGCGAAGACGAAGCATGGTCTGCCGGCCTTTTACGCTTTACCTTTTACGCTGAAAACATTCTCGCAATAGGAATTCACCATAGAATGACAGCAGTTTACGGTAATAAAGTTATGGATGAATCACTGGCAAGACGATGGGCGTGAGAATTCAATACGAATAGAGAAACTGTATGCGATCGTAAGCGTTCGGGGCGATCGTCTCTCATCACGCAGGAGCTCAAGAACGTGTCTGCCACTTCAATGCAAATGATAGACGCATCAAATAAGCCAAGTTACTATCTTTTTCGCAAAATTTCAAGAGTTTTTGGGTCCATAACGCTTCACAAGAAACGGTGATCTAAAGAACTGCGTGGACGATGTTTACGTGAGCTGGCGGCGCGAGTGTATGACAAAGTTATGGAAAAACTCGTGTACAAGTGTTCGAATAGGCTTGCTGGTTGTATAGAGAGACAACTCTGTATATATATCAAAGTCAGAAATGAGAAAAAAGTTCGTAAAATGCATTTTTATTGTTGCTATTTCAAAATGGGTATCTCTTTCTGAACGTCCTACGTATTTAAAGAAGCAATTTTTATTGCCGTTTAAGTTTGTCTATTGCTATTTCCATAACTGTTTACCACAAACGTTTCTTAATTAAATTCTACGTTAATTCTCGTCCCATGGGAAACATTTGTGATCATATTGTACGTGTTGTACACGTATATGTAGAACATTTTGAAATATTAACTCTGTGATGAGTTTGATTATAGCATTAACTTGAACGATAGAAGATAATAAACGGTTAACATCATTCTAATTGTACTTGCGAAGTTAATCTAGAATGCTTTTCCTCTTTTCTTTGTCTCGCCATCTATAGTCGCATCAACCACTATACATATAAAAAGATTATGACACGCGTGGGTAAAATGTGGATGATTATCATTAATTAACATTAACGTGCACGAGGAAAACCGAGCGACACCTTGTTCTTTTTGTTCGTCTATTAACGAGTCTATCTCTCGTCCTCTGTCTATCTTTGGTTAAATAACCTCGTCAAAGTGTACTCGTTAATTGTTATTTTTTTGTATTGTTATTATACCTGCTAACGAATATAAAAATCCCTAACGTTCATTTGTCGAATGATATTAGTCTTGACGAAGCTTAATTTATATTTTAATATTGTTAAACTTCTATAAAGAAATATGATGTAAAGGTCTGAGTAAAGAAACTGATCTGCGTGAGACGATGGTTACGTGAACTGGCGACGCAAGTATACGACGAAGCCATACGAAAGCTCGTACAAACTTACGATATGTATTCGAGTAAGTTGTAATGGGAAATAACTTAGTATATATACCAAAGTTACAAATAACAGCTTTTTACAATGCATTTGTACTATTATTTTATCAAAACGGGTATTATTTTCTGGACGACTCTCGTAATATGCATCTTCAGATTGGTCACAAGTTTGACCAATATAATCGTAGCAATCGTCTCATGATACTAACGCAATTGCAAAATGTATTTAATACATTGATAAAAAATTCATAAGAAACTGCGAGCGTTCAAATACTTCGGTTATTCGCTGTATATGTTTGCATCTTTTGAAATCAGATTTTCCCCACAGCAAATTCCGCACAAAATATAAAATCAGTTACCTACCCATAGAGATAAAAAAGTATATACCATTCCCCCTGAGAAAACCTTTCCAACCTCGATTATCCTCTCAAAATTGCTTTGGCATTTTGCCGTATGAATGGAACAGTCCTTGTCCTGTTCCATGTTTCCTTATCCTGTTTGTATTGTACTTTTAACGACGATAATTAAACGTGATAAAAAATTACAATACACACCGTACAGTCGCAGCACGTCGTGGAACGTCTCCGATAGATAGTTGCTGTGGACATTGTTAACGTTGCACGTTACACCGCGTAATTTCTTTTTATTGCGGTAGATTTATCGTGGCGGCGCTATAAGGACAGTGCCCCGTTGTTCTTGCACCGGCATTGACCCGGAAGGTCGGTTTATTGGTGTTTTACGGTGTACGATAAATTTCACTTTTCTCAAAGATTGATACCGGCCGGTATTCCGAGAAAAAAGTTTTATAGTCTTCGACGTGGGCTAATCAATTCTTCCTTCTTTCCACGCCTCTAAACGCGATTCGACGTAAAGCCGAATGTATGGAATAAAATTGCTCGCTGCCCCTACAGTACAAGGGGCGGATTTATACGAACTAAATTTGCCTGGCCGTTTCTTTCTCTCCCGAGTTTCGTGTTGCGTGGTTTACGACTAACCATTAACATTGATACTTGATATTTTTTCCTATGGAGCCACAGCACGCGCAGAATCGTTATTTACGGGCGTCGTTATTTATCCGCGATGATGGAACTTAGATGCGCCGCAACGTACGCAAGAAGCGAAAAAGAACGTAAAAGCTGAAATCATTATTTGGCGGTATATCATTTTTAGATTTTGATTTTTAGGATGAAAAGTAATTAGAAATTCAGCGAACTTTATGTATAATATTATAGTTAGATAATTTTATAGTTGTTTGCAGTTATTTCAGAAACCATTTCCTTAAGCTGCGTTTGTATGATTGAAGACTACGATTCAAATCTGTTGTTTTTACTGGGAGACAGTTTTAAAATTCATTGCGTCGTTACTGTAATCAGTAGCCTTTTTATCTGATTTCGCAGCTAAAAACGTGTTCTCGAAGCTTCAAGCTCTTCAACATTCCAGAAATATTGCCCATCGTGGTATTAAAATATTAAAGATTCGAGGAAGGTGGTATTTTCCATGTCACGTTGCAACTTGCGAAAGGTCGTTAAAGATCTTAATATGCAGGCTGTCCCAGTTTCCTTCAGTCAAACGTTGTCCACCTCCGTCCAAAGCTGCCTCCCGAGAGACAAACGCCGCCACCATCGCCTTAACGAACAGGTCGCGCGTTTCGTTTGTCAAGCTGCTATGCGTTTTTTTCTACGAAAACGCGAGTCTATTATGTTTGACTTCTTAGCGTGGTGCGGTTTCTTTGATGACGAATGAACATATTGCACGAAACAACGGGTGGCAAGGGAAGCAGGTGCGTGACGAGCCTTTATCGATATTCTATAAGTCAAGACAGGGCAAAAATGTCATACAAACATATATCATTGGCGAGACTATTATAACAGTTATAACAGAAGAGTTATAATGAAAAAAGAAAGAAAGAAAAATATATGAAATGAGAGGTAACGGACGTGCATTACTACAACAACAAGTACAAGGGTACAAGGTATGAATAGATCAGAAATATTTACGTCAAGTTGTAGCCAGAAGGTAATATAATATTTCTACAATTCCAACTACAACTCCCTTTTAAAATGTTCGTCATTCCTGTCGATAGATGGCAGCGGCAAAAAGTTGAATTTACTACTCTTCGTAGTCGCCGCTTGTTACTCGTCGAAGTTGGAGTGATAAAAGTAAGAAAACATCCGATAATTGCACAAAAAAATTCTCTGTATAAATACACAGTCGTCGTCCTCACTGCGGAGGGTAAATTCTTCTGCACGAAGCTCGATGGTCTGCTGCGATCGAGCGGTGTAACATGATCCAATGTCGGGTATCGCCGAGATAATGTATCCAGGTACTAATTCGAAACTTTTTTATCTTTGACTTCATTAAAATTAAACTTTTACCAACGTATCTGCGAGATCTTGCCGATTAAAATGAGACCAAACACGATATAATTTGAATTACATTTACCTGTTGATACGTATTTAATTATCATTCATCGAGTAAGCAAATATGCATCAAATTATATCGTGTTTGGTGTCGTTTTAATCAGAAAAATGTAACAAACGTGTTGATAAAGGTATCGTTGGTCACGAATGCAAAATACAAAATTTTGGTATTTGAGCTAAAGGTTCAATGTTCGCCGAACGATTCCACTCTCGATTCCTCTTTCTATTTCACTCGCGTTGTCCTTTTCTACGTTCAGCAGGTCTAAGTTCTCAGTTTTCAGACATGGAATCGTTTCTACATCCACATAATTGCATGGACTCGATTTCTGTGTAGTTATCGAATGTTTTCATATTATGATACTTTCTGACTACCGGACGTAAATATTCCTGACCTATGCATACTTTTTACCGTAGTAACGCACGTTCGTTACCGCTCGATTCGTGTACCGTGTTTTTGCCTTTTACTCTTTGACAATTCTTCTAATGACGTACGTTTATATGACATTTTCCTTATCTTGACCTACAAAATATACCGACGACGTTTGGTCGGAAAAAACTGGGACACTCTGTAGACCATCAAAACTTGGGAAATATTAATTTACATACATCGGTTGAACGTTTAAAAAGTACAGCACAATGCGATAAAAACGAAAATTAAGAATAGTAAATAATACGGTTTGTCAGAAAAAAAACTAAAACGTAATGAAAAATAACAAGAACAGATTTTATAAAAAAGACGGGTTATTATTAGGTTATTATAGTATAGTATAGTATAATGTGTTACAAAGTTTGCTCTTATTAAGTTATTCGCGTGCATTTATAATTACGCGTGTAAAATATATTCATACACCAATATTACACGTACTTATTTTAATATTAAAATACGAGGAAGAATAGAATCGTTAATGGTCGCTTACAATTTTCTTTATCTTTTTTTTGCATAATTTATAAAATAGAGATATTGTACAATTTTTGTCGGAATCGTTTCAAGTAAAAGACTCGTACGTAATTGTTATTATTCAACGTCGTTCCTGCAGAATTCGGCTGAATCAGAGCTGCTGTTGACACCTTAATAGCTTTATTCCTGTGAACGACGTACGTCAATAAAGTTTATGAATTATGAAAGGAAATTCTTGACGTCCAAGTATCGTCTGCTCATGACAATACGTCTGATAAACGACAGTCTGTAATTATTATAAACGATAGCCCCTAATGCCATAGATTTGCTTAATCGAAACTTAGGGTAGTCGAGTGTGTCGTTAGTCCTAATTAGACACGTACGATCAATCTCTTTTCTCGTTTCGTTACCAATTTTGCGCTCTCCCTAAAGCGATACTCTTCATTAAACGATTCTCACTTTCATTCACATTTTCATTATCAGGATGAAAAATTGTCAGAATCGGAATGTTTCTGCGTTTATAGCACAGTTGAAAAAAAATATGTAAAAAGCAAAGCGTTCGTTATAGAATTTGCATAGTTGGTGGAACAGATTTCTATTTAGTTTAGAGATTCCATGCTTTTCAATTCATGGAAACGTAAGTCGCATAAACATCCACGATCTACTAACAACAGACTAAGGAATTTAAAGTTTCTCGTACATGTTTACATTTCAAGAGAATATATAGAGAAGTGTGGGGGAATCGATCACATAAAGAAAGTTCCCTGAAAACAAGTTTGGATTATCAAATTTAAAAATTCTGGTTGAAATGGGCAAATTAGTGTGTTCTTTGTATGACGATAAAATACGACACATAGGCAAGTTAATCAAGTTAATCAAGTTAATCATCGAAAAGAACGAAGAGTAAAAAAATATTATCCCATGTATGGGCTAACACCAATCAATTTTTCTACCATATTTAATAAATTGAAAAAGCAAAATTACTTGTAGAATTATTAACGAAAGAACTATTTTGTTTATTGCTTCGATCACATAATATACTTGTTGCACATAATTAAAGAAAAATACAAGAATGAACTCTTCGTAAATGTAATATCAAAAGAAAATTCAATTCGTTTCAATTTCCTGTATTTCATTTTCTAATCCACTTTCTCGGTATTTCAAAGCATAAAGAAACTGACAGATAATCTGAAAAATCTTCGCCATACCAATACAATAAAACTATTTCGTTAAAATGGGACAATTTTTGCTGGCTTCTACAGAGTAAAATTATCTTTTGGATGTAATCTAAAAATTGAAAGGAAAATAGTAAGTTAAAGTAACAAAGTAACAGTGAAATACTAAGGCTTCTAATTTACTTCAAAAAATTATAACAGAAGCGTAGCAATTCTTTATTCGCGTACGTAACTGGATTGAAACCAGAGAGCAGCTCAACAAAAGATTGCTATAAGATAAAGCCATATATCAGATATTTGACTGGACGATATTACCCGCCGATATTCCGCCATTCCTAATTTTTATCTTATTATCCTTGTCGTTATTTTATTATTATTATTACATATTTTCCGTAACGTGTTATTTTGTGCGATCTGCATGATTCATGGGGTATCTGTCTGAAGCAGAAAAATATTAATATCTTGATTTATAGAAACACGATTATTACCTCCACCGGAATAAAGAAAACGAAAAATTTTAATTGCATATTACGACGCATATGCTTTGCCATTTCATCGAATTTAAGCGTGAGAAATATGGAACACGTTTTCTTAAAGCAGGCGAAAAGAGTCGATGTGTTGACCTGTTTAAAGGTGTATACACGCAGCCTCTTAACCCGCTTTTCGACGAATTTCGTACTCGGAATTAAAATGTCACAGCCGGCTAACATTTTACCGACAGCAAACTTGCAAATTGGCATTAACAAACAAATAACAATACGGCCAATTAAACGTCAGTTTTGGCGCCGAGCGTGAAATTGAATTCAAATAATGCCGCTTACTTTAGTTTAATCGATGGAAGTTTGAAGCATTATGATATACAGCATTTTGCAAATTATATGATAGCAGTCGAACGAAATGGGAAAATGTTTCGCGTGCTCGCTACACCCGCCTGAATAATTTATGAAACTTTTCGATTATGGATATTTATTCACTGCCCCGTTGCAAGAAAGATTCATACGCTTGATTATTTCTTAGGAAACGGAAATATGGCTGGAATTTTTCTCCCGTTATAAATCTTGGGAATTTACTTGCTTACCGAAATTGTTTTTCAGAATACCGCCAGCGTTTCAGATTACAACGGGCGAGACATTTTTTACAGACAATTTTACAGTCTAAGAACTTCATTTTTTTCTGTGACAACGGCTTTTTTGAACATGAAGTACAGCTCTCGGTACATTGTTTCATCGAATTTTGCATTTATAATTTATTGCACGTTAATTCTGGTGAAAGCATTTTTAAACGTTTAAAAAACGCAGGATATTTGGAATACCGAAATATCTGGAAAACTACCAACGTTATCTAATTTGTAACACCGTGAACAATAGAGGTGGATAACCTGTCGATCAATGAAAGTTGTGAACGAACCATAATTTCGACATTTTCCACTCGACCTGTACGGTAAAAGAGCGACAACTTGTAAAAGATTTTCCGCAAGTATTCGATCGTTGCAATCGCGGTTAAAACATGTCAAAAGTTTGCAGCAAATCCTTTGAATTATTCGTTCGTGTATTAATTCTATGGTTTCGCGCCGATTTCGCTAACGTTTAGCGAATACAAAATGTTTTCTTTTTTATTTGGAAGAATTTTACAATCAATTCTCATTGAGAATTATAAGTAAATTATTCTGGCTTGGTACTATAACGTGAATAATAAATGATTATCGTATGTTTGGTTCTAGCTGAATCTAAAGGATAATGTCTTTTTAGTCTGCGGATCTGATCCGCCGTGTCAAGTAATTGAGTAACTAGTGGGTTTTGGTGGTTGTTAATTTTTATGTTATGTCTATTACTGAATTTGGATATTTCTTCTTTATCTTAAGGTCACGATGTATTGTTTCGTTGGTAGCATACCAAGGTGCATCTATTAAGGATCTTAGAGTTTTTCATTGGAATCCTTGAAGAATTTCTATGTTGGAATTACTCGCTGTTTCCCATAGTTGGATCCCATAGGTCCAAACAGGTTTTAATACGTCTTTATATAGCATTATTTTACTCTGCACGCTTTAGTTGGAACGTCTGCCAATGAGCCAGTAGAATTTTTTTAATTTTAATTTCAGTTGTTTGGATTTATCTACGATGTGTCGTTTCCATGTCATTCTTCTGTCCAGAATCATGAGTACAAAATGTGACATGGAATTTTCGGTTTTAATGGCGTGTTGTTAATTCGGAATTAGAGGCGGATGTTGTGTGCCTCTTCCGCAATGCGAAGTACACAGCGAAGGTAAAAGTGGAGAAGAGTGGATACAGTGTCTCACGTGTGAAACGTGAGTGCATCGTGAGCGTGTTGGTTGTGTCTGTAGGAGTTACGCCTGTAACTATCGCAAATAAATTGTAAGATAGAATTGATATTTACCTAAGACGATCGTTTCTGTGCTGTGATTTTCGTGGCTGATTGAATCGTAAGAGAAAATAATTTTATTCTCCACTTGATTTTTAACTTTATTTGTAATAAGGAAGGTAGATTGGAATATCTGTTAAAGTAATACAAGTTTTACATCTCTCTTGTACATCTCAAACAGGAATGAATTTGTTTTATTGCACGTTCATTCATTCATTCAACACATACGCGATACGCTCGTTTCATGGCGTTTTCCTTTTGCCTTCATCTTTTTCATTGCTCGCTCGTACAATACAGATGTACAGATGTACATCTATTTTTTTTAACAATATCGCTCTTTCAAATTACCTGTACCGTAATAAAATCGTTACTTTATGTCATTTTTTGATCGGACCAAAGTTTCAGAAACTTTTCGTTTCCCGCTATTGCCGAGAGTTTGAAATATAAAAGTTTATTACTTTCCCTACGATATTATACAGTTTTATTGCTTGCCATTCGCTGCTATAATTTTTTATTCATCTTGAACAAGCTGATATTCCAAATATTCTGCGGTTTCTCTTACACTGAAACGTTCGAATAGCTGTGAATTTTTAAGAAAGTAAAATATCTCGAGAAATGTGGAGTATTCGATGATCTTAGGATGTAAATCTTTTGTATTAATACTACACAATATTAATTTATATAATATGAATAATATAACAATTTACATTTGTTGGTATTGTTATTTAATATGTATATGTGTGTATTATTACTTGACAATAAGAATAAATATAAATAATATTAGTAAATGTAAAAGTTGTATACTAACGTTAGCATTCTATTTAAAAAGGACACAATCGTATCCTGCACTGATGTATCTGTGAAAGAAATCGTATAATTTGTTAAGTATTGCAAGATTTTGTCTATAATATTTTGCCAATTTCACTTAGGAGACGGAGCATAAGTCGGCTCACTTACCAGAACCACTCTGCATACTGAAATCGAATATTGACACGCAGCTATTTTTTCTTTATCCCTACATCGTCCACACACAGAATCATCAAGCGGGAAATACTTCCGAATTCGCTGGGTGTTTGGAGTTTCGACCCTCGTTATTAGAAGGTGCGTTTTTCTTTCCTCTTGGGAATACTTTTACCATAGCACTGTCGGTCAATGGTTCGTTCAAAGTGACAGATCCATTTGTAGCGCCAAGGAGAAATGCCTCACGAAAACAAACTAATCGAAAATATGTTCGGCAACACCTGCCCGATATGAGTTACATTCTGCGTGTTGTGTTTCTTCTCTTCTTTCCTCCCTCTTTTTCTCCTCCATTCTATTCCGCGAGAAAAACTACACATTTTTTTCCCAACTAGAAATTATTAAAGGAAAGAAATGACTACGACAATTATTAGACACAAAATTTTATTATATAAATTATAAATTATAATAAATACGAATATACAATTTAAAAATACAATAAGTGTTTGTGTGCTTTTCGGAAAAGGAGTCAATATAATTCTTCGTAATTACACCAAAATACACCAACGTATAACCAATCTCTACTTACAATTACTACTTACTCTTGGAAGAAAAATTACACAGTTGTTGTTTGAATTGGAAATTTTTAAAGAAACAAAATGATTACTACGATTATTAGACACAAAAATGTATTTATAAATTAACAGTACAAGTATGCGATTTAAAAATACAATAAATGTTTGTATGCTTTTCGAAAAAGGAGTCAATATAATCCTTTGTAATTGCACCAAAATACACCAACGTATAACCGATCTTTACTTACAATTACTACTTACTCTTGGAAGAAAAATTACACAGTTGTTGTTTTAACTAGAAATTATTAAAGGAAAGAAACGACTACGACGATTATTAGACACAAAAGTTTGTTATTTAAATTAACAGTACGAGTATGCGATTTAAAAATACAATAAGCGTTTGTGTGCTTTTCGATAAAGGAATCGATATAATCCTTCGTAATTATACCAAAATACACCAACGTACCAATCTTTACTTACAATTACTACTTACTCTTGGAAGAAAAATTACACAGTTGTTGTTCGAATTGGAAATTATTAAAGAAAAGAAATGATTACTATGATTATTAAATACAAAATTTTATTATATAAATTATAAATTATAATAAATACGTATATGCAATTTAAAAGTACAATAAGTGTTTGTGTGCCTTTCGAAGAAAAGGATCAATATAATTCTTTCGTAATTGGATACACCAACGTATGACCAAATTTTGTTGCTGCATACTTTCCGTAGCACCTGTATATTAAAAATTGAAAAATGTAATTTTTAGCTGCATAATTATAAAACTAGAAAGAAGTTTGCAAATAGAGGTTTATTCACCAAGGATCGTTGCATTATCAATATGTTTCACGTAAAACTCTCATGAAACCACTTTGTTGCGAAACTTCTAGTTTAGCAGCCGTTTATGGTAATTTTTAATGACTTATCGCGCGACATATTTACTCGTTACGGTAAAAAATATGAAATGCAAATATTCATAGAGCCGTATGGCATGAACTTTCCAAGTTGCAGAGCTTATGAAACCACGCGAGAATACGTTGTTGCGCTAAAGGTGCTTACAGAGTTTTAAGGATTTGCGAATGGTTCTTTCATTCGTCATGAATTACGAATATTACATTCCACTTTTTCCACGTATTCTACGAAATACAGTTTCCGACGTGCTTTCCGCAAGTTTTCTAGAGACAAACGTCATAAATTTATAACGTCCTCAAGCTTTACCGTTACGTACTGTTAACGTTTATCGTTGTTACGATCGTAGATTCGACGTCCTGATATCTTTCTTTACGGGAAAAAGCAATAGAATCTCAGGTTATCTAAAATCTTTTCTCGAGCATAAATTTGATACACATATAAGAGATTAAAAAATGAAATTCGAAAGTTTATCTGCGCCTCTGTTTAGTTTCAGAAACATAGTTTAATTACGAAATTTGTACATTGTTGTAAATAGTAAAATAACGTATAACAAGATAAAATTGACTTTTGAGAGGCAATTATATCGGTGTACCTTAATCGAGATATGAATATACATAATTAATGTTACTAACATCTTTTGAGTGTTCTAGAAAAATACACATCTAACGTCAACATTTTTAACATATTGTTACGGATTGATCAAAATGTCTAGATACTTATGAACGGTAGTATAGATCAATCATAAGAATTTCTCATAGACTCTTCTAGACGTCTTACTCGATCCATTTCAATATCGCGCGATTTTCTTTTAATTAATTTCCAACTTCGTCCATTATTTAAATTTACGAATGAAATTGCGAGCTTTACGAAAATATCGTTATGGAAATGAAGTCTTAATCCTACGTCTGTGAAGTCGCTCGATTTTAATTCTTGTTGCGTCACGAGCAAAGTAATTTTGAACGTTGAAAGAAGCTTTCCGTGACTGCTCACTTCACACGTAGAATTAACGACAAGCGAATATTTCATTGCTTTCATCGGACAGTGAACGAAGCTCGAACACATTTTCGCCATTGTTTCTTCAATATTTCCAAGAAACCATTGATCGTGCCTGGATATGTTAATTGAAATTGCTTTTGCAAATGCTGTAGGATATAAGGGGATGTTACACTTTTAATTAGGCGAATTATTGTCTTTCGTAACCGAGATAGAAGACAGAAAGACAGTTTTTTTAACGGTACATTGCTCTTATTCACACAGCCGCCACTAGAAAAAGTGGTTTCAAGATTTCGGAATAGAATTATTACCAAGGCCAGCATCGAGTCCTGATTTGAACCCGATGGAGAACGTGCGGGAAATTGTAGCGAGAAAAGTTTACGATCAGGCGAAGCCAACTATGGAAAATATCGTTGAACTTAAAAAAAAGAATAAAGTAAAAGAATATTCGAAACGAAATTTGAAATAAGTTAGTGGATACTGTACCTAACATATTGATAAAAGTAATCGAAAATAAAGAAAAATCTACTAAGTATTGAATGAAAAGGTAATAAAAATTAACATTGGGCTTGTATTTTTTTAACAGCCAAAAACGCAATTTTGAGAGAAGATTTAGTTGTTTCGATCGACAGGTTCTTCTGTTTGTTGCACCTTCACTTTTATATCATATTATAATATGAAATTGGATAAAAGATTTTGTCAATTCTTGTTTGAATATCATGAAAAATCTAAAAATAGGCTTGAGTTTATGATTGTTAAGGTTTTATCTCGTAATAGAGAGAGAGAGAGAGAGAGAGGGGGGGGGGGAATGCATGGATGAATGTATAATATAAAACTATATTTAAGCAAGTTTAACACTAGAACTATCAATAGTTAACACGAAGCTATTTTTACCAAAAACTAGTCAAAATGATTGGTGTTTAAAAAATACATAATAATAAAATATTTTTATATTTATTGATTTATTACTTTCTTACAGAAGGAATTCAATGTTATGTAGTATACTTTTGGTATTTTTAATTCATCTGGGACCATGATCCCTAAACGAGGGTTGACATATTTATAAAATTGTAGAATCAGTCATTTTGACTGATGTGGTATTTCTAGTGTTAGCATCTAGCCATCTAGCGATCGATCTGGAATTTTATTAATTAATTGGGGTTCCATAAACAGATTACAGGATCATTTTACACTTCAACAAGTACCAGTCATTTTGACTGGTATTGGCATAAGTAGCCTTGATACAAAATTATTTTCAGTTTGAGTACATAAAATACAAAATAAAATTCACTATATTATTCTTTTAGTTATCGTTGCAAAGGTCATTGTAAACCATCAATTTGTAAAACCAAAATTTGTAAAAAAAAAAAATTTGACTGGTGTGATAGTCCAGATCTGCACGCTGACAGCGTTACTTTACGAAAGAGCTTCGAAACCATGGGTCTATGAATATTTGTACAATTACAAAAACTGGCCTATCTGTACCCCGTTGCATCATCTATGCAAAAGAAAACTATGTTCCTAGAAAACTATGAGGCCCTTCTAATTGATTTATTGCTAAACAATACTCAATGGTTTCGAGGACTAAAACTAAACATTAGAAAAGATGTGGAGTTTTCCTTGAACTGGGACCCACTTCATCCATGATCATTCACAGCATCAGTGAAACAGAAGTAAGATTAACGATTTCACACAAATTTTCGGTGGTTGCAACGAATCTGTTGATCATTGCTGATCGACGATCGACTAGAATGTTATTTCTGTGCGCTCGTAATGTGTCTTTTTGCACGACTGGGCCCGAATTTCCGTGAGATATTCGCTTTTTTGAGAAGGTCACGGTATTCTCGCAAGCTGTAGGCTTCGGCAATTTGTACTGCCACGCGCGTTTTCCAATTACCTTTCGGAAATCCCGAGTCAGGCTACCAAGTTTTTTTTTATTATTTAATTTGTACTTTACAATTTGTCCAGCTGAACATTTGATAAATTTGTCTAACTTAATTTGTAAGTAACATGTGGATGGCTACGCCCAGCGTGATACCATCTTCGAGTTTGACTATTTTATTTCTTTAGTGAGGTCAGTGGGGCGTTTCCTTATTAGTCTTCTTTCTATGAGAGTTTTGCTCGCTTCAGCAGCCAGCTGGTTTGGATGTATTGCCTTTTTTTCCTTGTATTTTTCTACGTATCTGCCAATTTCTTCTTTGACCGTTGGTATTTTTAAGTCTATCCTCGTTTCTGACATATCATGGGGCGTTGACTATTGTTCTCAGAATCTTCGACTGTAGTGACTCTAGTTTATTTATGTGGCTCATTGCTGCTGTTCCCCATAGTGGTATTCCGTACGTCTAAATTGGTTTTATTATCGTTTTGCAGATTTTTAGTTTATTTTCTATGCCGAGTTTAGAGTTTCGACTAGTTAGCCAGTACATCTGTCTTCTTTTCCGAGGCTACCAAATGCGAAACAAAGTGGAATTCTAAAGAATTCTAGTTCTGTCATTCTAGTTGGTGTGATTAGAAGATTAAAATAGCCAAAAGTAGCCTCCTTTACTCTCGTGCTGTAAGTTTTGGGAGTACGCACGCAGTCCTGTTGTGTATGTTTCAAACAGAACAATTCCGTCGGCTTGATATTGGCGCGCGTTGCTTTGAGATTGATAGCAGGAAGGAGGCATTCTCGTAACTTATAGGTTTCGAGACGACAGTTTCCAGCGACTGCACCTCTTGGTCATGAATAGCTGCCGGTAAACCGGGATACATACAATTAAATCGGCTATCAAGAAACGTGGCGCGCCGCGTCGCTAGCAATATTGTTTCTTCATTAATTAAGACGTCTGCCTTATCAACGTGCCTACAACGTTAAGGTTCACTTATGCAACTTCACGATACTACGAGGCTAATTAATTAACCCATGGATTTGTACGAATGGAAGGCTGCTGGAAGGAGAGCACAATAGGCGGCAGATAACAGTGCTGTGCAGTATGGAACGGTACAGCATCGACGCGCATCGCTGGTTACATTCCATCTTGTTTTCCAGATTCGTGTCTTTGTTCAGCGCGATGCGTTGCGTGTCTGACACACGAGTGGTGATTGTTAAAAAAAACTGTAGTTTATTATATTATACGCGGATGATTACAGAACATTGGGACATAGGAACGCACGTAGCACGTGCTTCTGCTGAGGCGTTGTAAATGGAAATTATGATGGGGATTACGCGTGTTCCTGGAACGAAGAAGGTCTTGTCCTACGGCAACTTCGTTTCTCCTGGTTCCAAGCGAGTTCCAAATGATCGAAATTTGTATCTTAACTCTGTTACGCTCCTTAGACATCTTTCGATCTAATCGTGTTTTTCTATCGTTAAAACGCGTGTCGAGCCTAACGGTAAAGAAAGAATCGTCAATTTTATGGATAAAGATTTTTTCAAAATATTAGATGTGGTATATTTGATAGAATCGACTCGATTTCAGCTGATTCAAGACAGTCAAATTTCTTTCTTTTATAATCCCTGTTGAGGTTTTATATCTCTGAATAGAGAGAGCAAGCATGTGGATGAATGTATTATAGGATTTTTTTATCAGAGATGTTAGAAAATAGAATTTCCAGTGGTTTCTATCCTATATAATAATTTATTGATAGATGGATATATCACAGTGGATTAAACAGAGAATTGATGACTATTTAACTTGAACTTAATACAGTAGTGTGATATGACAACTCTCGTTTAACTACTCTTGACTCTTGACTCTCCGGTGGCTAACCGAACTTCAACGGCTGCGGTGCTGAAATATATGGATGACCGTTAGGCCTATTAGTTTTCCGATCCTGTTGGCTTGTCGGCATTTGCGTTTTATCGTCGACATTGTCTGTATGTCGGTGATCTTTCCGCGGTACTATGATAGAGACGAAAGAAGCCGCTCTAAAGAGAATCGTTGTGCCAAAAACTAAACACTAGAGAAGATGTAGAGTTTTCCTACAAGTGAGACCCACTTCAACAATCCCATATCGATTTGTACCTATTATCTACATAATATTTACAAATTATATTGTAGTATCGTGGACGAGGGGCCTGGGGGGTGTCGGGCGAATTATAAACAAGCGATTGCGGAACATGTGCGTGGTGGGGTTAAAACAAAAGACAAGGGGTTGCTAAAGCACGATAAACGAATTAACAGTCATTGTGAGTTGAGAAACCAGAGAATGCGAATTGCGTTGTCGAGATAGTATTGCTAGCGTTGTCGAGAGAGAGTTGAATCCGTGGTGACGAGAGTTGCAAATTAACTATCTAGTTGTCTTAATTATAATACGTTATTGTGATTAGTTCACGTTAAACAACCATCGTTTCTTGCTTAACCAACATTTGTTTAATCCATTTATTGTAAATAAACTAATTGTAGTATAAGATCCTACAATATATACGTCAAGTTATCGTTAGGTTTAAGGGCGTGTAACGAATCTTCATTTGAACTAGCCATCGCTGTTGTACAATAGAGATTATATTTACTGGTATGAATATTGATTTTTACAAAGTGTGACAAATAATCGTGGTGATTAAACACTCGAGATGTTAGTGATAATGTTCTTAGGTTCAATAACGAATCCTCGGTCAACGGGGTAACTCTTTGTTAAACGTAGAATATATTTTGAAGCACAAAGTAACGTTTGCTGTGACGCTCGGTATAATACTACACGTAAAGACGATGTGCAAACTTTCCAAGGCGATCGCAAGAATAAAAGACTGATGGAAATTTTCCTTACGATCGCGTTTGTTCGTTGCATATTGGCCGGGGATACTAACAAAATTCCAGCCGCCGTTGCTAGGCAGACCCGCGTAGAGCTGACATTGCTGCTGCCCGGGCTTTGATTGTTAATACAACGCGTGTTCCACAATATTAGTACTTCTCTGTTAGGTAAAAACGTTCATCCCGTGGCCGTGGCTACGTTCGGCGACCAGTTGTGTCACCTCGTGCCCAAGCCCACTGTTACAAATCTCGGGCAAACATAATCAGATTGAATCATAACAACTATCTCTAAGTTTTATCATTTAAGTACAGCTATAATAAATAGTGTAGACCAAACTATTGGGGATCTTCCCAAAAATTCCAAAAGAAAGGCCCCGATGTCCCCTCATTTCCTACATGTATATTATATATAGTACAAAGAGATTTGTGGCTTTAGTTACTATGAGCGACAAGGGCCCCAAGAGTCACTTGAGCGTTGATATTTACAGTAGTAGTGTTTTTTGTACGATGGGAGCAAAATTATATTAAGCAGGGAATTATATTAAATTTAAAGGATATTTTCATCTCAGCCTTCTAACTGCAGTGGTATAACAATTTCCCACTGGATGATTTGCGTGAGATTCGACCCTGGTTTTGTGTTTGTTAGAAAATCGCCTTATTTCTTCTAGGACAGAGGCGATGTGCAGTGTCGAGTCAGTTAGATAAGATGAAACTAAGCAGGAAACGAGAAATACCGCATTACATTATGTAACTGGCATCTGTTTGTATTTCGTATCAGGTCAAAGAATAGTCGATATCTCAGTTTCACTTGAAACAATATTCCAAGTGAAATAAAATAACAGGACCACACTAGCGGGGTAGTTGCAAGTCATTTGATGAATGACGACAAGCGTAGAGACACAAAGTGAAAGAGAATATATACACACGTATGTACTTCAAAATAATAAACTTAACTCTCCGCTGGCAATACGGTTTTTACTAACGTGGACAGGGCATTATGGATCTTTTGGTCCCTGGCTCAATTTCTTGCCGTTTCGGACTTCAAAAAAATCTGAAGAAATTGCCGAGTACTTATCATAGTGTCTAATTTACTATACACGTAACACTTTAGCCGAATGTTCAAACGATTTTGCGGTGAAAATAAAAATTTGACGGGAAGTTATGACAAAATGGGAATTTGTTTAAAGGTACGCAGTTTTGTATTAAACAAATACTAAAGGAAGTTATTGTACGATTTTACCCGCAAGACTATGGTCTTCGGGAAAGGTATAAAGAAATTTGCTAATCCATGGAAAAGCATAATTATTTCTTATCGCAATATAATCTGGAACTCGCGGCGAAATAGAAAGACTCCGCATCTCTTACTATCGTGTGACAAACATAGGAGTTATACCAGACATTAAGACGGTCGCCAAGAGATTAGTATACATACCAAAATAAAGATATTCATATAAAAAAATTCACTCACTTAGCAAAAGACTTGGATGACAATATAAGTCGCCGAAGGCACAGTGTTCATTTTACCCTCCCGGTATTCGGAACTGTATTGAACCAAGTAAACGATATTTTGCCAATGAAAGCCCTGCAGGTGTAAGTTTCCTTAGATGCGACAACCACGGGATCCGACACTTTCGTGTCAAAGAAAATAAATAATAAAAATATCGTCTGGACCTTAACGACCTATATTGCCGACAGAAGGTTAATAATAATAGGTTCACGTTGTTAAGATGGTTTCAAGTTGCTTGAATTCGCACATTTGACAATTTGAACGAGGCTTCAAATAATTGGTTAAAAATAGTATCCAATTATGGTTACAATTAATACCCGATAGTTGGCTAATTTTATTCCAAATGTTCCAAAACGTAAGTGACTCAACACTTAGCCAATCGCGCGCGCTACAGCGAGCTATGTTTTTGTCACGACCGGCATACTTCAAATTCGACGGACTGACGATAGAGATAAAGATGTGGCGGCACTCGGTGACAATGTATATCGCTGAAGTGTCTAATGAACCATCAACATCCCAACGGTCCTTCCACCGAAGGTTCTAGAAGAAAGAGCACGTGGCAACGATCGCGGACGCCTAGCAAATGCATGGACGGTGGGGATGTTGAGGGATGACAAAAGAAAGTAATCGGATCCGATCGAAAGTAAAATCATAAGAGTCAGTCTTAGAAAGTCACGCCTAGAGTTCGGAAGTAGATTGTAAAGTGTATTGATGTTAAAAAAAAAATAAAGTTTTCTTTTTTTATTTTTCACCTCAAATTCCTTTTTTATTTTGTTATTTTACGTGACATTTTCATCGCTAACCTGTACGCTGTCCACCGCGTATTTTTTCAAGTATCGAGGACTAATATTCACCACTTAAAAAACAAAGAAGTCTAAAAATTATGTAAGTGGTCAATTATATTTTGCGGTAATGATTTTATTTAACGACTTCACATATTGTTTATACAAATAAAATCAAATTAAAAGTATATATTATAAGTATAAAAATATATGTAAAATTACAAATTATTCGATTATAACTTTCGATCGTTCGATTATAACTTTATTTAGTCATAACTGATAGTGTAACCTTTTAATTAATTTTAATTTTAATTGCTCTATTTTATTATATACTGTACTTTATAAAAGCAGAAAAAGTGACGTAATTAATTGGGAATAATTCCTCGTAAAGGATAATTGATAATAACAAAAAAAAAAAAAGTAAGACCAAAAAAGAAGAAAAGAAATAAAAACGCGTTTCAAAAGTCAAAAAGAGAGGACATCTCTCCCTCGTCTTTACAGAGAGGAGATCTCCCTATTCGGTTGGCTAAGTGTTAAGAGTTGTCAAAAATATCATATGCGTATCGATGACGGCAGATTTTAGCTATCAGCGGTCAAGGAAAATTCTCTGGTTCTCCTCATTTCAAACGATAGACTAGAATTCTCATAGTTAGTCAACCGTACTTACCCCATTTATGGCAGGTAAATTATAAAAGCATTTTTATCCGGACGCGTTGGCTACATTCTATTACAGGCAGACTGATTAAACGGTGAAACAATATTTTCGTGTTTCGCAGAATAAAATTATTCCAGACGAAATTCCGCTTTGTAATCCGTAGGAAGAAACATAACCCGGTTAAAGGTATCGATCGTGTTTACGCAAGAGTTTGTTCATTCGGTTGTATCGCAGTGAAAATAGTTGGACCGAATGCGAAATAAAAATTCGCTTGTTTTTTCACCGTGTGGCATTTCGCCGGAGTATCGGCGCGGCATTATGCTTTTAGTCTGACTGGATACGAGCGGGACTAGAAAAAGCTGACAGCTCGACGACGATAGCATCGTCGATCGAACGCAGCGCGATTTTCGGATCGTTATTTACCTTGCCGGCGGAGTTCCGAGTCTGCAGCAAGATCTGTGCTCGTATGCAAATAGATATTTCATTCCTGTCTACGAGAACAAGGATCGAGGTTGGAGGGTAAGGTGATTTTCTCGGGGGAAATTCAACGAAGGGCACTCTGGCTCGTGTCGTCGTACTGGTTACAAGCCGTATCGTGGATACGAGCGATTCTCTTTGTCTTTCGCGGACCGCGACCGACATCTCCGAACAGTCTTGCTGCCCATTCACTTTCCTTTTTTCGATTACAGTTCATTTCCCTCGATGATTCGCCGTGACGTCCGAATGAATGACTTGCGTCGGTATCGGTTCGAAAGTCAAATTATCGCGAGGACATGACGCTGCCAATAGTTATTCTTAACAAAGATCCGAAGAAATGAATTGCTGTTTTAATTAATTTCACGGCGATATCGCTGTCGTTGTTGATGGATATTTAAACAATGACGTTTATCTAGAGAGATTGTTTAATTCGCGTCCGACCAACGAATTATGTATATTATGTCTGTGTTTATTATTACGCCATTTAGAAATGGCACGATAGTTAATGATGTTGTATGAATTAATTTGCGGTTGATAGTCCTTTGAAGCTGTGACTTTACCTTTAATATTCAATTTACGTTTGGTATCGTCATGTGTAATTTAATTAGTCATATAGTAATTGAATGTGCGTTTCGATATTGTAGGAAATGTACAGCGAAGAAGGAAATTTCAATTGTGCAACGTATGATTCTTCGTTGCCTGATGATTCTGCAAATTTTATCGGCGTTAATTATATGTACTGAGAGAAAATAGCGTTACCTTAACAAATGTATAGTAATTGAAGAGTGTTCGTAGGAAACACTGTAAGTGTGAAAATTGTAGAATTTTATCTTTCTATTGGAAAATTGTCTACATGCTAATGAGAATACCGCGGTACAGAATCTCAGTGCAATTTCCCTTTCTGAATAGTTTAATAATTAATGCTCTTAATATGCCTTAACATAATCGATAATGACCCTTATTAATAATATCAGAAGATGGTGTTACAACGTCGCCTGTATTGAAAAAATATAAGCGTCAACAAGCGCTTATACTCACAGTTAATTGGAAATTTCTTGTAGACAGCGTTGTAAATGCCAAACATTAAATTTTGTAGGAGCAAGGGAAAGCTTCTTTGATTTAAAATTATTTTCCAAATTCCATTTGTTTTAATTAGTACAAAGTCTTAAGCGTACAATAAGTATTAAGTGTATCACAATATTTTTTATTTTTTGCATTAATATAGATTCGTCAGAAAAAGTATTGTATTTATAGAAAAATCTATATATGTCACCTCTTAGTTGCAGAGAAAACTAAATGTGCCATTCGCTCAAATTCGCGTTAAAATCCTGTTTGTTCCTAGATAACTTACATAAAAACAAAAAATATATTTTATTTTTGTTACAAATGTACATTTTGTAACGTTTATAACGTTCGTAAGAATTGTTAGAAAATTAACCATATTTCATGTCCGTATGTTTGAACATGTCTACCGCATTAATGACACTTACATTGCTTTGTAAAGAGGTGATATTTTTTTAACACTATTAGTAATTATTTACAAACTCTTAAATTCTGTGCACTTTTCCCATTATATGACATTATACGATAAAAAAACAACATTTGTAAATTTTTGCACTTACAATGTTGTCTATAAGAAATTTTCGATTCTTAATAGTAGTTAATCGTTTTTTGGAATTTGGTTATGCCATCTGTCTAAATGTACGAACATGAACATTGAGTTTTCTTTACAACTAACAGTTAGCACGTACGAGGTTTCCTACAGATACACTTTTCTTTGTTATAAATTTGGACTACGTTGATGCATGAGCTCTCGTTCCTCCTGAAAATCTTGCTTCTTGGCATTTGCAGTGATTTTTACGAGCGCTCTTCAATTCCATAAGTATACAATAACGAGCATACAATTGCGGTCATTTTGTTTTCATAATTTGCGCGAAATACGTACAATGTATCGCTAAATTAATGGAGTACTTTGAAATAAAATATTCGCAAAAGCTTGATTCGTAGAATATTGGGTTGACAACTAAGTGATTGTGGATTTTGTCATTATCGCCTAATGACAAAAGCCGCAATCGCTTAGTTGCCAACCCAATACATAGCGTTTTAGATACAATCGATGGATGTGTAGCATTGGATTGTGGTTATGGAAACATAATCTGTGACATACGTGTTTCAAGATTTGTTGTGTTTTCTGATTATCTTGAATTACTTTGCATTTATTTATACTTGCGAAGATTGTAAACATTTATTACGGCGCTTTTTACAGTATGCAACAGTTACATTTGCCCGATTCGCGAACAAAGTATTTAATTGTATTTAATTTAACGCGGAATATAAAAATTATACGCGGTGTTTCTATCATCAGTGCAAAAATAATTTTAGATCACATTGTTGTTCTCCGTGATAAAATTTCAAGCATTCTAAGAATTTGTGTACTGGAATATCCTATGTACGTATTTCAAGAATGCATCAGACATAGACTCTAACCAGCGTTGC
Organism: Bombus vosnesenskii; assembly: GCF_011952255.1. Lineage (NCBI taxonomy): Eukaryota > Metazoa > Arthropoda > Insecta > Hymenoptera > Apidae > Bombus > Bombus vosnesenskii. The sequence goes on from NW_022884350.1 coordinate 317,826, forward strand.
TTGAAATCCTTCTTATCCCGATGTTGAATAAGATTCTTATTGCCAATTTAATGTATAATAATCATTTTATCTTCTCCAATTCTCTAGCTCTCTTTTCTAATCTTCTTGTATTAGATGTTTTCCAATAATCGAATATCAGCTGTAGGTAATTAAATCGTAATTAGAGATAATTTTAATGAATAATACAGTGATATACATAGTCGACCATTTATAATCAATATTTTCTAAAAATTCTCCTTGTTTTCAGTTAAATATGACAAATATTTTTAGTAAAGACGCTTAAAAATTTTACCCGAATCAAAAGCAATTAAAATCTAACAAGGAAACAACAATTGGCGCACTATGGAAAATGCTGTTGGATTGTTTATGCATTTCTATTTGCTCAAACTTTTCATACAAACGAAACAAGGAAAATTGCATATAAAATTGCACCTAAGTATATGACAAAAACAAGTGGCTTATAATTAATCGTATGCTGATTATTCAACTGTATTTCAATTTCACACTAGAATCAATTAGTTAACCTGACTTACTTTATTCATCGTCAGGATATCAACGATATTTATATATCATCGAATATAGCATATTTTTAACTCAACCATCAGGCAACGAAGAAAGTTCCGCGTCATGTTTTCACAACAGAAAAGAAATATGTCAAATGCGAAAGGAAAATAATTTCCTTCGAAGCGTCAAGTTCTCTCTTGTCTCGCTAAATTGCCCAGTTGCCCATAAACCAATCAATCTATCGTGCCAAGCAATTAATAACAGTCACGTAAATTAATCCACGTTTCTCGAATTTAAAATTCCATTCACGAAGACACACCGTTTTAAGCTCGATAAAATACGAGCAAAATAGGAAGAAGCTGTTCCAATTTCCTTCGTTGACAACGAATTACAATAACGCGGTGTACTTACGCGTTGGCGAACAGGATTTGTTGCGTTTCGGCGACAGTGCTTTAATTCTTCGGTTTTAGACATTATCACTTGGTCCTGGCTGGTTCTTACCGTGGCTTAGACCGAGATTACGCTTTGTATCTATACTACGGTATACTTGAAAACGTAGTACGTGTACGTCCTTTCGTGGCGTGTAACGTTTCGGTAAGGCAACGAATGTACAGTTTATCTCGATACAGAATTAATTAAATTCTCGAGGGTGGTCAATTTTTCTTATCGTCGTTCGATTCGTCGTTTAATTTGCCTATGAATATTCATGGCTGACGGGGCCGACGGTATTTAGAAAATTATCTTTCTAATCGCATCCGCGTTAACTTGAAATTGCTATAGCGTGTTGCACAGAAACGTAGGTCTGCGTTAAAATACGGGCTTACGCGGCCGCCAATTTATCCGTTAATTAGCCATAAAATGTAGCCATAAAAAGATCGACTAATATGATTCACTGTTTTTCAAGTATTAACACTAGAACTACCGATAGTTAACACGAAGCTATTTCTACCGAAACCGGTCAAAACGACTGGTCTTTAAAAAATACGCAATAATAGAATATTTTTCTTGAATATTTGAATTCACTGTTATGTAGTACATTTTTGGTATTTTTAATCTATCTGGGAGCATGATCCCTAAACGAGGGTTGACATATTTATAAAATGGTAGAACCAGCTATTTTGACTGATGTGGTATTTCTAGCGTTAGCATCTAGCCATCTAGCGATCGATCCGGAATTTTCCTGATAACTGATACCATCATATCGAATGATACGCAGTAAAAATTTGAAAAACGTGTGGCAAGTTGTACAAAACGAGGGAACTGGTTAATTGGGGCTCGATAAACAGATTGCAGGATCCTTTTACACTTCGACAAGTACCAGTCATTTTGACTGCTATTGGTATAAATAGCCTTGATACAAAATTATTTTGAGTTTGAATACATAAAAAACAAAATAAAATTCACTATATTATTCTTTTAGTTATCATTGCGAAAGTCATTACATCATCGCGGAAAAAAAATATAACATGAAGTAGGAATTTTAAAATAAAATTGTAAAACCAGTCAATTTGGCTGGTGTGGTAGTTCTAGTGTTAACAGATCTATAGATAAATCTACATTCAAACCGTAATCTCGTAGTTACGTTATACAGTCTTTCATGAAAATATTCAGATATTTGTGAAAACTCTTTACGAATATCAGCTATGTGTCTTATATACATAAAACACTTTGAAGTTTCATCAACATCGTAATGCGACTCGACTATCGCGATTATAAGGCAAGTGGGCTAAGTTTCGTCCGCTGATTAATCTTTTGTTGTCAAGTGATGCAGTCTGTAAACGGCAATTGGAATTTAAGATAGAAACGCTGCTAGTAAAGTGACGGCAAAAACAAAGAAATTCCTCGTTTCCAGAGTCTTCTGCAAACGTTCTGTTTTTGCCCGACTAGAACATCACGTTATCTCTTAGTATTCGAAGTCGTATTTCAACATCTGAAGTGCGTAATTTTAGCATCTATTTTTGGTGACATGTAATATATTGCTTCTATTTTCATATTGCAAAGTGGCCATCTCGTACTGTCAGTTATCCATTAGAATTGTCAATTATATTAAAAGATATCTTTCTTACCTAATTACGTCTCTCTGTACGTAGATACCCGAGGACGAAATTAGGACCGCGTTTTTTGAGAAAGAAATTCGAAATAGAGTCGTCGAGCGAAAGCGAAGAAGATCAAAATGTCCGTGACGATCAATTTTGGAACGATGCGAGGACAGAAAAATGGGTTAGGTGAACCGTCTGCTTCCATGAACCGTGCACATATATGTCACACATTTACCAAATGTCCAGCTGGACAAATTGTAAAGTACAAATTAAATAATAAAAAAAATATATATGCCACAAGCTAACAAATTTGTATATGATTTTATATATATAGTTTTAGAAAGAAAGGGGACGAAATTAGGAACACGTGGTTTGTCAACTATCCGTTTGTATAAACTTTTACAAAACATCGATTACAGATCTTCGTTACTAAGCGTTCGATGTAATTATACAAATTTTGTCAAGTTAAACGATCGATTTGTTTTCGATGTATATTAAAAAAGCCCTCGGTGGAGGAAATTTGGCCAGCTTACTCTACCGAAGCGTTAATTTCATGCAGCAAACAAAATTTGGTTTGAATTTTAATAAAAGAAACGATCGAAGTATTTGCGTAACAATGCATACATTTAGGTTGTTTTTTTTTAGCAACAGTTTTTTTTTCGAAAAGGTGAAAATTGGTCAAGTTTCGGTGGGTGAAGATATTGGAATTCGAAAGATTCGGTTGTCATTGGTGAACGTGAAATCGATCGAAAGTGTGAAGTGTCGTAGTGAAAAACGAGATGTTCGGCTGGAAAATTCGATGTAGAAAGAGAGGCGCGGAGTGTGTAATAAACTAACTGTTGCGACATGAATACGATGGCGTAGGGAACTCCTCTCGACCGTGTTCTCACGTCAAATTAATTTCGCGGCACGATTCATTGATCTAGAAGCTGGCCCCCGATTGTATGGTGTATTTAACAATTTTACATAAAATATGACTTCTTGCATATGTCCCGTGTTTTAAAGTCCCAGTGAATTTCATGTTCCAAATTATTCTTTGTTTGGATATTGTTATTGTTTGTTTGGATATGAATCTATATTTGTGTGTAATGTTTCACTTATTGTGTTTTGTTCCGTAAACAGTATATGAAATATACATTACAAATTGTAAAATGCTAAATTCTAAATTATAAATGTTGTATGTATTCTATTGTTTAAATCGATCGCTAATAGATGACACTTACTCGTAGATATTGTGTCTTTGCCCCTCGATCTTTAAGTTAATTCTAGTCATGTGTTGCATAAAGCGTTTGACATTTTCGTACACATCAATCCTATAATATAATACACGTATGTACTCATACATAAGAATATTGTAATAATATTTATTCAAACATTTGGTACACGATATTCTTTTTGCATTATACTATGTTTATACCATCTTCTAACCAACAAACATAATTAATTCTCCAGAGACGAGAATATATTTACCTATGCGTTTATTTGTTCTATATGATATACACATAGTTCTATATGAATAATTAATTTTGTAACTAACTTTATACAATTTTAAACATATACACATTTCAAACATATACGCAATATGCACATACATAGTTGTATACGTACGTATAGCGTTATACATACATATACATACATAGTGCTGTAACATAGTTTCACATTGTAAATACTCTTGATATTACGGCTATTGCGTGCAAACATAATTAGCGCAATTCTCATTTGAAGATCCAACGACGAATGCTCTCTAGAGATCGTCGTTTTACGCACGATAGCCACTCAACGACACGCTACACGACGTTTATGCGCCGTTCATCGTAGATTAAACGTTCCTCAAAGTATTTGCGTAAAAATTAGGGTGACGACGATATTTGAAAGCTACTTTCCATTTTGAACGTTCGAAGTATGCGCTCGTAACCTTTAGTTACGAGCAAACTTGATTAAGCTCGAGGAAGGGTTGCCGCTCGAGAGCTTTGTTTAGGGTCTCGGAGTACGAGGGTCGCAAAAAGCGAGTGCTAACCTACTGTTAGCCCCCGTTCCCCTTTCCACGCCCGATTACGCTTGATACGCATAATTTTTGCTAACCCGAGCTATGACTCTGCGATGGAAAAAGGGGTCACTCTTGCCGCGCTCCAACATTTATGCTCTTTTCGAGTCGGCCTTTTAATTACACCGCACCGTGCACCTACGAATATTCGTGACATGCCTCGTTCCCGATCTGCTTTGAAGTTTAACACTTAATCAAACGAGAAAGTACACCGCACCAGCGGACAAAACTGGCTTATTCTGTTGTAGCAGACTGGAATTGTCTTGAACGCCACTGAACTTAAGCTGGTGGCGTGGAAGAAACTATCGTTGCTGAGATGAGATTTTTCGTAGCGCGAAGATGCCTGCAGTTTTTTCCGCGACGATCTATTTTTATCCTCGAGATTTCCTGGTTATTTATTTGTCATATAATATTTCCAGAACGAAATTTACACCGACGGAAATTCCAGACAAAATTTACACCGACGACATCTATGACAGTGTCACTTCGAAGACACGGGAGTGGTGAAATTAAAAAATCACTTGTCGTTTCTTCGCGTCCTTCCAATGATTAGGTTTAAAGGTTTCACGAGCAAGGTAAGAAAAATTCAGACTTTAGATATGCTAGCAGAGTTTATTATTTGAATTCAACAGTGAAGCTTAAGAATGTTGGAACAGAGAATGTCGAGAGCTGATTTTGGGAAGGTTTATATATTAGGTTGGCAACTAAGTGGTTGCGGATTTTGTTAGTACCACCTAATGAACACATCCGCAATTACTTAATTGCCAATCCAATACTATGGGTTTGGCTCTTATGGAGGGAGTGTCGCCGCGGCCCAAGTCAGAGGTGGCCATGCTTTTACTGTCTTTTGATCCTGGAACACTGTCTACGTTGCTGTTTCCATGACCTGCAGGATGTTCGTTAAGCCCCCGTGGTTTTTTTTATCGCTAATTTATGGCTTTGTGACAACAGCGATGAAATGTATAGTACATTTGACGATCTGAAGACACCCCACTGACCTCGCTAAGGAAATAAAATAGTCAAACTCGAAGATGGTATCGTGTTGGGGGCAGCCATCCACATGTTATTTAGCAATTAAGTTAGAAAAATTTACCAAACGTCCAGCTGGACAAATTGTAAAGTACAAATTAAATAATAAAAAAAAATTGGACGATCTGTTCGAGTCTCTTTTGTGCGATATCACCAAAGTTCATTTAATTTGTTCATTCGTATATGCGTTCATTTAATAACAATTACATTTCTCGCGTTACACGCGTATCTAATTTTTCTTTGTTCGTTGTATGTATCAAAAAGTGGAAACTTGCAAATCACCGTCTTGGTATCGAACGAGTGAAATTATTATTGCGATGGGAATAGATAAAAATTCGAAATTGTGCAGCCTTAGCAAGTATCTTTGTTGAGTGATATTAGGTTTGGACAAAATTTCCCAACGGAATTCATTCTATTTCTGTCTGGTCATCGAAGACAAACGTGATCTGGAATTTTCATGCTGGTGAACGATACGTTTCCTATTTGTCAGGATTGGATACCTTCTTTTATTTGTCACATTCAGCTTCTCCACATTCTTGCAATACTCCTCAGGAGATATTGTTTTCTTTTAGTTAAAACAACGCATAGCGCGAACTTTTTCACGTTCTTCTGTTTTTCTGTGCTGCGCTTATTTTCAATCTGTTCTACTTTGGTATAATTGTAATTAAAAGTATCCTCTCATCAAACCCGTTGTTATTTTCGAAATGCAAATCTTTCTAAATTCTATCGTATTTTGTGTGCATCAATTTGTAGCGCGATCGAAATTTTTTACTTAGCCAAGTCAGAAGATCAAATTGACCCTCACTGAATTAATTCAATATTATACTCTTTACATTTACTATTTTTTTTATTTCGAAGAATTTTACAATCAATTCTCATTGAGAATTATAAGTAAATTATTCTGGTGTGGTACTATAACGTGAATAATAATAAATGATTATCGTATATTTGATTATAGCTGAATCTAACGTTTAAAATCTAGAGGGTAATGTCTTTTTAGCCTGCGGATCTGATCCGTCGTGTTAAGTAATTGAGTAACTAATGAGTTTTGGTGGTTGTTAACTCTTATGTTATATCTATTACTGAATTTGGATGTTTCTTCTTTAACTGTAGGTATCTTAATGTCGCGATGTATTGTTTCGTTGGTAACATAGCAAGGTGCATCTATTAAGAATCTTAAAGTTTTTCATTGGAATCGTTGAATACATTTACTTAACCCAGACTCGCGATATTTTTGTACAATAGCATTTAATTCTTAGAATAGCTTAGTTTTGTGTTTCCCCTCATACTCGCTTTTTTAAAAATTTATTTTTTCCTGTACGTTTAGTTCACAGTCGTCATCTGTGATTGGTAATTCAACTTGTAATAATTCGTATTTACTGTAAGCCTGTTTCTATTGTATCCTCTTATATTCGACATCTTGAATGGCTTTACACAAGTTTGCAGATTAATTATGTAATTTAATATGAAGAAAAATCAGGAATTTGTAATTTATTTTTTATGGCAATAGACACTCAAAAATGATAATAGAAGAAAATTGTCTGGCATTGTCTATAATATCTCCTCGCTGACTCTGAAATAATTTTCTCGTTGTTTCATATTTTTTCTTGCTAATTTTAAATTACTCGATATTTCCTCATCCTTTTGTTATACTAAAGACTAACTGTGTCCCGTAACATGCTACCCACCAGTGGCTATAAATAATACTGCAATTCCAACCCATGACAGACTTACATATCTGGACATGTTACTCGATAGGAGAATAACATGGAAGCAACACGTTAAAGCAAAGTGTAAGCAACTGAAGGTACAAGTCAAAAAGTTCTACCAAATGTTGGCAGACAATTGAGCTAAGGCTTAGAGAGCATAGTATTGCTCTACAAAGCAATATCAAAGTCCATTTAGACCTACGAAATTCGACCGTGGTGAGCAGCGAGCGATTGTAACATAGAAATCCTTCAACGATTTCAATTCAAAACGTTAAAAACAATCACGAACGCTCCTTGCTACGTAACCAATGAAAGAGAAATATCACACTTTTTCAAAAGATATAATACACTTTTGAACAGCGCGGAACACATATGTAGAATAAAAGGACACAACGCTCCAACGATATTACACGATAGATTAACATTCAACTAAAATAGAACATTAGCTCGCATAAAAGCCAACTGCAAGTAATTTAAAATTACTTTTCATGTTATTGTATCACACCAGTCTAACTGCTTGTGATTCTAAACGAGAATTAATTGTAATACGCTCGATAATTAAAAAAACGAAAAATAATATGCAAGAGGATAATATCTTACAATATTAATATAATTATTATTATATAGATAATTCTGTGCGGAGTTTACGACTGAGTTTTAAGATGTTGAACCCTTAGGTTTTAAGCAAATAATTGAAGACCTTGGTGCAAAAATCGGGGAAGTCCACCTTCTAGAAAAATTGAACTTGTTGAAGATTCGTATATTTTCATACATTGTCAGTGCAAAATTAAATCTTGGTGCAAAAATCGGTGCAAAAATTAGACAAGTCCAACGCGTCCATAAGAATCTCTGGACTCACCCAACGTGATCTGTGAGAGGAAGAATCGACTATGCCAAGGACTTGCCCGCAATTGGCCTAAAATACGTATTAAACATAAGAATGGCGATGTTAATGTAGCGTTAATCTGCCATCCAATGTGTTTTGAACTTTTAGCAAACATTCTGTGTATCCTGTTAATCGCGTGTCTTTCTTCCCGCTAATTCAAAATGTCTTAAGACGAACGAGAATCGTATCAGTCATCGGGAAAAAAATATGTGTCAGCGAGAGAGAATCAGCCGGATGTCAGTAGTTTGTCGACGAAATTGGAAGACGAAAGAGAGTGAAGCAGAGATAAAGATGTGAAGAAACAAAATATTCCATTTCAAAGATCCAGCATTTTGGTACAAGAACCAGGCAAGTCCAAGTATCGAAAAACATTTCCTAGGTATACAGGGTGGTTGGTAACTGGTGGTACAAGCGGAAAGGGGGCGATTCTACGCGAAAAAAGAAATCGAAAATATAGAATATGGTGGAATATTAGTGGTTAACAACCACCCTGTATTTTTCAGAAACGTAAAAAGTATCATTTCTGTTGAAGTAATTACTTCAAGGAAAACTCTACATCTTTATTTATGTATATCCGTGACCTGGAGACTGCTATTATGCATATTATTGTACCCTTGAGTATGTTTTGGTTTGCAAGGTCTAGAAACAAAGGAACTAGTAAACAGATTTCTATTTATGTTCCCTGTAGCCTCTAGCCAAAGCTATAAGCTTAATTTTTTTGGTAATGTCCTTTTGCTATAAATATATGAACGTGCTCCCTATCATTCCATTGTCTAGTAACACTAAGAGAGTAAGGATCTGAATCAGCATAAACTTATACTTATACCTTTAATTATTTCAATATACTTTTCTATTACAAATTCATCCACTCGTTCTTCAATCAGTCAACCTCAACCTAAACAATTTCCTGTATCATTCGTCATATTATTGCCTTTCTAAACCCGAAAATATTATATTGTAAAATCTGCGCTCGTCCGGTTTTCGCACCGAAGTCTTCGATTCTGCCTTGTACTTACTTTTTTACATACTCTACATTCCGCTGATTATCGACTGGTCGAACTCGTATAAGATGAGGCACAGAAGCGGTAAATGGAAACATGTGATTGGTGGTTGTTGGGGTGTCCCAGGAAGTTTCCAGGGAGGGTGGAAAGCAACTGTATGGACGGCACATAATATTTTATGGCAGGAAATTTATCGATTCTGTTTGGAGTTTATTTCGTACTTAAATGCTGATAAACCTTGCGCTACCCAGTCGATCACTCGGCTGGCTGGTTTTTATGAGTATAAAGGTTCAAGTCGTGTATGCGATTGTATAAAAACAGTACAAAAAAACTTGTATTAAAACGTTTTGCGTGGAAATTTCTAAATGGTGTGCAACAAATAATTTCAGTATTTGGGATTAGAACGCGATAAATAGACAGCGGATGTTTATGCAGTTTTGCGAAACTTAAAACATGCGAGAATATATACGATATTTAAAGTAGAACACTTATTGTGATGTTTAGTGCACGAACCAAATTTTTATTTAAATCCCATTTCTTTAATTATGTCCATAAGAACGTAAAATTGCACGAACGTTCGCAGTTTGGCGATGAAAAGGTGCAGTAGCTACTGAAAGTTTCTGGGAATGTCTGCATAGTTTTCCTACATCTTGGTAGACCTGGATGATAGCTGTTGTCGACTTGTCGAAACGTTATCAGTCATAGGATTGAACGTTAGTTTTGCATAGTATTTTATTCAAGTAAAAATAAGATAACAATGAAATAAAATATCTTAGGCGAAAACTGAGCCTACGTGAATATGGTTACGACAATGAGGATGTACTTGGACAATAGACATAGGTGTGGGATGCTATGTACTGGCAGCCGTCTTATCTCCATGATTATATGTTCAAATTATGCGATTGAAGATATTGCTATAAGAATTAGAAATTCTTCTTCAATTCCTCGATGTAAGTTTCTGCGTTGCATCGTTTTAAATGTTCTATTGTCAATCCTGTATCGAACTACATTTAACAACAATCTATTTAAATCTATTTATCGATACACAAGGCTGTCTTACAATGTTTCTGTTCGTACTATTCGAAATTACTAAATAATTATAATTGTATATGATAAACATGACAATAAAAATTCTCATATCACCAAATCTCAATGAAATGAACGATTAATCCGCCAACTTTCACGATTTTGGTGTCGTTTCTACGGTCAAAGTTCTCGTGTTCTTTAAATCTCTCAGAGTCTACTTCTTGAGTAACGCGTGAATATAAAGTTCGTTAGATAAAGGAGGTTGCAGCACGGTAAAGAAAGAGTTCGTCAAACTCAGTTTCATAGGGTTCCTGCATCGGAGATGTTCAGAAGTGAATCATTTGTTTAGGGTCAGGAGGGAAACGAGAGAGAGAGAGAGAGAGAGGAAGAGACAGTCGAAATGGCGGACAGCATCGGGTGGTGACGGCTAGTTAAGCACATTTTCCTCTTCGAAGAGAAGTTCTGGTGCGCGCGAATGTCGTAGAGAACATCTGCTGCCCGCTTAAAGAGAGAACTCCGGACAGAGTTTCCGTGTCCGGAAGTGACAGGAATGGCAGTAGAAATTTGCTCTTTGCGATACCCCGAAGCCCAAGGTGGCTTCATCACTCACCCTCTTTCTATCTTCTTCATCCATATCTCCCTCGTTCCCCCCCATTTTTTTTTACACACAGTGTATCTTCCGGTTTCTCCCATCTCCGACCCCACATCCTCCGCGTTTACTTTCCACCCTCTCCCAGCCCTTTTTTCCGCGTTTCTTACCTCTGCTTTCCGCCCGACTGAGTTTTCTTTCTACCTTTTTAACTCCATTTCTGTCTGCCTCTCCTCCATATTTCCTTCTTCCGTGGCCAGACTGTCTCTTCTTTCTTCCGCCCTTTCTTCCGGCCGCTCTGTCTTGCTCCGGCTCGAAACCCGATCTTGTTGCCGCCTGCTATGGAAAGTAGCTGGGCTCTTTTAGGCCGACGTGTCCACCCTTCCTGATCCCGTAAAATATATACCTTCTCTGGCCGGGAGAAGAGGAAGAAGAAGGATAAGCGCTCTTCGCTCTGCGCGACACTCGGAATAAAACGGGAACGTCGACAGGCTCACTGCAAGAAGTGTGGCGAGAGAGAAAAAGAGAGAGAGAGAGAGAGAGAAAGGGCATGTATCGATAGCGTGTCGCGGACCAGGGTCGAAATTTAATTCCACGCACGGTCGTCCGGCAAAATTTCTGAGAATTCGATTGCTGTGGCCGAATTTGCATTGCGTGGAGTTTCCAGGCTGGCGCACCTCCTGTGACACGCAGCCCTGGAGACTGATACTGAAAATATATTTGCCCCTACAACGCTCTGGCGCCGGCAAAACGATAGAAAAGGCATATGTCTCGGGCTCTATTTTTCGCGCTATGGCGGCAGCTGCGTGTGATCGATGAACAGCCGTCCTTTCGCGCGGAACGCACTCGAATGATCGGTACACGCAACGGATAGAGTTTTGGTTTGCTTATTCCTATAGACAGCTACTGCGGTCAGTGATTTTGCCACCGTTGTCAGGTAGTTCTGAAATTTTATTTCTTTCTGCTTCTTTCCAGCTTCTATATTAGCAGGAAATTGTCTCATTTCTGATGATTTTTGGTATCGTTGTTAATACGATTTATCGAGAGACGTTATCGTTTTGTTACTGTTATATAGAGCAGGGATTGGTAACAAAGGGCTCGCAGACGCCCAAGTTTTCGCAATGCATTTTAAAGTGCCCGCTACGGCGCCAGATTTACCTTGGTAAGTGGCTTTGAAAGATGGTTGCACGAAACGTGCTTAAGTTTGTAAGTAGACTTTTATATCAATGAATTCGATTATGATAAATACGTATTGTACCATTTGCTTACAACTTCCACGCCGATAAAGGGTCCCTTTGTCATAAGTTAATTATTTGAGACGCCCTTTTTGGCAAAGAAGTTGCCAATGCCGATATACAGTATTAATAATAAGAAGATATTATATATTGTTATATTAAGGGTATTAATGCACTGATACTGATATGCCGAATAAATAATATCAATATGTTATTGTCAGCATACTGATATTAATATACCGATATACTATAAGGTATTAACCGTTTGATTCTTTGAAAAAACAGGGTCGAAAAATCCTGAACAGTGCGACAGCGCTTGTTTTAATCGATTGCGAAGAGAAACAAGCGGCGCAATAATGCTCGTCATATTTGTTATTTCATGAAACACATTTATATTATTATATATATGTACTATTAGTTTATAAATATTTCAAGTTTTGTTCAATAAAAATTATTAAGGAGATAACTATGAAATACAAAATACCGTCAGTCGTCCGTAGAGTTCAAATGTACTGGGACTTTTCGACATAAAATGTAAACAGCGCGATCACGTTGCTTGAAACTCAAATGGTTAAATGGTATTACTGACAAATCTATGCACAACTTTTCGAAGTATTAATCACGATTTAAAGTAGCGTAAACGCAGCGCGGCTTGTTTCATGCAGAATATAGAAAAGATAAGCGATAATGACACGAGTCTAATTATAAGTTATTTCCTAACCTCAACGTATGTACTTAACCAAACTCCAACCTAACCTCAATCAGACTAAGATTCCCTTTGTCATATGCGAATCATTTGACGTCTGATCATTTGAGACGCCCTTTTTGGTAAAGAAGTTGCCAATGCCGACATAGAGTATTAATAATAATAAGATATTATATATTGTTATATTAAGGGCATTAAAGCACTGATACTGATATACCGAATAAATAATATCAATATGTTATTAATATCAATATACTGATATTAATATACCAATATACTACCGATATAGGGTATTAAATGGAATTACTGGCAAACCTAAGCACAGCTTTTCGAAGTATTAATCACGATTTAAAGTAGCGTAAACGCAGTGCGGCATGCTTCATGCAGAATATAGAATATAGAAAGATAAGCGATAATGACGCGAGTCTAATTATAAGTTATTTCCTAACCTCAACGTATGTACTTAACCAAACTCCAACCTAACCTCAATCAGACTAAGATTCCCTTTGTCATATGCGAATCATTTGACGCCTGATCATTTGAGACGCCCTTTTTGGTAAAGAAGTTGCCAATGCCGACATAGAGTATTAATAATAATAAGATATTATATATTGTTATATTAAGGGCATTAAAGCGCTGATACTGATATACCGAATAAATAATATCAATATGTTATTAATATCAACATACTGATATTAATATACCGATATACTACCGATATAGGGTATTAAATGGGATTACTGGCAAATCTAAGCACAGCTTTTCGAAGTATTAATCACGATTTAAAGTAGCGTAAAAGCAGCGCGGCATGCTTCATGCAGAATATAGAAAAGATAAGCGATAATGACACGAGTCTAATTATAAGTTATTTCCTAACCTCAATGTATGCACTTAGGAAGGTTCGAAAGTTTAGAGTAGGTAATTTTGAATACGATTGAACCTACCAATACGAAGTTATATTACCAAAAAGCTTATTCGTATCACGAGACAAATTGATTCCTATAGCGCAAATCGAGATTGATCATTACTAAATGCTTATGAAGTTCATGGGTCAGTGTATCCTATATTAATGTAGAACTATAATTACAAATTACTGAAAGCTAAATTCCTTGAAATAGAAGTTTAATCGCCATTTAAAATATCTTGTTTCGTTTAACTTTTCATAATTTGACGATAATTTTGTTCAATTTAAAAAGTCTTCGACATATATTCAACGCTTTTGCATTTGGCTAGAAATTACAAAGTGATCAATAGAGAGCTTCAGACGTACGCACTTCGTTGATGTTTGTTAAAGTAATTACTTGAAGAGAAAACTCTACATCGTTATTTTTGTATATCCGTGATCTGGAGACCGCTGTTACGCAGAAAACAGAATTTAGTAAAACCAAAAAATATTCTAAATAAGGAGAGGTCCATATTATTGTGCCCTTGAATATAAATTATGTTTTGGATTACAAGGTCTGGAAACAAAGAAGCTCTAAATACATTTCTATTTATGTTTCTTGTAGCCTTTAGCTAGAGCTATAAGGTTAACTTTTTTGGTAATGTCCTTTGCTATAAATATATGAACGTGCTCCCTATCGATTATATTGTATTGTAACACTATGAGAGTGAGGACCTGGATCAGCATAAACTTATATTTAAACTTATACTTATATTTATATCTTTATTTATTTCAATATATTTTTCTATTACAAGTTCATGCACAGAATTGTATTAGTTTATCGAAAATAGACGGAAAAGTTAGTAAAAAATAAAGTGTAGAGAAGTAAAGCGATTACAGCTACGCTATAATTTCTTTTCTAAACGTTATGAGGAATAATGGGGTTAACTAACAAGAGGTAGGAATTAATTGATATTAAGGTGTTTGAAATTGCATGGGAGGGACGATATCGACTTACATCCAAGTTGTGACTTGATAGGCGGTGCTTTAGCTGACCTTTGCCAGGGTGTTAGCTAATTATACCTCTGAGGGAGAAAACTTTAGGAGAAAATCGGTCAAGTTTGTAGCCTCGTTACGGCCATCAAATCCAGAAAATTCGAACGTTTACCTTCTACGACGTAGCTCTAAAGGGGAAGCAGTAACATTTGCTGCAAACGCGCGTTTGATTCATTCAATTTAAAAGTACTTTCCGTGAAATATTATACGATATCTAGTCCGATGAACGTTTTGTATTATCATCTGTTTTTCGTAAGTTCCTCTTATATAATTCATCGTTTGTCCAGAGTGAAAAATCTTTTCCTAACAAGTTTATACGTACGCTAAATCTGTTGATACATTTTTGCGGAAATAAGTAGTTTGTATATACGTCAGAAGTTTTTACATGCATTTTAAGTGAGAAATAAATTTTCACGAAGACACCGCGCATTCATTGTGCTCTCGCGTGACAGACTATATACATAAGACAAAAAGATACGTAAATCACTAGTTGCTATTATTTTTTCACTGCCCAGTAACGAATTACGTTCTTTATACTACAATTCCATGCCAATCCAGCAGAGAAAGATTTTCACGATTACAAGTCTACGTTAAAAACTCTCTATAACGTGATACGGTGTAGGAATTAGGACAGGTGGTCCAAATGTCGTCCCATGACCAATCTTTTGTTGTCAAGCGATGCAGTCTGTAAACGGCAATTGGAATTTAAAGTAGAAATGCCGCTAGTTAAGTGACGGCAGAAACAAAGAAATATTGTTGTTTCCAGAGTCTTTTGCAAAGCTTTGTTTCTTCTCGAGTAGTGCGTTGCTTACATGTGTGTGAAGTACGTACCTCTATTTTTTATGAGACGTAGTATATTGCTTCCATTTTCATACTTCGAAATGGCCATCTCGTTTCGTTACTTATCCATTAGAACTGACAATTATATTAAAAAATGCCTTTGTGTCTAACTAATTCCATCCCCCTACGTAGACACCCGGGGAAGAAATTACAAATACGTTTTTCACAAAAGAATTCGAAATAGAGTCATCGAGTGAAAGCGAAGGAGATCAAAATGTGGCCTGTTTCATAGCTGACGATCAATTTTCGAACGATCCGAAGGTAGAACAGTGGGTTAGGCGCATCGCGTGTTTCAGATGATGCTATGAGTTGTGCACATGTACGCTGTGTTTATAGCTAACTAAAAAATTTGCATTAAAAGACTGGTCTTATGTATATAGTTTTATAATGAAACATATTTGGAGCGCATAAAAAGCGAATAATATAAACATTTTCTTATTAAAGTTAGGGGAACGAAATTAGGAACACGCTTTTTATCAACTGAAAAGCGCATCCTTTACCCTATATATTTGTTACTCCATTAGTATGAACTTTTATAAAACATCGATTACAAATCTTCGTTACCAAGCGCTCATTGCAATTATACGAATTCTATCAAATTAAAAAATTGATTCAGTTTTGGATAAATGCTAGAAAGCTTTCGACCAAATTTGGTACCTTACGCTACGTTAGATAGTCTTTTATCCACATTGCAGATGACAATTGACCTAAAGCTTTTTGACTCGACGTGTTAATGAAATACTACTTTAAATTCTTTCCCAGAGCAAGGAAATGCAAGTGTCTGTCGTAATATTTAAAGGATAATGCACATCGACGTAACAAGTTAATATCGAGTGTACGAAGCATATTGTAACAGTACAGGAAGTCTAAGTTTCAACGTATAACGATACGTATATTGTATGAGTTTCAGGACTGTAATGATGTCGATAATATAATGGAAACTAGCTGTAGTCCATCCGATTTTCTGCAGGAAATAATTGCGAATAAATGCAATAACGAATCGCCCCATTATCTATCGTTTTTACCGGTTGGCACAACGTCCGAAAATAATGTTAGATATCGACACTTTTTTCAGTCACTTTTACACTTACTTTTTATTATTATTTTATTATTCTTTTTATATTTACTTTTACTCAAACAGTCGCTTGATATATTGGAATGCGTTGACTACGCAGCAAGGAGACGCATTGCACTCGTTGCCGAGCAATTTATGCAACAATTTAGAAAGCCTCGCCGTTTATTCTGTTTTTCGAATGAAACAGACATTCTTTTTATATTGCATAATGAAATATTTATCTGGTGGAAGTGGTTTCTTTCAAGTTTGCACGCTGCGAATGTTGTAACATTTCATTTACAAATTTTTTCCAAGCAATTTACTTTATTGAATTCTATTTTTCGCTGCCGGCTACGACAGGGAATTTTAAGGATTTGTTTAACGTTTTCTTTATCAATAGAATGTAGAATTTTATTTTGAATTTAAGTTTGAAGAAATTGAAATATCTATTTGTTTTTAAGTCGTGAAAACATTTCTTATGTTGCTCGTTTGTGTGATAAACTTTTATAAAATATATACAGTGCCGTGAATAATTATAAACTCAACCTTATTTTTGGATGTTTCATGATATTAAAACAAGAATTAAAAAATTCTTTTATATAATATCATATTATAATATGATACAAGACGTCTGGAAAAAATTTAATTTTATTTTAAAGCTGTGTTCCTGGCTATGAACAAATCTAAACTCAATGTTAATTTTCTTACGTTTTCATTCGATATTTAATGGATTTTTCTTCATCTCCGATTACTTTTATTAATCTGTTAGATACACTATCCCCTAACTTATTTAGAGTTTCCTTATATTCTTATTTTCCTTATTCCTTATTTTCCTTATTTTATTCTTTTTCCAAAGATCAACAATATTTTCTATAGGTGTCTTCTCCTGATTGTAAATTTTTCTCGCTAGAAAGATTCAACTCGGGACTCGATTTTGGTCTGGTAATAATTCTATTGCGCAATCCTGAAACCACGTTTTGGTAATGGCAGCTGTGTGAATAAGAGCATTGTCTTTCTGAAAAACTGTTTTCTTGTCTTCTATTTCGATTACGAGAAGCAATAATTTGTCATGTAATATCTTCTGATATCCCATAGCGTTCAATCTACACTTTACAAAAACAATTTCGCTTATCGTATCCAGACACGATCAGCGCTTTCTTGGAAATATCGAAGAAAAAATGCAGGAAATGTGTTTGAATTTATAATTTATTCACAGCACTGCATTATTTTAATATATCTTTTGTATCTCGATAACGAAATACGTAGTTCAGTTTATTTACATTCTTCGATAGCGTTATCGCTTGACAAGAAAGAGCAGTTGTTAAGAAATAAAAAAGAATGCAACACCATACGGACGAAAAGTGTACAGTACATATCCGTAATGAAATTGTGAGTGCAAAAAGCTGTCGAACAATTTTAAGAGGAGAAGGTTTTAGCGACTGAGTAGAGCCCGGAAGAAACCGTTTAAAGTAACGTACGGAGGTTGCTTGCGTTATGGTATGGAGCTGCGTGACTTCTCATGGCGTCTGGGGTTTATTTTTTATAGATGAAATTACGAACAAAGTAAATTATCCGAAGATTTTATGAGATTATTTGCTAGCTAAGTGGAACGCAACTATGATTGAAAAATTATTTTCAACGCGACAAAGCATATTGCTCATAATATGAGAAAATTAATGTTACATAATAATAAAATACACAGGTTTGTAGTGTACGAGTTTTCTACAAAAATATAGATTCTTTAAAATGATCAAATTAAAAGAGAGCTACGAACAATGTGATTCACTGTGTCTACTGGAAAATGAGAACCCGAACAGGTTAATAACAGTAAAACAATTATGTGCAGCTTATTAGCTATTTCTAAGATCTTCGGCATTAAATTGCACAAAATTTTACATTCGAGCAATCATTTTTTAGTTCAAGTTTCGTTTCTACAGTTGAAGATCCTGGTGTAAAAGCCAGGCAAATCCACCTTTTAGAAAAGTTGTACTTGTTGAAGTTTTAGACATTGCCGATTGGTTGGTAGAAGAATTAGACAAGTCCAATGCGTTCATAACAGTTTTTGTAGCTACGCAGTGTAACCTTTGGGAAGATGTGATTTTTGTTTTAAAATATAGCGTTAATGTAACGTTTATCTGCCAGCCAATGCGTTTCGAACGCTTAGTAAACATTTTGTGTATTCTGTTAATTGCGTGTCTTTCTTCTCATCGATTCAAAATATCTCAGGATGAACAAGTGTCGTAAAAGTCATTGGAAAGGAAATATGTGGTAACGAGAGAGGATCAGCCGGATGTCAGTGGTCTATCGACGAAACTGGAAGACGAAAGAAAGCGAAGCAAAGGAAAGACGCGACGAAATAAAGTATTCCATTTCAAAGACCCAACATTTTGGTACAAGAACCAGGCAAGTCCAAGTATCGGAACAGATTTCCTAGGTACATTTTTCAAGAATGTAAGGAACATCATTTCTGATATCATTTGTCGCATTATACCTTTCTAAAAGCAAGATACGAGCGCGACTTCTTAAACAAGTCGTATTTAATTCAATTTTATTCAGTTTCTCACAACTTTCAAAATCTGCGGTTATCCGGTTTCTGCGCCAAGGTCTTCAATTTGTTTATCAAAGGCTTTTGTTTGAGAATGACGTGTCTTCGTAACTCCGCGAACAATGGCTTATTTGCAATCTATACATCTCGCAAACTTGGCGATGTTATCTGGTAGGAAAAGTGTGTAAGTAGTACTCACGCGTGAGCGCCTTTTCACTTTTCCCGCCGACTGGTCATGTTTCGTGAAACGCAACACCATCGTTTACCCTGTACGTGACATTTTTTTAACTTACGTTTCCAACGATGGTAATATGCAGCCATTGGCACGAACTTTTATTCACGAGGATAGCTTCATATGCTCGAAGAATGCTCGGATAGGATTTGCTATAATCGACAGATTATTTGTCTTCGTAGTCGATTTACAGCATTTACGATAGTTTTTCGACTGACTGTCGAAAATTGATCATTTTTATGCTTGGAAATGGAAGAAACACAGGTGTAAAAAATATCCGTCAAAAGTGAAAACGAGCTTTCATGTTTTATATCGACAGGATTAATTTTAAGATCTATGTGGAACGATTGTTTTTCCATTGAAATAAAATTTATTCCAACGGTTAATTTATCGAACTGCATATACATTTTAGAAATTTATTCTCTTTACAGTTTCAACATTGATATTTTGATTTAACAATATATATGGACATATTTCTATTGAAATAAATTAACGAACCATATGTATATGATATGTATTTTGTACTGTTTGTTTTCTTGAAAAATTCGTTTACTAAACTTTATATATAAGTATACTTTGATAATTTATTTTCGTCACAATTATGAAACTGATATATTTATTCATCAGTATAATATATTTCTGTTACGAATAATAAAGGTAATATATTCTACTAATTACTCTTATCGAATAAATAAATAAATAAATAAATATAAATTAATTAACGAATTATATCTAGTGATATCGCAGTAACTTATCACAATTTCTCTCTGTCAAGCATGGTATAATACATGATACGTAATATATCCGTTTGGCCAACGATTGTTTGCGTTTAATATGTTGCAATTATGGATTCGATATCATGTTTGTTTTAGATCTCTATTAAGAGTTAGGCACGGTCAAATTGGCCCATATATCGATAATCAGCCTATATATTGCGCTATCGGTATCGCGACCTGGTTCTACAGTCTGAAAGTTATAGATTAAGGGCAATTTATGAATGCAAACTATATGGTTTTCACTATAGTTTAGTACATTGCTAAAGTTATTAGCAGTGCTACACTATATTAATAGTGCCACATGTAATCGTCGTTTTAGAAACTTGATAAGGAAAAATTAATGGATCTGATAAATATTAACAAGTGCCATATACAACGATGTTATAAACGATACAAACATCTTAAACTCTGTCAGCGCATTAATTTATAATTTACGTATATGTAACGTGAAATCTAACTGTTCTATTTTTTACGTAAGTATCGTAAGAAATTTTTATTTAACACTAGAACTACCACACCAGTCAAATTGACTGGTTTTACAATTTTATTTTAAAATTCTTACTTCATGTTATATTTTTTCCGCAATGATGTAATGACTTTCGCAACGATAACTAAAACAATAATATGATGAATTTTATTTTGTTTTTTATGTATTCAAATTCAAAATAATTTCGTATCGAGGCTACTTAGACCAATACCAGTCAATACCAGTGACTGGTACTTGTCAAAGTGTAAAAGGGTCCTGCAATATGTTTATCGAACCACGATTAACCAGTTTCCTCGTTTTGTACAACTTCCCACACGTTTTTAAAATTTTTACTGCGTATCATTCGATATGATGATATCAGTTATCAAGAAAATTCCAGATTGATCGCTAAATGCTAACATTAGAAATACCACACCAGTCAAAATGACTGGTTCTACAATTTTATAAATGTGTCAACTCTCGTTTAGGGATTAATAATACCAAAAATGACATTGACATAATAACTACATGACATTGAATTCCTTCTGTGAGAAAGTAATAAATCAATAAATATAAAAATATTCTATTATTATGTTTTTTTTTTTTTAAAAGACCAGTCATTTTGGCTGGTTTTGGTAGGAATAACTTCGTGTTAACTATCGGTAGTTCTAGTGTTAATTTATTGTACATATGTATATGTACATCGCCTTTTGTGAGGCTAACTAATGTGACACATACGGTGATGAAATATCTCACAACGTGTAATAGATGTCAATACAAATGTTGAATATACGGTGAAAAATGAATTCATCACGAATTTGGAATATACCCGTTCATGTTAGACAATACAGATACGCAATAAACATGTATATAGCGAAGACAATAACTTTTCTATACACTAAAGTAACTTTTTCTTACTGTCTTTAAATTGTAATACAAATATTTGCTCTGCAAGTAGTTGCCTTTTCTATTTTTTAACCTTCAATCTGGCTTCTTTTCAAGCAATGGCGATCGCTACTTGGCAGTCTCAGGCGTCTCGTTAGTCAAAATTTATAACTTAAATTCGAAACATAGTCAGAATCGGTCGTAACAGATATACAAAAGGGAATAATGAATCTAGCGTCGAAGAAGGTAAAGAAGAATGCTATTGTCAGGTGTGCAGGGATTCCATAACACGAGGAAACCAAACGAAAAATGCTTGCGATGTGCTAAGTGTAAGGATTAGGCACGTGAAAAGTATACCGATCAAAATGTTTCTTATATTTGTCACAATCGCGATTCCCAATAATTGCTTACAACCTTTCCTTTTGTTTTAACTTAATGTCATAACTTAAATCGATAAATATTTGACTCTGGAAAATTGTTTAAAACGAGTGTCTATCCGCCCCACGCAGTGTTACAGCCGATTCGGTGTCAGGGACGGTTGTAACACTTGTTCTTTTTCTCATTTCTTTTTCAATAACGTGATCATTACTTGACATACAGCGAGACTCTTGTGACCCGATAACGTCAGATAAGTAACATTTTCGTACAAGAAGTTTTCCAAAGTCAAAGTATTGTTGCCCGCAGTCTGCCGTGTGGATTGACGCAGCCTCAAAAGTAAAAGAAAGAATGAGATCGAATTAAAATCGACCACCGTTAGCGTCGAATCGAAATTCCCAAAGCTGTCGCTGGCGACAGAAAGTATTAAAGTTAACAGTGCCTTTAAAGCCGACCATCGAGTCGACGTATCTTCTGTGTCTGTTGCCTGGAGCACGAAAGGAGAAGCAAGCTGACGAGGAAGAAAGAGGAAGTGCAGGGTTGAAGAATATATAGCAGAAGGCAGGGACCGCTAATGGATGCAATTAAAACACTATAATAGGCTTATGACACGGACTATTCAGCGACCTTGTCGAGGCGAGACCTCAAACGAAGTTACCGCTTTGAGATTTTCGGTGGACTGTGCTGGCGTGCTTTAGCCTCTGTTGCAGCGGACAGGTAGATGGGTAGGGGTCGTGATACCATACGGAAGAGAGACGACGTGGAGGAGCAGTTCGTCTCTTCTCTTCGTTTTTCTCTCTCTCTCTCTCTCTCTTTCCTTCCTTTCGCAAGCTGCCGGCATCGATTTTCGCGTCTCTCCGCGAGCTGCAGCCTGTGCGAAAGCTACACTCGTCGGCTGAACGTTGCCTTGATCAGAAAGAGAAAGAAGAAACACGGAGTCCATACGTTTCGTTGAAAACGTTCTCTTCTAACTCGCTGTCGTGGATACGCGCCGTCGGAAGTCGTAACGTCTTTACCGGCGCATATGCACCTGACGCGCTCTGTGCCTCAAATTATCCGCTTCTGAAAATCGTCTCGCTGTCGGCCTTCGATTTTCTTGTCTATCGTTTCACCTCGACGGCCAACTTCGATCTTCGGATTTGTTTTCCGGATGATTAACATGCAGACCCGCTGCTTCCTTCAGCATCCGCAAATCAGCTTCCAGTAGTGGCAAGAAACCTCTGTTTTTCACTGCCAATCTTTCTTAGACTGTTAAGTGACTGTAGAAGTTTTGCCGGCTACGTATAGTATTTTCTGAAACCATCTCTATCGTTAATTGTGTGTTTGAGACCACTGTTTATGTTACATACTAATTTTTTACTGAGTGTAAGTTTGCAATAAATTTTTCGTAATATTTGTGTACATTTTTGGAACCATTCTGGTTTCAAATTTTTCCAATGTCATCGCAATAATTGTCTTCCGTTATGACGCTAACGAAATTTCCAAATGTTTCGCACAACAAGTTCTTAAAAAGTTCCTGCACTTAAACGTAAAATCGTTTCGCGAGCCGGTTACTGTGTCTATTCTTGAACATTTTAGAAATATCGATTGTTATGATGTTACTTACTCTGTTGATTTTATACATTACGATTATACTCGTAATTATGCTTCTCGTGCTTGGTGAAGCTATCTTCTATTTTTAATAGACAAGTAAAAATTTTATTTTCACGTAACAGGTCTAATAATACAGAAATCAGAAGCTCAATCGATTAACATCTCTCGCGGACAATTGTTGCTCCATGGAGTCTAGGAATTCATCGCTAGCCCGTTTGATTTAATTCTCATTTATAAACGTTCGGCTATTTAATTGTTGTTTATTTTCCAGCGAGATATTTCCAGAATGAAAACTAATAAACCATCGTTGATTAGCGCGTCTTCTTGTTTATAGCTTCGTCACTTTCTGCAGTTTCGACATGCTCCACTATCTTTTTAACACTAGGATTACAGGACCCGTCAATTTGACAGATTTAAAACTGAAATGAAATACCCCCAAAACCATAGGATTAATTTTAACCATTTTGCATCGTAAATTAATCATTTCACCCAAAGAATTTAACACACAGTTATTTTTTCCTAGGCTTTCTAATTTGTAAAATCTGTATGTAGTATACCTGTAGCGGCACGCGAGCAGGACAATTCAAATCCTGTTGTTGTTTTGTTTCGGAGTATCATGACTGTCCCCCGACCAGTATAAATAAACAGACGAAATGACGAGCATAAAGTTCATCGATCGCAGTAGAAGCATTCGGACGCATAAGAAGTATATACGGAGTTTCTCGAGATAACGCGTATTTATTTCGTGAGATTTATCATACCTGGACTTGTGCTTTGTGTTGAATTAATTTCCATACACAAAATATATATTTAACAAATTGCTCACAAAAAACAGTTTGTCTATATTATTTCGTGATATCCGAAAAGATCAATCCTCCACATACCTATCGCTATCTATCTATGTCTATCATACTGATCTTCTTCGGAGGTATCCTCAGAACAATCTTCATTGATATTGAAAATTTTGTTCAATATCTTATTATATCTCCTGGATTTGCTCATGATTGCTAGAAAAGGGAAATTGGACAAAATAAGAAAATACTGTGCTGAAATGCAATTATCCTATTGTAAATACTTACAATAAGGGGAGAGAATAATGGGAAATGTCTACAATAACTGAAACTTTTGCACACTGTCTTTGAAAAACGGATTGTTTATGAAATCAGCTAGCCCGTCAATTTTACGGGTGCTCGTAGTGATAGGTATATAAGAAACACCCGTAAACCTAATGTTAAATTCGTACACTATAACTTAACAATAAGCGTACGAGTCGTATTACGACCGTTCGCGGAGAGACGCGGTCGCGAGGAAAACGCGTCAGCGAGAGGCGTAAATTCTCGCTACGATTCGGTGAATCGACGCCGCGAAGTAGTCGTTCCCCTGTTTCGGTTAAGATAACAGAGGTGGTTAAATGAGTATGACGCAGTAGAGTAAGTTATATTTCACCGTTTATTCCACAACTTATAACGAGGATAGTTACACTGGTGCGTATGTACGAGATGAGTGAGTGACTGATCTGCGGGTGTGTATACCCGGTGGAAGGATGTTGACCGTTCGAAGGATGTAAAATCAGTTCTCTTGGGAGACGATGCTGTGTCGGAGGAAAGCTAAGGATGGGTGTGTCTAGCGCACGGGACCATCGGATTTGTTGGTGCCGATGTTAGTTAAGAGAGTGAGGGAAATAGGCTTCGTTGTTAATTGGTTAAACGAAGGGTCTTAACCGCCCTCGAGAGAAAGTGGTTAGTGGGAGGAAAGTTGCAGCGTACGTGAGAAAAACTAACTTTCCCTTATCCAGCCGTGGTAGACAATAGTCTTTAGAAATTCTTCGGAAATAGACGTTTGTTCGGAAATAGACGAAGACATCTGGTTGCCATCTTGCCCGCGGTGTGTGGCCTGGGCTAGGTAGAGTGTTACGCGACGTAACAAGTCGTAACGACAAGTAGATGCGTAAGGCTACGTTGCGTGCGTAGGTTGTATTGGTGGGTTGGCAACTAAGTGATTGCGGATTTTATCATTACCACTTAATGACACAATCCGCAATCACTTAGTTGCCAACCCAATAGATAGAAAAGAAGTTTAAGGATCTCTTTGTTAGTGAAATTGTGCAGGTTAAGTCTATACGCTTTGAAGTTTTTAAGTGCGCCAGTAAATGAGTTGCAAGCTATCGAGAATTGCTCAGAACTGAGAGCTTATGTAAAGTATATGAAAGATAGTTTCAGCGTCGAGACTTGAAATATCGCGCGATAGAAGTAGTTTCGCTTTCAATATTTTAGAGAACTTGGGGTTACTGCCAAGAATTCTATTAAGGAAAACTCAAGTTGGATTTAAGAGGAACTTCGCTCCTTTAAATCTTCCATTCCTTACAAATTTATATATACGCACCTTTGCTAAATTCCGCTGCACGAGATGCGTCGTTATTATATCACAATGCTCGACTACTATAACGCGCGAAATAGCGCGATGAATAATATTAAATCGTGATTGGTGTGTGTTGAAGCAATTACTTCAAGGAAAACACTACATCCTTTTCTTTTGTATACCTGTGACCTGGACACCGCCGGTAAGAAGAAAATAGAATTCAGTGAAGCAAAAAAACAAAAAAAAAGAAAAAAAGAAATCAGAAAAAGGGACAAGTCCATATTATTGTGTCCTTGAATACGAATGTTGTTTTTGGGCTGCAAGATCTAGAAACAAAAGAGCTATAAGCAGATGTTTATTGCTGTTTCTTGTAACCTTCAGCTAGAGTTACTCACCAAGCTTGATCGTTTGGTAATGTTCTTTGCTATAAATGTATCAACGTGCTCCCTATCATATTCTATTGTAATGTAACACTGAGAGAGTGAGGATCTGGATCAACATACGCTATACTTGTATTTATACTTAAATATATCTTTTTATTACAAATTCATCCACGCGTTCCTCTATCAGATAATTTCAACAGTGCATCGTCGTGAGATAATTTTACAACGACCGATATTTATTTTATCTATGTACATTTTATTATTCTATCGCATTTTTTTCAAGTCCTTTCAACCGCGTGTAAGTTATTTTACATAATGTGATTGTTCGATGGGAAAAAGATATATCGGAGTGGAAACATCGAAGGAAAATTCACTTCGCTTTATGCTTCGATAACTTTAATCCCCTTCGAAAACCAATTTATGAAATCTAGTTAATTCTACTTGATACGCCACGGTCCCGAAGCATTCGATTAATTAAGGAAGTATAAGTGCGGTTTTTTCTATATTCGTCGCACAAATACTAGCAACGTATAGCCGAAGAGCCTGTAGAATAAATTTGATTTGAACTTGTGGGATAAATGAACGCCGCCTGACCGTAGAAAGTTTCCTGATTTGTTGTTTCTGAAACGAAATTTCGATGGTGCTTAAAATATTGGTCGCTCGAGTGGAACGAGAAAAATGGATCGGACGACTTGCTTTTTATTTCAAGAGCCAGCAACTTTTGTCCCAATAATGGTTGAGCGATCCCGCGGGATTAAATTAATCTTTGCAACCGTGATACGTTGCTCGACA
The DNA here is from genome assembly GCF_011952255.1 of Bombus vosnesenskii. Taxonomy (NCBI): domain Eukaryota; kingdom Metazoa; phylum Arthropoda; class Insecta; order Hymenoptera; family Apidae; genus Bombus; species Bombus vosnesenskii. The sequence continues at coordinate 344,832 of NW_022884350.1, forward strand.
ATCATAAAGTGTATTATCCCATTTCTTCAGCCTTTCGTAACACTTTTCAAAGATTTTATTTATTACAAAGAGGAAACACTTGGATTTTTGAATATCTTAGTTAGATCTTGGTTGCAGGAAATTAATTAACTGGATTTAAATATTTTTCCGATCCAGAGAACTCCTCTTTACATTGACGGTGTTTATGTCTCAATAATAACATTAATAATAATATATAATAATATAATGATACAAAACACTTGGATCTTTTAAGTAACTACGAAAAATACAATATAATTGTGGCCGAGATTGGGTAGTTTTAGCGATAATAAATTTAAACAATCTTGGAATGAAAGTATGTAATGGGTTATACAAGTAGGATTCGGATTGGTTGGTCGAATTTTCTTCAATGCCGATAGTTTAATGACGTAAAGAAAAGAAGAAACTTCTACGAAGAATGTTCTGCGTTGTGAGCAAAGTAATTTTCTACGTTGGAAGAAACTTTCTGTGGATGCTCGCTTCAAACTCAGAATTAACGGCCAGTGAATAACTCATTATTTTTATAAAAATACTAAGTGCACTTGCAAGTTGATAACAATTGGTCCAATATACATTTATACGACACAAGTAAGACTAACAATTTTTCAAAGTTTTGGCTAGTTATAACCGACTATGTTGAGGATTGCTGATCGATGGTTGACAAACGCTTAATATTTAACAGTAGCGTTCCAAATCTCCAAATATGATATATTATGTTTAATAACACAAGCGTAAAAATTCCTTTAGTAGTTGCACATGATATCAAACGATGCTTCAAAGGAAAGAAAGAAGAACGTCTCTTATAATAAAAACGCTTCTCTTCGAAAACGTGTTCTACACTAGAATACTCCCTTTAACACGTTGACTACCACGCGTGTTCTTGATGAAATCTCCGTCAGGCCACCCGTCCTGCACTACCAAGCGTTCTCTGCTGGGTAATCCCATCGATATTTTAGTAATGCGAGTCGCTCAAGTGGTGGTCTCAAGAATGATCTCCCGTTTCGTTTGTTCGCAACATTAAAATTACTAGCTGTTGTTGAATATAATGAAGGAAAGTGTGGTATAGATTATTCCGACCAAATGGTTTCTTATGCCACCGCAATTAGAAAAGGAATCAAATGATACTGAAAACTTTGCATTCAACTACTTCTGGGAATTTCTGTTGTAAACGCTTTGACGGTTTACAAAATTACAACAAGGAAAAATATAAATATTAAAATATTTAGACGATTATTAGTTGCAAAATTATTAGGGTTGTTTGAAAATACAAAAAATCCTTGCCTTCGACGGAGTCAGCATAATATCGCCGTTCGGAAAAATGATTCCGGAAGAAGCATTAGACGCGCATGCAAACTATGTTATGCAAATAAAAGACATCGAATGGACCGAACAAAGACACGAAAGAATTTAAAGAAAACAACAACTTGGTGTCCAAATTGTCCCGACCAACCTCAGCTATGTATAGAATGCTTTAAAGTTTTACGTTCTAAATAATTTTTTTAATAAACCATTTTCGTATTGTTTTCGTAACAATTCAATAGTTTTATTATTTCCTCTGGAATAGCTTTTCAAATACCTACAACGATCCTTCGCAAGTCAAATAAGCGACATCGATATTCGGATGACAGCAAAGTTTCTGATCGGGCCGCATCACCCGTAATACGAGAATGGTTTATTAAGAAAATTATTTAGAACTCAACAAATTTAAAGCATTGTACACAAAGTTGAAGTTGGTCGGGATAACTTGGACAATAAGTTGTTGTTTTCTTTAAATTTTTTTGTGTCTTTGTTCAGTCCATTCGATGTCTTTTATTTATATGTCGGAGATGAAAGGAAAACCGGAGCCTTCCCTTTGCAATTTTGAGGAAGCCTTCTAATGCTTTAGCCTAGATTTTATCATAACTGTAATTAAGCAATTGTCATTTGTAATTGTTTGACATTTGTGAAAGCGAAAGTGGGTTCGAGGTGACAACTGGTCGCCGAACGTAGCCACGGTCACGGGATAAACGTTTTGCCTGACGAAGGTGTGGATCGGTTGTATTGTTCTCCCTAGAAATCACATAGAATTGTACTTTCGAGATGTCGATATAATGGGACACACGTTGTATTAGGAATCAATCTCCAGACAGAAACTGCCTAGTAACGGCGTTTGAATCTTTCTCGATGTTTCCAAAGAGTATACAACAAACTTTTGACAGAAATTGCCTAGCAACAACGATTGGAACCTTCTCGGTGTCTCCAGCGAGCATATAACAAACAAATGCAGTCGTATAGCGAAAAAGATTTTCATCAGATATTCATTCGTGTGATCGCCTTGGAAAGTGATACATCGACCAATTTACCGAGTGTCTCAGCAATCGTATTTTTGTGTTTAAAATTATTCTACGCATAGTAAAGAGTTATCCCGTTGACCGTGGACTCGTTTGAACCCCGGAAACATTGTTAATAGCGTTAATTAAATTCATTATTCGTTAAACCTATCAATCGTTAATCTCATTATTCGTTAAATTTATTATTCGTAAGACATATTATTCGTACCTCTTATTGTTCGTTAAACTTATTATTCTTTAATCTAATTATTAGTTAAACTTATCGTCTGTTAATCTTATCATTCATTAAACTCAATATTCATAATATTTTGTAAAATCTTGTATATTCGCATAAATATAATCTCTGTCTCGTAAAACGATGGCTAACTCAAACGAAGTATCGTTACGCGCCTTAAATCTTAATGTTAACCCGACATATATAACAGAGTTTGCATGCGCGTCTAATGCTTCTTCCGGAATCATTTTTCCGAACGGCGATATTATGCTGACTTCGTCGAAGACAAGGATTTTTTGTATTTTCAGACAACCCTAATAATTTTGCAGCTAATAATAAACCGTCAAAGCGTTTACAACAGAAATTCCCAGAAGGAGTTGAATGCCAAGTTTTCGGTATCATTTGATTCTTTTTCTAATTGCGATGGCATAAGAAACCATTTGGTCGGAATAATCTATACCACACTCACGGCCTGAAGGAGATTTCATTGAAAATATGCGAAGCAGTCAACGTGTTAATGCAATTCAAATCTGCTTGGAGCGTAAGGACGATTCGGAAAAGACCAGGACAGGCTCGTAGATTTTTAAAAAAAAGGGGACTTGCTCGTCCAAACTCTATTACAGACAGATGGCGAAGAAAATGATTGAAGTTAGACAAATTACTGGGGCTGGGCATTCAAATTTTTTGATACGGCATTTTCTCTGGATGGGGAGGGTGGAAAGAGAGAAAGTAAGCAATCAGTGAATACATGTTTTGAAAATGGAGAACCATAGTAGCCACAGAGCCTCAGGTGACCGCATGCGATGTTCAAACGTCCTAAAAACTAACGCAGTTAATAAAATAATAAAGCGCGCCAAGTTAAAGGAAAGAAAAGAAAAAGCACATTGATTTGAGGAAACCGCGCGTCGTTGGGATTTCCTTGCTTAGAAACTATTTCTAACGACTCGAATACTCAAACGATTACTCAAACTATTTCTAAAGACTCGATAGCTTTACGTTCGTATCGTTGCGCTGCAACAGTCATCGATGAGAAAAGAACGACAGATCGAAGAATCCAAAATCTAGACAAATTATTTAGCTTGCCTCAAATACCCTTCTGATGAAAAATGACCGAAATAGCTGTACCCTTACCCTATCAGAAATTTAGTAACGATGTGGCAAACTCAAGTGAAGAAGTGGCAAATGATTTAGAAAACGTTACACGAAGCGTGCACATTGACGTTTGAATGTCCATTGCTTTTGACAACGTTGTCAGTTGCTTGTGCACGACTGAAGAATCGTTCGGCGTGGTGTCTCGCGTGTTTCGACTGTGCATATACAATTATGTAGTCGCCAGGAAGCATGTATTTTCCTACCTGTCATCCTTTCATGTCGCGAGCGCGCACGGTCACACACGTGCAACTTCCAATCCCGTGAACTTGTTTCGCGAATACAAGGCACAGGGTATCGTGTTTTTCGCATCTGCAATTTATAATATCGCTTGCTCGCACGAAACACGGGATAAGTTGACGGCGACGCCACCGTCGTTTCCTTCTTGCTTTATACTCTCTTTCTTGACGTATCGCAAATTGGTATTTTATGCGCGTAGTAAAACGGCCGCGATTCGATGAATCTGAATTTATTTTATGCGATTCCGTTACAACCTTCCTTAGCCGTAAAATCCACGCCATGGAACATCAGCGAAATTATCGACGAGAAGGATTTTTCTAATTTGTTGCGGTGTATTCGTTTTATCATCCTTTTTTTATTTTTTAACGTTGGTTTGTCTATAAATTAAACAAACTCATCTTTTGTCGAATATTTCTGTTTCAGGTAAGTAATTGAACAATGGACCTGTATACGCACTCGAGATATTTTGCATCGTGTTTAAGAGATTGAAAATCGGATCGGTAATGGGGTAAGTCAAAATATCGATCTTTTTGGTTTGCCAATATATGCAAATTGTATGATAGTTGTATATTGAGGAATATAAAAAAATTACAGACTTTTCTAATTGTTCCTTTTGTAATTTTTGTATACTAACTTTTGTGGTCTCAATTGATATCAAAAATTCAAAAAAGTAATGAACTATTGTTATAACTATCGTTAAATTGTATTTCGAAAAATGTTACCAGTGAAGGTAATAAAATATATCCGATATGTGAATAATTTATTATCATAGAATATATTTGCGAAATTTCATACATTATCATTATCCGTATTAAGTGCTATGAATTATAATTTTATTACGTTCCATTAAACCACTCTACTCTTATTAATATAAAGAAGCAAGAATTAAAGAAAAAACTTTCGGCATATCGATGAAATCATTCGTAATTTAACCTCGTAAAATTTCAGTTTCAATGCACTGAGATTATTTTCGATTGATTGATTCAAGATCATTAAAATGATACTATAACTGGAGCAAGTCTAGAGAAAAAAAATAAAACATTTAATTCTATTTTATAATGATATACCGTGTGTCTCCGAAATCGCGATAGCGGTCGAGTGGCGATTGTATATGTAAAAATAAGTCGAAAAGAAAGAATAACATTTCTTCGCTTAAAGCTTCGTTCTCGAAAAAAAGATGAGTTTGAACTGATCTTTGACATCTCCTCGCACTTTTGTTGATATTTATAAACGTGGACAATGTCACGATTTCCTTCCTATCGTTACTGGTATACATTATTTCCACAATGTCTGCAAATGGTTTCATAATTAAGAACAAGAGTATTATTTTTTAAAAATCATTTTGCGTTGCTGTATACATAGCTCTGCCCGTCTAATTAAATTATCATCAACACGAGCAGAAAGAGAAGTCGGGTACTACAAAATTTACAATTAGCGCATGAGCACCCGATCTTCGAACTCATTTTTTCCGAAAGCGAAGCCTTAAATGAAAAAATGTTATTCTTTATTATCGACTTACTTTTGCTTTCAGAATTATTATCCGACAGCTTGCACCATAATTTCGGAGGCACCGAATCCAATCATTCAAATTTCATTATTCTCATAATATACATCCTTATCGAATAATTCCATAAGTAATGTCATTTCTTCTTACCTTTCTGCTTTTGAAATCTCCTTCACGGTAGAAAATTCTTTTGTGTCGGCGATCTTCTGAGAACATCGAAACTTCCTTTGTTGAACTATCGAAATAGGCTGGAACATCGTACCGATTTATTTACGTGCCAGTTCCGCGTACAAATTTTTATTATGTGAAAGTTTATTAAGAAAAATGTGTATTAAAATTTAATAGGAATCTTCTGTTCAAACAAGCTTGCAAGCAAACAAGCAACGTCGACAATAGCAATACCGCCGATAGGTTACCGAGTCAGTTTTTCGACATTTGCTCTATCGCAACGTAATAAAGGCATTGGATAGTGTCGGAATTTATCAAGAAAATGGGAAAAACGAAATCGTTGTTTCGCGCACACACGCCAGCTGGCAGGTCGCGCAACTCGCGAAAACTTTCCCGTAAGTTAAAGGGAAAAATTTGTCAACGAAGCGGGAACGTCTCGTAACCCCAGCCCTTTCCTCGCCCTCCTTCTTCCGATAGGACTTCATTATTGAGTTTCGTTTCGAGACGTTGAAAACAAAAGAAATGAGACGCGATTTTGCCCTTTGCGAGCGATGACGCGCCGCTCCTTTGTTCCGAGAAATTTTGTAACAAGTGCTCGCGACTAACCTTTCCTTCGAGGCAGCAGGGATGTCCTTATCTGGTTTCTTTGAGATTCCAGAGTCCTTGCATGCCCTGCCGCGCCATCAACAACGCCGACCTTCGTATAATACGAAGAGAAATGATTAATGAGCGTTGGCTTGGACCGTTGAAGAAACGCGTTTGTAGTCTGCTGCGCAACATCCTTTTTTTTTTTTTTTTATCGGTCTGCTGCGTAATTTTGTTTGGAAATATATTTTCGTCATTAATAACGATCTTCTAAAATCGGTTATTCTGTGTTGTGAGCTTGTTTAATGGAGCCGATATTCACTGAGTACGCTGCGAATTTGAATCAACTTGCTGGTCGATACATGGTATGTACAGGATGTGTCAAAAGTCATGGTTCGAGTGCAAAAGTAAGTCGAAAAAAGAGATTAACATTGTTGTATTTAAGGCTTCGTTTTTGAGAAAAATAAGTTTGAAAAGACATCAGGTAGCCGTGTTTTAGCTGGAAATTTCGAATTATGAAACCTCTGTTTCGGTATTTTTAAACGCGGACAATGTCACGATTTGTTTGTTGTCATTGTCGCGATCTTATCTTCGTGATATCGATTATTACTTTCCTTTACTGTCCATTTAATTTGGATAGTTTCATAAAATAAAATAAGATTCGCTTTTATTTTTTCTTTTCAAGAATCATTTTATTAATCATATGTATATATACACCCCTGTTTATACGTATCCTAAAATTTTATATAAAACATGATAATTAACCTAAATTAGGAAGGAAAATATTAATCGATCAAAACGTTGCGTTCATGCAAAATACCAAAGTATCGTGAAAATTTATATCAACTATTTGTATTTATAACAGCCGTCAATTCGTTAAAAAAACTTTATGTGACTTAACTCTCACATAACTCTCTCTCAAAACAAGTTTCTATATCTAAAACCTGGAATCAAATAACAACGTGTAGATAAAAAATTTAATAGTACTATTATACCAATTGCGTAATTAGATTAATATGATTTTTAATTAATATAATTTTATATTATGCAAATTATTTATATACTAAAGCAATTATAAATATTATAATATATATAAGATATTGTATATATTAATATTTTATTATATTATATATATAATATAATATACAATATACAATAATATTACAATATTCTATATGTGTTACGACCGTTCGCGGAGAGACGCGGTCGCGAGGAAAACGCGTCAGCGAGAGGCGTAAATTCTCGCTACGATTCGGTGAATCGACGCCGCGAAGTAGTCGTTCCCCTGTTTCGTTTAGGATAACAGAGGTAGTTGATATGAATATGACACAGTAGTAAGTTATATTTCACCGTTTATTCCACAACTTATAACGAGGATAGTTACACTGGTGCGTATGTACGAGATGAGTGAGTGACTGAGTGATCTGCGGGTGTGTATACCCGCTCGAAGGATGTTGACCGTTCGAAGGATGCAAAAACAGTACTCTTGGAAGACGATGCTGTCTCGGAGGAGAGCTAAGGATGAGTGTGTGTCTAGCGCACGGGACCGTCGGATTTGTTGGTGCCGATGTTATTTAGGAGAGTGAGGGAATAGGCTTCGTTTTAATTGGTTAAACGAAGGGTCTTAACCGCCCTCGAGAGAAAGTGGTTAGTGGGAGGAAAGTTGCAGCGTACGTGACAAAAACTGACTTTCCCTTGTTAAGCCGTGGTAGACAATAGTCTCTAGAAATTCCTCCGAACCAGATGTTTGTTTCGTTTGAAGGACCTTTTCTGGGAAATCTATGTGATTTATGGAAGGTCCTTGAAATCATGGAAGATACGCTGCGAGTATCCGAAGACATCTGGTTGCCATATTGCCCGCAGTGTGTGGCCTCGGCTAGGTAGTGTTACGCGACGTAACATACTCCCCCCGTTGAGAGGGTACCGATCAAAAGTTCTGTAAAGGTAGAGTTAATTGGAGCTGCCGCCCAACTCCATGTTGATTGTTGATGACCCGTATTCTGCTGGATGAGCTTGGCTTGATGGTAGGACGAGCTGCGTGGCACCTCGATCCAAGGTGCTCCTTGCGGTGTGAACCACAGCCGTCCGGATGATGCTGTCGTCCTCAGGGTGAACCTGGCGATGCGGCTGAAGGCCCGCTGCCTGGATGGCATGTTGTCTCCCTTGTAGTCTAGATCGCCGTCTTCCTCGTCGATGCCGAGCGATTTCCAGGTGAAATTCACGACCCAAGAAGTGTCGTGAATCTTGCTTCTGGAAGTGTCGTTAAACACCTCGGCCCAGGAAGTATCGTCGAAGGGGACGTCGGTGGGGCTTGGTGAAGATTCATCAAGCGCGGTGCGGCGGTTTGAGGTTGATTGGGAGGCTGGACTCCCCCCGATGACCCGCTCGAATCGCATTCTCTTAGGGATGACCCTCGGTGGAGAATGACCGTTGGATGTCGTGACCGCGACTTGCCGTGTGCACGGTAGCGTTCCTTATGATTCCCTCAGCTCCTGAAGTGGTGCTTGGTCGGGTGGATACGCTGCCAACTGGATGCCGGCATGGTAAGGCTGTCCTGAAATCACGCTCCCGTAAATTCGTTAGTGCGTCACTTATTGGGAAGTGACCGGGAATGAGGATAGGGAGATCACTCGGATTGGGTGATACGGGATGGCGAATTTGAAGGGTTGAGAATCTATTGTATCTGCCGGCCGTCGAGAAAACGTGTGCCCCTCTTCTTGGGTTCGTCGGACTGCCATGGGGTCCGAATTTCCAGCAACTCCCTGTTAGCCTTGACGGAGTTGGTGCCGTTGTCTGTGATGATTTTCGCGCAGTATCCTCGCCGGGAGCTGAATCGGCGTGGAGCGGCTAGAAATGCGCAGGTTGTTATTTAATTCTTCCTCGTTTTCGATTGGTGTTTGGGCGATGAGCTTCGGTCGGTGCCTTTGTTCCACGATGCTCGAGATTCATGTGGAGGATGAGATTCTCGGTCTTTTGGAGTCGACTGGGTAGATCTCCGCGAAAATTCGGTTGTGCGTCTCGATCGATGTGTAAAGTGCTGTTGCGATGATCCAGGTGGAGATCGTCCATTAGAGAATCGGTTGTGCGGCGAACGACCGCCCGACGATCGATCTTCAGACGACCGACCGCTCGTTGACCGACCGCTGGAATACCGATCGCTTGAATACCGATCGCTTGAGGCCCGATCGCTTGAAACCCGTGGACTGACCTGAGTGAGCGCTCGGTGTAAATATGTGTGATGGCGTTGCCCGCACATGTGACATGAACCGGATGTGCATTGGGTGAGTGAATGCCCTTTGCCTAAGCAATTTATACAGAGCGATGCCCGTTTTACAACTTCGAGGCGTTTTGTAGCCGATTTGGCCTTAAAAACCTTGTAATATCTGAGTTCGTGAGATCCCTTGCAGGTCGGACACATCCACATCCAATCTGTAATGTGTGTTCGTTCATGCCGTACGTTTTGTCGGTGACGAGTGTGTTGGTGGGTATCCCCCTTTCTCATTGGTGTTGGAGCGTTCGTTTGATCGCCGTTTGTCCTTGTTTGCAAGAAGTCTATTAAGTGCTTGTATGACGGTAATTTCTTGTCGGGTAAGGTGCGTTGCCATTTGCGAATGATGGCTGGGGGTAGCTTCCATGTGAGTAATTTGAGAAGAACGGTGTCGGATGTGATTGGGTCACCGAGGTTCTCTAACGCTTGGATATTTATCTTGACCGTCTCGAGAAAGTCGTCTATGGCTTCGGGTGTCTCCTTAACTATTTTCGGATAGTCGAAAAGCAAGTCTAAGTGGCGCATGCAGATTTGACGGTGGCAGTCGAATTTTTCCTTAAGTACGTCAACGGCGATTGCATAGTTTGACTTGGTGATGGCTAGCGATTGTATACTTCGCGCGGCCCTCCCAGTCAAGGCTGATCGGAGGTGATAGAATTTTTGGACTGGTGTTAGTTGTTCGTTTTGATCTATCGTTGACGAGAAGGAATCGTAAAATGACTGCCAATTCTCGAGCGTACCATCAAATGTGGGTATTCGAATCTCCGGTAGTTTGAGCGAAGCAGACTCGCGACCGGCAGCTGATTCGTCGTTTGTCGATTGTGACGTCGTAGTTAGTCGTAGGTTGCTCAGTTGAGTAGTTAATCGGAGTTCTAGTCTCTCGTACTCGTCGGCTATTTCAAAGCCGCGCGCGGACTCCTCCTCGTCGATGCTTACGATTTCATTTTGAATGGCGCGGAGCTCCGTTTCGTATGTGTCCAGACGAGTTTTGATTTGAATTAGCTCGTTCTCTCGCGGACAGCCGGATTGTTCGATTTCATCCAGTTTTTTCGATAAGCGTGTAAAGTGGCCAATGCAATAACTCCGGCGTCGACGCAAGGCGGTAAGCTCGTTTCCGGTGGCCATTATTTGTTAGATAATTGAGAGTGGAATGGTTATAACTTACTTCTGTTGAAGATTGTCCAGTTGCGGCAGGAGGTTGCGTGGTTGCGTTTTAACCACCGAATTATACCTCTTCAAGAGTGACGATCCTTGACGTTAGTGACCTCGCTGGGGGGGTAACACTTCCGCTGCTGGTTATGTTGGATTCACGTGGCACTGTATCGTAGTGGGTGTCACTGGTATGCGCTTTTCACTTGACGCGTGATGCGGCTTTGAGGATCGAATGATTCGACCGGTTACGTGTCCACACTTATCACTTGTCACTGAATCCGGCTCGAAGGACCAAATGTTTCGACCGGATGGGTGACAAAACTATCCACTGCCACTGATTATCCGGCTCGAAGGACCAAATGTTACGACCGTTCGCGGAGAGACGCGGTCGCGAGGAAAACGCGTCAGCGAGAGGCGTAACTTCTCGCTACGATTCGGTGAATCGACGCCGCGAAGTAGTCGTTCCCCTGTTTCGTTTAGGATAACAGAGGTGGTTGATATGAATATGACACAGTAGTAAGTTATATTTCACCGTTTATTCCACAACTTATAACGAGGATAGTTACACTGGTGCGTATGTACGAGATGAGTGAGTGACTGAGTGATCTGCGGGTGTGTATACCCGCTCGAAGGATGTTGACCGTTCGAAGGATGCAAAAACAGTACTCTTGGAAGACGATGCTGTCTCGGAGGAGAGCTAAGGATGAGTGTGTCTAGCGCACGGGACCATCGGATTGGTTGGTGCCGATGTTATTTAGGAGAGTGAGGGAATAGGCTTCGTTTTTAATTGGTTAAACGAAGGGCCTTAACCGCCCTCGAGAGAAAGTGGTTAGTGGGAGGAAAGTTGCAGCGTACGTGACAAAAACTGACTTTCCCTTGTTAAGCCGTGGTAGACAATAGTCTCTAGAAATTCCTCCGGACCAGATGTTTGTTTCGTTTGAAGGACCTTTTCTAGGAAATCTATGTGATTTATGGAAGGTCCTTGAAATCATGGAAGATACGCTGCGAATATCCGAAGACATCTGGTTGCCATATTGCCAGCGGTGTGTGGCCTCGGCTAGGTAGTGTTACGCGACGTAACAATATGTATAATAAAGCAATTGATTGAAAATAAAAAAACCTACTGGAGACAGATTCTATCTAACAATAAGGTTTTATAATCTCAATTTATCTCAATCGAAAATACCAAATGAGAGAATAGTGTAGAATAGTTTTAACAGTTTCCTGATAATATTTAAGTAATTATCTCATTTACCCTATTTTCCGCGAATCTACAAATAATTATGCACGAGGGTGTACATCTTAATCGTAAATGGAATACATTTTACCGATGAATGCAATTTACTAGAAATAGTAGACATTCTGAGATAGCCTGAGGTTTGGCCATACTTTCGGTAAATTCTTAAATACTTCCGAAACAAAAAGGAGACCAAACTTACCGTTGTTCGTGCTTCATACACATGGTCGCAATTTAACTCGTTTAACGCTTTAGATTTTTGCGAGGAAGTTGAAAGATCGATGGAGAAACAATGCTGAATTGTTGGTAGTGTAAGGCTGGCTGGCTGAGCTATTCCAAATACCGTACATGCGCACCTATAATTTGTTCATAACACTGGCCATAGTTGGCATTCCGTAGTATAAATTCCGTCGCTTGCAAACTTCAAAATGTTTGAACAATTTCTGTCAGTCTAACGCTTCGTTAAATTAAAGCCGGCTCAAAGCGTTAAAGGGGGCAAAATAATTTCGCTCTGATAAACGAACGAGGTGAATTAAATTCAAATTAAACGATCATAAATGACGAGATAAAAGAAGGCTTTGTTACGTGTTTTACGGCGCTTTGAAACGGCGCTCTTTAATTGCGCTTTTAACGATTCGTATACGATCGACGTTTATTCTTCAAATATGAAATACGTACAGGCGTACAAAACGGACTAACGTTCGTTCAAGACCTGATTGTCAGTGACCGAGGTACGTGAACACACACGCGAAGTAACATCTTTGTTTTACGTGATTCATCGCGTATATAGGGTCTTACTTAGTAAATTGTATGACAACGTGCCTGCAGCTATTCAACTATATTTCACCGAGTACTTGTTAAACTGTTATCAAAACGTATGCAACTTTCCCGCGATCATTACATTTACTCTATAACTATGTACTCGTATCACGTAAAGGGAACCTTTGTGCGATACCGTGTTCCAGTAAAACCGGATATTATGCGCATCTGCATAACCGAAGAGTGCTTGTAGAAACACTGTAAGTGGCAAAATGAAAAAATATTGTCTTTCTATGAGAAAAACGTTTTGCTTGCCAATGTGCCTACCGTAGTACAGAATCTAAGCGCAATTTCATTTTCTAAAGAATTATTAACAATGCTAGAAGACATAGAAGGAAATATAAGCAGCAATAAACGTCAGTTAATTATTTTTTAACTTTTGTCTGTCACATCTATCCACAGAGCATTGAGTTTCCTTACGGGCTCTTTCTACAGATGTACTTTTCTTTTCAATGAATTTTAACTACACTAATGCATAAGTTTTCTCTTCCTTTTGAAAAGTTTTTTCTTGCCAATTACAGTGTTTCCTATCCGCATTCTTCGACCGAAGATTTCTTGTAGGCAACTCTGTAAACGCCAAAAATCGAATTTTTTTTAGCAAAGAGAAAAAGTTTCTCCAAGTTAAAATTTTTTTCGAAATATGATTTGATTTGTTTTCATTATTATATAAGATCTTGAGCGTACGATAATCCAAATGCATCGTAAAAATTTCTATTTGTTGCATTAATATAGTCGAGATTCACCAGAAAGAGAATTGTGTTTGTAGAAAAGCTTGCATGTATCATCAGCTCTTGGTTGTAGTAAAAGCCAAATATGCCATTCATTTAAATTCGCAAGTACTGTAAATACCAATCCTGTTTGTACCTAGGTAGCTTATATAAAAACAAAAAATATGTTTTTTTTTCAAGGTGTTCTTTTCATTTTTGTTACAAATGTGTATTTTATAATATTCTTGTAAAGAGAGTGAGAATTGTTATAAAATTTGCTGATGTTTAGTGTGGAGCGTGTCTATTGCTTGATGGTATTTACATTGTTTTATACGGAGACAATGTTGGGAGCTATAAATAACTATTTATAAATGGAAATTGTTTTCAAATTTTATACCATAGTATTCCTGCATAGTATATATTGGCATGCAGGACATTGTACGATCAGTGTTACGCCACGAGGCTTACCACAGGCTGTATTTTCTAGTCGTCGCTCGCGGTCCTACAACGTCGCAGGCAAACCGTCTTATCTGCCCGCCGGATCATATACAATGTATCGACGAGAGCATAGTTGTCGCCAAGCAGCAAGCTCTAGAAACGTCGATTTTTGACCGTTACGTTTTTCACACACGAAGAGGCATACGTGATCATAGGCGCGAGCGGTGGCGTGACCCGAGCATAGTGGGGGTCGTCTTCCAAATGAGACAAAGGAATAATCGAAGGGCGATCAGTTCCTTCTGACGAGTCTAACGTGACACTTCGACAAATCTGACGAGCAAACGAATTTATCTAGAGATATCGCAAAGTCGAGTCAAATTTCTGTAACATATTCATCATCTTATTGTAAAATATATTATTCTATGTTAACCTGTTAATACAGTGTTACATTCATTAAACCACCTCTGTTATCCTAACCGAAACAGAGGAACGACTATTTCGCGGCGTCGATTAACATAATCGTAGCGAGAATTTACGCCTCTCGCTGACGCGTTCTCCTAGCGACCGCGTCTCTCCGCGAACGGTCGTAACAATCAGAAACAACAACATTTGTTTTTCACAACAGCATTTTTGCACTCACGGTGTTATCTGTAAGAAATTAATTTATTAAAATAAAACCGACGTTCATTTTGCAATTACTTTTTACTTTATTAAAGTGTTTGTCGATAGAGAATCACAAAACACGTAAGTATACTACAATGAATTATTCAATTTCTTGTATTTTCAAATGTGTTATACAATGTCTTGGTAAGCAATAGGTAAGTTACGCAAAGGAATATTTAAATGTCTTGTGTAACACACTTAACATATTCGTAAAAGGTTTCTAAAAGTGCAAATACTTCCGTGAACCACGATACATTCTACTAGTCATGAAAAGCTTCATGCGCATTTAGTAATAAATAAAAGCGCATTTAGTTACAATTTGGTTCAACTTGAAAATTACCTGTAACGTTAAATGTATCTGAGAATAGTTACCAACTTTTCGTCGTGCAATTTCCTATTTTAAAAATGTACGAATACATTAAATACAGCAGGTACGAAACATTCAAATTGTGAAAATGACGCAGTCGAAAGTGAGAAAAGCTTTTGTTAACCAGTTAACTGCGGAATTTAGCTTTAAAAACGCCTATTATAAATTTTGCGAAAAAAGTGAAGCAAAACGAGGAAGAATTACATTTCTATTCGATAAAAAATTAACAATTTATTATTAAAAAAGGTATTATTATTGAAAACTTAATACAATAAAGTAAAGCGGAGAAAGCAATTGGGGGAATAGCCGATATACGCAATAAAATACACAAATGGGGATGCATTGTGGAAAATAATCAATCATTTATAAAAAGCAATAAATTATACGGAGCATAACCGATATACCAAAGAGAATAATCAAATAATCAAACTTTTTTTTATAAAATTAAAACATAATAATTTTACTGCAAGTATAAAGGAAACATACCACTAAATGTTATTTATATTACTTTCGACTAAAATTTTTAGTTTTTATAGAAAATGCTAGTTCTTTATTTTACGCGACGAGTATTGTCCTCATCCGCATTGACGTGCATACGCAGTCAACTGGTTAAATGTAATGTTGGGTAGAATTAAAATAGTTGACACGGAAGAAACAACATTTGCATTGATCGAGCAACATAAATTGAATTTTTGATAAAATATTTCCTTATTAATATTAATGATATTAATTCTAGGATAAATAATAGAATTTGTTACCCTACTTGAAAGAATGACAAGATACGATTGATTGAAGTTCTTATGTGTTGCGAATGCGATGTGAGTAGCATGAATGGCAGGGCGAAAGAAAGAGATATTTTGTGAAATTCGGAGGATTTTTCTGAACAGCAACGGAAAGACGATACGTAGCTACAGTTGTAGCTTGGATACCTTGTATTCTCGTAACTTTATTTTTGCCAGTTCTTCTCAACGGATATAATATCGTGCTCACAAAACAAGTATTTGCTGGAAATTTTTCCATGTTTTCGTTAAATAAATAATGTTATTTCTCGGCTGTTTGACAAAAAATAGTACACAAGTAAAAATGTCAAAAGCGACATCACCGGATAAAATATTCATATTGAAATTCTGTATTCGCGTCTGTAACCGTACGATTTGCATAAAAATTCACGATCGAAAGATTAAATCGAACAAGAATTTTTCAAAGTGTTGACAATGTGTCTTATCAGCTTTCTTTATTTAATTTACCTAATTCTAATGTCATAATATTTATGAACCGGAGTGTACGCTTCCTGCTGGAAAGATCATCATAGCGTAATAATCTTTTTAAAAGTTAGCCTGTAAGGTATCACGTGTACTGTTAGTCCCGGCAAGTTGAAAGATTCAGAATTCCGTGAGTTTTTAACAGCTTGCAGAAGATACAACTTTCCAACGATATTCTCAACTTTCTCGAACTTGTCAGAACGAAATCATTCCACGGGTATAAATATACGCGTCAATAGTCCTTCTGCGTCGTATTTGCATGGAATATCCCCGGATGGAAACATGGATATACACATTTACGGCGCACATCGTGGTACATAGAGTGCGACACGGGTAAACAGAAACTCGGTAAATAAATACACATGGTGCTTGGGCGCTAGATTCGATGGTTATCGCTTGGAATAGTCGCGAAACTTTCAGCATGGTCCTTTTGAGAAAACGGGCACGGTCGTTTTGCCGAATAATGCAATGCACTCCGAATAATGCCACGCAATGGTAAAACGGCGAAAATGGAAACTTCAGTTCGGGGCGAATGAGAAAAGCGCGAGGACAAGCAGAAACAGGAAAAGTGAACAAGAGAGTTGCCGTCCTCTGTAAACGTCTCTAGCTGCCTCGATTTTTCCAGATCGAGTGCACGTCGTACTTTTACAGGTGTCACGGGAGACACCGAACATCGTCATTGCTTTTTCTAGTTGGACGAGAATGCAGCTACAAAGCATACAAATGCTATGGTACATTAATTTCTTCGTTGTAGTTTGATTTATTTCGAAAAGAAACAGTACTGTCTGTTTTGGGAAAATAATACTAAAGTGATACTAAAATGTTTATATAATTATATATAATAATATTCATAATTATTATTTATGCAATAATACAAATGTTATGGCACATTAATTTCTTCCCTGTGGTTTGATTTATTTCAAAAAGAAACAATACCGCGCATTTTGGAAAAGTAATATTAAAGTGATACAAAAATATTTATACAATTATGTATAATAATATTATTTATAATTATTACTTATGCAATAATACAAATGCTATGGTACATTAATTTCTTCGCTGTAGTTTGATTTATTTCGAAAAGAAACAGTACTGTCTGTTTTGGGAAAATAATACTAAAGTGATACTAAAATGTTTATATAATTATATATAATAATATTCATAATTATTATTTATGCAATAATACAAATGTTATGGCACATTAATTTCTTCCCTGTGGTTTGATTTATTTCAAAAAGAAACAATACCGCGCATTTTGGAAAAGTAATATTAAAGTGATACAAAAATATTTATACAATTATGTATAATAATATTATTTATAATTATTACTTATGCAATAATACAAATGCTATGGTACATTAATTTCTTCGCTGTAGTTTGATTTATTTCGAAAAGAAACAGTACTGTCTGTTTTGGGAAAATAATACTAAAGTGATACTAAAATGTTTATATAATTATATATAATAATATTATTCATAATTATTATTTATGCAATAATACAAATGTTATGGCACATTAATTTCTTCGCTGTAGTTTGATTTATTTCGAAAAGAAACAGTACTGTCTGTTTTGGGAAAATAATACTAAAGTGATACTAAAATGTTTATATAATTATATATAATAATATTATTCATAATTATTATTTATGCAATAATACAAATGTTATGGCACATTAATTTCTTCCCTGTGGTTTGATTTATTTCAAAAAGAAATAATACCGGGCATTTTGGAAAAGTAATATTAAAGTGACACAAAAATATTTATACAATTATGTATAATAATTTTAAATTACGGGTCTCGTAGAGATAGATATACTACATACAGATTTTAAAAATTAGAAAGCCTAGAAAAAAATAATTTTGTGCATAAATTCTTTAGATGAAATGATTAATTTGAGATGCAAAATGGTTAAAATTAATGCTATAGTTTTTGAGATATTTCATTTCGAAGTTCGAAATCCGTCAAATTGGCGGGTCCCTTAAACCTAGTGTTAATGACAAGCAAATTCGACTAATCCTGTACTATACGTTACCCTTTGATGTACGTATCGGATGGAATCGATTGATATCGTACGTGGTTTAAGCGAATTTCCTTAATTTCGAGAGATTGACACGTGAGACAGGATCATCATCTAACCCAGATAAAGTCAAGGTCGAGTTCGCTACGAAATCTGTCTTGTCAAGTAACTGGTATAGCACGAAAGTAGAACGATTCATCAAGTTTTTTTTTTTCTTAGGGACGATAGAGGAAAGCAAGCGCAGAATTGGAGACTTTGCGCAACAAGTATACTATTTGATCGCAGGAAGAGAGTTCTATTGTATGGGCTGATGGTTCGGTATATATGTACTTGGCGGGGCTGATTTATGGTTGACCTGTAGTGTCGTGGCTTGCAAGTTACGAAATCTAGACTTCAAGGCCAACATCGTGTGGTACAATATCGTTATTAAAACGAGAAAATCATTGCAGAGGTTCATCAACACACGCGTAAGCGCGGCTAACAGATTCACGCATTCAGCGTTAGCCATATCTTAAGTAACGTTGTCAATTAAATCCTACGCAAACGCAGACTATCAATCTTATTGGGTTGGCAACTAAGTGATTGCGGCTTTTGTCAATACCACTTAATGACAAAATCCGTAATCACTTAGTTGCCAATCCAATACATTATGCATACAGCGGTTCGTGAACATTTACCATGAAAGCTATCATGCGTATATTTTCATATAATCATATTATATGAAACATTTTGATCTGCATATATATATGTAGTATCGTGGACAGATTGCCTAAGAAATATCAGGTAAACTATGAACAATGTTGCGTGAAAGCCTAAGTGCCGACAGGTCGAAAGGGTCGGGAAACTTCAATAGCCCAAGCGGGGCCCATCAGTCAAATCTTCGGTTCCTTCGGTCCTTCAGTCGAATAGTCACGCGGAAGAAGGTCTGCGTGATGATGATCGCGGACGTTTATGGAACACGTACGTGTTGGGGGTATGAGAAAAGACGAAGAGATGCTTAAGGGAGAAAGACGAATTAATCGGCAGTCGTTAACTAAGAGTCGAGTTGTGAGGAGTCGAGTTATGAGGAGCCGAGAATTGAGTTGTGAATTGTGAATTATCCATCTAGTTGTCTTAGTTATAGCACATTACTGTATTTTGTCTACGTTAAATAACCGTTGTTTCCTGTTTAAGCTATTGTAAATAAATCCATCTGTCAATAATCTTATCAATAATCTTATAGGATAGAAATCACTGATTCTACGCGAAAAAAGAAGTCGAAAATATAGAATAAAAATTAAAAAAAAATTTTTTTTTAATTTTTCTATCGAGACAACGATCTACAGTGAGATCCGTTATAACGAGACGCGATAAAGTGCACGCGTACCGTGCGGAAATTCCAAGTCGATTTTCTCGAAAACAAAGCCTCCAACGAAAAATTTTTATTCTTTATTTTCGACTTCTTTTTTCGCGTAGAATCACTCCCTTTCCGCTTGTACCGCTAGTTACCAACCACCCTGTATATGGACTTATAGTGGCTCTTGTATTCAAACGTCTATTGAACAGAATATCTTTTTTAAAATTGGACCAATTGGCTTGAACTTTTTTTACTAGGTTAGAAGGATCGGTTGGCTAGATGATGTGTCAAAAGTTTTTAGAAAAACTGCAATTGGTTGGAATCTGGACGAAGAAAAGGAAAGGTCAATTTTCACAAGTTTTCTATGTGGGTCTGTCATAAGAATTTAAGCGACTCATTTCGAAGAGTTATGTCAGCCATATGCATACTGGATATTTTATCGAAAACGGTTAATGTTACTACGAGCTGTGATAAAAATGATGAAAATCGCAGTTTCAATCTAGAATTGTAATAAATCTACGTTCCTGTTCATCTTTCGACGCCTGTTGCTTGTTTCTACATCGAGCGATTTCGATAAAATTATAGTATCTAGCTGACATAATTCTTGAAAACACGTTGTATAAATTTCTATTTCAAGCCTAGATAAAAATGTTGTAAAAGGTGACCTTTACTTTTTTCTTTGCCATTCAACGATCAACTGCATTCTTTTCAAAAATTTTTACCATCTCGTCGACTATTATCCCTCTAACTCAAAAAAGTCTCTCAAACAAATTCAAGTCTTTTGGTCCAATCTTAAAAAAGTTATTTTATTTTGAAGGTTGAAGGTGTTCGAATATTTTCGCGAGCCACTGTATATATACATACACAGTTATGTTTCTCGATAAAAGTCTCTATGCATTTAATCGAAAGCATATTTACACATGTATTTTAAGCAACTATAAAAGCGTAGAATGAATTCTAATATCGAAGAGTAAGATAAGCAACTTAATTTAGAAAAAGAAAGTAATAATTGCCCAAACACATTTGAGGTTTGTATTTCTAACAGCAAAATCGCACACTCTTACACGCCTTGTATCATTAGAAGTATAAATATTATTTCATTATTAACGATAGTAACCATGATATCGTTATATCTATTCATCGTGCGATGATCAGATGATCATCAATGCGTAAACGGAAAGTTTCATGTCCATTTGGATTACACAATTATATTAATATATTCCATTACGGTTTAATCCCATTTAATCGCTTTATGTTCCACTGTGGCGAGTTTCAAAACTCTCAATTCTCCGAATCTCATTTGAACGTGGATACAAAGTTTCAGCCCGCTCATTTTACGATCACAGGTGTAATAAAACTACCAGACCTTACAAAGACAGATCTACAATTAATATTAATATTGTACGTATATATAAACACCGTGGTCGCAAATTTATGGCACGAAAGTGACGTCAGGTTGAAAATAAGACGAAAACGAAGAACGACGGGATAATGTGTAATAGCAAGTTGTGAAAATCTCGGAAGTAGCAGTAGCTTAACAACCAATCGTATTTATATTTGAAAATAAACTTTCGAAATACATAGCCGAGCAAGTAAGTTGTCGATCTGATATTTCAACTTCTAGCGCGAGCGTTAACTTACTTTAAGGAGCAACAGTAAGTATACAAAGTATAAAACTCGTTCTTAATTTTAACGAGGAATATGCATGCACGTAACAGCGTTCGCTAGTTCCGTTTAATAAAAAATAATTGGAATTATACATCGGTTTATTGGTTATTAATAGAGAAATGAAGGAATTATTACGTGCTACATCGCGCGTTTCGTGCGGCTGATATTTGTTTGAAACGCTTTTAGCTTGTCTCTGATATTTATTGCTGCCGTGATTCGATTACCTCGATTTGCACTTCACGCACACCAGTTCTATATTATTGCAGCGCGGCTACTCGTTTTCCTTATTTTACATATGGAATAATGAACAAATTAAAAAATGCGCCGTAACCATCTCGCTGACGATACACGATCCGAACTAAACGAAGAAAAAAGCCGATATCAACGACTGAAAAGTATCGAGTTATACCGCGTGTTTGCCGCTAATAATTAAGAAGCGTATAAACTTCCATCGTGCATATTTAATCGTAATGCATTTATCGATCGTGCCGCGCGCCAGTCTCCGAAGGAAACATTTTTGACGAGAATTATTCGTTCGGAATGTAGCACGTAATATTTGCACATGTGTCATGCATTTATTCCGATGCATATTTGCAGCAAGAACTTTTTGTTAAATTATCCGGTTCCCTTTAATGCTCGGATCCTCTTCCACGGCCGAGTAAAATTTTTTCCAAGCGATTGCCACGATATCAAGGAAATATCGCAGTTTTCCAATTGTTCCTTTTACGATCGTATACGATATGCATATCGTGCAAAAGTATTGCGACACGAGTATTTATTCTTAATAAGATATATTTTAAGGGTGTATTCTAGTCTACAAATTTGAAAAAATCGAAAATTTTTTTTTCATATTTTCAAAGTTTAGACATTCAAGAATATGCCCTTAAAAGGATTTTTCGAAATTTCAATTATTTTATGAGTTACAGCCATTTTTGTGACGCGGTATCTGCTCCGGTCCGACCGGAACAAATGGACAGTAGACCTTGTCCGAGTAAACTTGTCTCAAAACCTTAAACGCATTTTTCTGAAACTACGTTTTTCGAGTTGGCGTGCACGATCTCTCAAGTTCTAATGAACCGATTTATTTGAAATTTGGTGTGAATGTTTTTTATACATTCCTCTATCGCCTCAACCACGCTCAGATTAAAATTGTTAATTTTACTATTTTTAAAAAATTCGGAATTGCCAAAAAAAACATGTCAAAAAGGAAAATTTTTTAAAACGGCCGCCATTTTGTGAAAAAATATTTTTTTGATTTTTTCAAGGTTCATGCTATAGCCGCATCTATACTAATTAAGAATCTATTCGGCTTTATTGCTTCAGATAACCAGAAAGGTTGAAATCATGCACTCCAGGACACCCTTTTTTTGGACCCCCCACTTTGGCAGTTCATAACTGTGAATTTTGAGTTTTTTTCAGTTAATTTTTTATGTACTCTTAAAATATCAATAAACAAATGATAAAAAATGGATGGTAAAAATATTTTTTGTTTCGCTTGTACAGAGCTTCAAAAACCGCCCGAAATTCATGCCTCTAGACTAGAATACCCGCTTAATCATAAAATTATGACCGTATCAAGTAGCGATGATTTTATTCTTCGTAATCGCTATGGTTTCGATTAATCTGATTTTTTGAAAGACAATGTGCAATAACATGATTGGTAACTCGTATGCAATTTAAGACGACAGGGCAAGGAAACGTGGTAAGTCTTTTACAGGACAGCAATTTTGAAATCGAGCAGAATATCAATTAATCTTATATTATCAAACTGTCTTTTTATTTGATTTTGGGATTAAATATGTATTTTTCCATCTTGTTCATAATTTAGCAAAATGTTGCTCGTCATAATATTAAGATATTGTTTGCTTAATAATTATACCTGTGCAACTCTATTTTTAGCTATTCTGTACTATAAAGCGGCGTTATAACCTGGTTGACGATGTGACGTTAAATTTCCATGCCAAAAAGAGAATGAAAGAATGAATATCTTCTTTATAATTTAAAGAAATGTTGCTCGTCAGAATATTACAATATCGTTCGTTTTAACAATTATGTCTTTGGCTGGACTTAGCAAGTTCTTCCCATTTTGGCCTATTTTATAGTAAAATATTCGTATTCGTATTTCAATTACGAAGTGACATTATCACCTGGTTGTTGATGTGACGTTAAACTTTCACACGGAAAAGAATATAGTGGAATCAATGAAATTAAACTTATGTATCTCTCCATTTTATGCATAATTAAAAAAAATGTTGCTCGTCATAATATTACAATATCGTTCGTTTTAACAATTATACCTTTGGCTGGACCTAGCAGGTTTTTCCCATTTTGGCCTATTTTATAGTAAAATATTCGTTTTCAATTACGAAGTGACATTATCACCTAGTTGTTCATGTGACGTTAAACTTTCACATGGAAAAGAATATAGTGGAATCAATGAAATTAAACTTATGTATCTCTCCATTTTATGCATAATTAAAAAAACGTTGCTCGTCATAATATTACAATATCGTTCGTTTTAACAATTATGCCTTTGGCTGGACTTAGCAAGTTCTTCCCATTTTGGCCTATTTTATAGTAAAATATTCGTTTTCAATTACGAAATGACATTATCATCTGGTTGTCGATATGACGTTAAACCTTCGCACGAAAGAGAATATAGTAGAATCAATGAAATTAAACTTATGTATCTCTCTACTTTCCGCATAATTAAAAAAAATGTTGCTCGTTATAATATTACAATATTGTTTATCTCAAGAATTATACATTCGCCTAGGCCTAAAACTTTGCGCAACTTTTTTCTTTACGCGTATATAACAGACAGTCAGCCTTAGGTTTCAAGATATTCGCAAAGAGCTGTAAAACTACGGCGAATTCTGCCTACAATCGTGCGTTCGTCGCAGCGTATGCGCTAATAATGTTTGCCATATAAAATCAAACCTCAACTAAACCCATAAACAAAAGATAAGAATCAAGTTCTCCAAAAGCACATGAAAATTTGCAATCTTTCGTTTCGTTTGCATCGCAAAGCTCGAAATCGTTATCATCGAACTCTATTCGATAATTATTTCAAGTAAAAATTCGCCCTTTAAAAAAATTGTCTCGCCAGAGGTAAAGTCGAGGCTACGAAATTATTTCTACAAAAAAGCATCACTCTACAAGCTTGTATTTTCACGGAGTTGCTAGGAACAGGTCACGCACGTTGTTCGCCTGGTTTTTAATACCGTCGTACTTTTTGCAGCAACAATTCTTAATATCCTTTGTCGTCAAAGGGGAAAAAAGAGGAAGGTTTGATAAAAAGGAACAAGTGGTCGGCATCGTAGACTCGTGGTTTCCAATTAAATTAACTTGTACAAACGAAAGTCCTTTGTTCTCTGAAATGAAAAGCTACGGGCGTGCAAACAACGGACGAAGTCGATCGAGGCAAAGATCGCGATACGGTTGATTAAATGTTCATTCAGACTGCCTTGCTAGCTATGAATTGATGATTATTTGTGTATGATATTAGGGTGTGCTTGATTGTGGACGCGGAGCGGCGTCCGTTTAAGCAGGAACTCGCATGGTTGAATCGGTTTCGAAGGGGAACGACCACCGGCATCAGTTCTCATAATCTGCTGGTTGACCCTGAGTCGGTGCATAATCAGAGTGATAGCATTTTTGCATCCGGTATACTTTTTACGTGTACATAGGGGTCACGGGTTGGGGAAAATTGCGGCTCAAATGTTTGATCGCGTAATTGGCGGAGCAAACGATTTCAATAACTTCAAACGTTTTTCACACGTGTCAGTTAGTGTCGTGTCATAAACAGTATCACGTAATGTCATTCTTTAACCACCTACTTATCTATTGAAATTATTAATCATTTTTTAGATTGGCTGCTATCTTTCGAATTGGTTTAATTCCTTTTGCCAAGAAACGTTTAGTAAATTTATTTGGCGGCAGGTTTAATTAATTTTTATATAAACTGTTGTATTTGTAATTTTGTCATCCTCGTCATTTACTCTAATTGGAAACTATTATTATATATTAATTGAATAATTTATTATTATATATCATTGCATTATATAACTTGTTTCGTATTATTATATTATTATATTATGTTAGTTGTGTTTTTATCTCTGTTCAAAAATTTTTTTGTCAGAAATGATGAATAAAACGAAGCGAAGACATTGTGACGTGCGTGATAGATGAAACATACTATACATCTAGGTCGAATATACTGTATAAGTAGATAATCTAACTGTGAATATTCAATATTCAAAGCTGAGTAACTTGTATAATTATTACTAATTATGTTACGCATATTTAATTGTCGTTAATTATGCCTCTTCCTCCTACGTTCGTAAAAATGTTTCATACGTATCCTTAAATTTAGATGCTTTAAAATATCGTGAACTGATATAAAATAAAGTATAATCCTAAGAAAAAAATAATCTTTTATTTTATATTATCTTTGATACTCCAGAAGAAACAACGGAGATGTTCGATGTTTCATACTTGAATATCGTTTATTTCTATTTATTTCGTTTCAGTCAACTAACAAATCTCACAAATTGTCTGTCTAATTACAAAATTTTATTCAAACGAATCTCCGATTAATTCAACTTTTATTTCACTATAATTTAGTCTTTCTCTTTGTAACGATAAGATTCCACGTGAAAAGTCAAATATTCTGCGCGAAATTTTCTGTATCGTTCGCAAATAAGTAGAAAACGTGGAGAATTATGGAGGCTGGATTTTATTTCCTGGAATCTGCTTCGCAATGTCGCTAGCCTTCGTATAAACGAAACTTGAGATAAATAGTGAAAACATGAGATTTCCAGATGTGGCAACGATTCAGTTCACGAATACGCCAGAATTTCTCCTTTTCTATGCACGTACGTGTTTCAAACCTGTACGACGAAGATGTACGTTAATTATTTTTTTCATTCATTCGTGCTTCACCTTCGTTTTGCTTCGTTAAAATATTCGTTCATTAAAATACAAAATGTATCCGTGCATGCCATATCCTGTACTTGATACAGATACATTTTATAGAGAAAGATATGTTCCACTGGAAAACTAGGGGCGGGATACTTTTGCATTGGAAAGTAGACAAATTTTATCAATTTTATTACGAAATGGTATTGTATGAATAAACGATTGTCTTTGTAGATATTTAAAAACTTGCAGACAAATTGTTTTGGTCTTTGGCTGCAGTTCTTTTTCTTATGGAAATTACAATAGTTACGAATGATGTAATATTTGTAACACTTATATATACGCAAAATGAGTTATGGTAATTTAAATATTCTAATTTCATTATTTCTAGTGTTAGCTAAAATTGTCTTGTATTTGTGGTTCTCTTAATTAATTTAATCACGATATTTATATTCTTCGTTTTCTTCTTGCGCTGAAAAATCTTCGTACTAATTTTAAATTCTTAGTATAATAACAGTTTCTTATATTATTATTAATTATTGATATAAATGTTGCTTTGAAAGTACTGGATTTATTCTATTTTTAGTGAGTTTGTGTTAGCTTCACAGCCAGTCTACATTTTAACGTTATTATTAATAATTGGATTGTTCATGCAAATTCATAATTTTTCAAATTGGAACACATTACGATGATTAATCCTCGTTTTAAAAATTCTGGCATATTACATAAATAATGAAGTAAATATAAAATAAAAATAAAAAATATTTAAATGAAAAATCCAACGTAAAAAAAATATATAAAATATATAAAAGATATAAAAATATATAAAACAAATGAAATACATTTAAAAAATTATTTCAGTATATAAATATAAGTATTTCGAATACTCGATAGCTATTCCAAATATTTTAGCAGCTACGCAGACTCAAGTAACGATATACTGACGAAATAATTTAAACAAAAAAATAAGTTGAAATACGAATGATGTGTTTTTTAAAAGCATTACTACACGGATGATAGTTTTCGGTACATATTTCTCTTATTTCGAAATGATATGGGTGACCTACTACCAAGTTCTCACACCCTCGATAAAAGTTTGACTATCGAGTAAAATTCTTCAAACTTGCCTTGTATACGTTTGGTTGATGCCAAGGGTACGAGTCTTAAGTATTCAAGACGTGCTCCAACTCCATATAGAATACCAATGATGTCCATGGAGTTATGGTACATCAATCGATATCCTGTACGAAAGTCAGTGAAATGAATCGCATACATCGAGATTCTAAACGTTTATGAGAATTATTCGACTCATAAAAGGCAACTTGCGTTTAAGTTATGTTACTATCGTCGAAGTGTTGAGGTTCCAACAGTATATTACCTTACGCTGAAACGTTCTCGCTCTATGGTTTGTTAGAAAGGAAGAAGCAAGAAAGGATTTAAACATCGTCACGATAAAGGAAGAAATAATTTAATAATAATAATAAATTAATAAAAATAATTTAATAAAAATAATAAATAACACTTTGACTGCCACGCCGAAATCACATATTTCGCTCAGCACGCCAAGGGAGTATTTTTATTATTCAAAGCATATAATGGTAAAATAATAATAAATTGATAATGTAAGACAACATTCTTCTCCAATGGACCGTTTATCTTATTGGTGGTCACGGGTGACTACCATGGCGCCTTGGTAACAGTTGATAACGGCATATTATAACAAGGCTTCGTTTATTTCAACAAACCATTCGCATTCGTTATTTCGTCGTAAACAAAACGTCCAGAATATATTGTTGAAACGTGTAGAAGATATTAGTAAACAGTATTTGCTCATTCTATATATAATAGTAAGGTATGATCACACTTCTAACTCTGCGACATGAAATGCAGAAGAAAGAAGGGTAAGCGTACCTGGCACAAAAATTTTGCAGAGAGCACTATAAAAAAAATGTTAAACAGTTAGGATCAAAAATTGCTAAGAATCGGACCAAAAAGGTGACCACCTATTGTCCAGATTGTATCGATGAGCCACATTTATGTTTAAAGTTTTTTAACACAGTGCACCGTTAGATGCAAGATTTGTTCTCATTTTTTTTTTATTGATGTTCTAATAAAAATGTTTAATCGTTCAATGGGGCGTCTTTTATTTCAAAGTATCCTCTATTTATCGGTTATATTCAAAATACCTTATCTGTCAATTTTCATTCAATTTTTACAATTGTAAGAAGTTCAAGCGCTCCGGTCACCAATAACCACCGTGGCGTCATAGGAGAAACCGTGGCCGGTCATTTATGATCAATGTGGCAGTCAAAGTGTTAATCAATATGTTAGTCATTAACATGTACGATCAATAAATCCCGTGTAGCTTTAAAAGAATGCAGCCTGCAGACCCTAGTAAACAAGTAAACATCTGCAAATAACCCAGATCGACTGATGATAATGATAATGACGTTGTTTCAGTGGAGACGTTGATTGTCGTGCTATTTTGCCACATTTAAAACAATTTGTTTCATTTTGTTTCATTCAATTTAAAACAATTGTTTAAAGTAATATTTTAATTAATTTCTTTTATGTATCTCCTATTTACTTTGCAATCTGTCAGTAGTCATTAAAGTTCAGCAATTATTAATTGTCTAAAAATATGATTTTTATAGGTTCTATATAATAAATGTGAAAGATATGATTTTATAGGATATTAAAATGTGCACCGGTTTTATTACTCGTTTAAAGCCACTGTTTTTTAGGATAATATAGTAATAATCAATAGCAAGTAATTGTTTATAGTAATTCACTAATATGTCACTGGATACTATGAATTTATAGAGTAGATATTAAACTAAGCTATGAATTTACTATGTATACATTTAATTGCAAGTTACTTGTAAATAAGTATACAAGTTATAGTAATTCACTAATATGTCACTAGATACTATGAATTTATAGAGTAGATATTAAACTAAGCTATGAATTTACTATGTACAAATTTAATTGCAAGCTACTTGTAAATAAGTATACAAGTTATAATAATTCACTAATATGTCATTAGATACTATGAATTTATAGAGTAGATATTAAACTAAGCTATGAATTTACTATGTACAAATTTAATTGCAAGCTACTTGTAAATAAGTATACAAGTTATAGTCAATACTCTACTAAACTATGTACATTTACATACTGTACAAGTTATATAGAAGTAGATATTAAAGTAAACTATGAATTTACTATGTACAAATTTAATTGCAAGTTACTTGTAAATAAGTATACAAGTTATAGTAATTCACTAATATGTCACTAGATACTATGAATTTACTATGTACAAATTTAATTGCAAGTTACTTGTAAATAAGTATACAAGTTATAGTAATTCACTAATATGTCATTAGATACTATGAATTTATAGAGTAGATATTAAACTAAGCTATGAATTTACTATGTATAAATTTAATTGCAAGTTACTTGTAGATTTATTTGTGGTTAGTTTCAGATAGTTCTTTCCAAAAATTTGTTAGTCAGTTTGGAGTTACAGTATTTACGTCACGTCCAAAATCAATTGATCGTTTCAAGCGAACGTGAAGGTGAATCTCACTACATCACTTAGTACGTAGGTACTCTATTATTCTGTATCTTGATTTCTTCTCCGTATTTCTTCCATCCAATTTTTTATCTTGCGTAAAAAATTAACTTAGGTGAACAATGTATCTTTCTCTGTATAAATTTTTAGTGATATGCCTTGCGTTTGTATGGTAACGTATTTGGTAATTTATAAATATGGGCACGTTATGGAATCGTAGAAGCCAAACTAATCGGCTACACTTTTTATGCAATTGTCAATTCTACATTCATTTTTACATTAATTTATATTAATCTACCGTCGGCAACATGTTTTTTCACTTCATTGTGAATTGGGCATTGTGGATCTTTCAGTCGCTGGCCTGATTTCTTACTGTTTTGGGCTTTATAAAGATATGAAAAATTCTGACGCACTTATTATAGTCTCTAATGAACTATACAAGCGATACTGTAGCCAAATGTTTAAACCTTTTTAAGGTAAAAATAAAAATTTGACGGGAAGTTACGAAAAAATGGAACTTTGTATGAAAGTACACTTTTGTATTAAACAAATATTAAAGAAAGTTATTGTAAGCTTTTACCCATAAGACTGTATATTTTACCCATAAGATTTTGAGATCTAAATTTGCGGAATTTTTGAGTGGATTATATTTCCGTATCTCATATTTACTATGATATAAGAAACATGGCAGCTATACAAGACACTGACGCGATTGTCAAAAAATTAGTATACACACCAAAATAAAAAAAATCATTCATATAAAAAAATTCACTTGCTTAGCAAAGGACTGACGTGGATGGCAATACGAGTCGCAGAAGGCACATTACTCATTTTAACCTCGTGGTATTCGGAACAGAATTGAATCAAGTAAACAATATTTCGATAGTCAAAGCTCTGTAGGTGTAAGCTTTCTTAAGCGCGGGAACCACGAGGTCTGACTTCTTCGTTTCGAAGAAATTAAACGATGAAAACTTCGTCTAGACCTCGCATATTGCCGGCGGAGGGTTAATATCAGACAAGTGAGAAAAGAAATCCTATCTTCATAAACTCACTTATTATAAAGCGATAGAGCGAGTAATCGCAGATTCTAAGATGGATTTCTTAACGTAGGAAATCTCTCAAGTTCTTCTCAAACGTAATATTTGTAATTGCCAGCTTTTGTGCAGCTAATCGGCACAACTTCTCAGCGATTCGAATCAGTGTGGAGGATGGTTGGTCGTGTGGTTTAAATGACGAAATAACTCGCTATTGAAACCGTCAAATGTATTTTTAAACAATTAATAAATACAGAAAATGTTCGCAAGGACGCTCGGTACTAACTGATTCGTCGAAGACTGTGTATTGATCGCTAATAACATCGCTCGAGACTGAGACTGATAAACTGATCACCTTACGATCGCGTTCCTTTATTTATACTAGTCGGGGGAGTACCGGAAAATTTTAATTCGTCTTTGTTTGACGGTTGTACGTAGCGGCGACATTGTTTTGCCCGGAGTTTATTTATTATTACATTATGTATGTCCTGTAGCGGCACGCTAATAAATTCAAATCTTATTGTTGTTTTGCCTCGGAGCATCAATCGTAGGACACACACATATTGTATTAATAATCAAACTCCGAGGCAAAACAATGTCACCGTTACTTTCAACCGTCAAACGAGTCGAGTTCAAACTTTCCGACTGCCCCCCGACCGATATAAATAAACGAGCGAATTGACGAGCGAGAGAGTTTAGCAATCGAGGAGTAAGATATCAACGCATCAAAGTGTATACGAAGTTTCTCGACACACGCGCGTATTTATTGCGATTAATTATATACCAGGATTTGTGCTTTGTACCAAAGCATTACAAATAAAGTGCTCACGACACTTAGACTATATTATTGATATTTGAATACCTCATCATCTACAGTCCTAACAATGTTGATACTTCGAGGCAAAACGACAATATGATTTGAATTGTCATCTAGTTCATGTACAGCTATACAGTGTACAAAAAATTAATACACAGCATGTGATTCTGATAAAATAATAGCTGCAACTGAACTTTATTAGCCACTGCTAGTGCTTCTACAACATCTGAGCTTCCTTCACGTCGCACTACGTATTGAACCACACGCTCAGTTGTATTATTGCACGATATTGTGCTAACTTACGTCAAGTGTAAATGCTAGGATTAATCGGCTTACGTTT
This sequence comes from Bombus vosnesenskii, assembly GCF_011952255.1. Classification (NCBI taxonomy): domain Eukaryota; kingdom Metazoa; phylum Arthropoda; class Insecta; order Hymenoptera; family Apidae; genus Bombus; species Bombus vosnesenskii. The sequence goes on from NW_022884350.1 coordinate 376,659, forward strand.
GAACTTGGTCGAATATTACGATCTAATCGCGTTCGTGTCGATTGATTATTGAATGCCCGTCTAAAGATCTTACTATAAGCTTTACCTAAAACGTAGTAGATAAGCATTGATCTGATCAGCAAATCAGTGACTGTCAGGATGGACAGGGAGTTAGGGGTGCGGACCAACGAGAGGGTCAGACCCAAAGGGGAGCAATACCGTGTCCATTGATTAACCCTACGCAGTGTTTCGGGTTTATGACCGACTATTGATATTGACTGTGCAGAAACGCGAATCTAGCAATCCATATGACTTGCAGATGCGGGGATTTCCTATGCCTGTAAAGGTCGATGGAAACACAATTGAAAAAGTAAAATACAGTGGCTGACGAAAGTATTCAAACACTTAACATACAACATGTTTTTGATTACGTGATAACGTAATGACGAAAGTATTCGTACACCCTTTACAATGGAGTAACTTTTCTAAAATTGCAGCAAACGATTCGAGCTTCTTCGAGAAACTAGACAGACTAGTTCACTGGACGATGTATGAAACGAGTTTCGTGAAAATTGACGTCGATAGGAACGGCGATGAAGGTGGTAAACGTCACCTTGTATAGGATTTTTATCCGAGCCTGTAGTGAAAGTTCAAAAGATACGTTCTGTAGATTTATATCGGTTCTATTCACGTTGAAAATTTCATCGAAATTGGTTGACACGGAAACAAGAGACAAACATCGATAGATTTAGGGATCTTTAAATTTATTACGATTATGTAAGTTGTAAGTCACGGAAAACTGCGATTTTCATCATTTTTTAGCCGCTCGTAGCTCATAGCGACGTTAACCGATTTTCCGACGAAAAATTTCGATGAAATTTTCACCATGTATTCAACTGATATAAATGTTGAAAATGTGCTATTTAAATGTTCATTAGGAGCTCGGATAAAACAGTTGCATAAGGTGACCTTCATCATCGTCCAATCAAGTGACCCTTCTAACTTCTCAGAAAAGCTCAAGTCGTTTGGTCCAATTTCGAAGAAGTTATTCCAACTTCCATGTTAAAAGATGTACTGTGGTAGACAGTGATACGTGTTGTTGGTTAAATTAATAACGAGACGAGTTGATTTCGTTAACTATATTTACAGACATTCTGAAATGTAGAATACAAAGTTAATCGCAAGCGTTGCTCGATTGCTAAGATTGAGCGATACTGCAGTACGGATGCTAATTGTTATGCTGATTCGTTAGACTGATTCGTTATACTTATTCACTCGACTGATGATCTCGATGACTCGATACTGATGTCTGGAGAACATGGTCGTCTATTTATACTGGTCGAGGGAGGTACTGGAAAGTTTGAACTTGTCGCCGGCTGTCGTCCTAAAACGCATATACCGCTACAGTACAAATTTTATAATACTTATTTATGTTATACTTACTGTATGTTATAACACTTATAACAAACTTGTTGAAATTAGCACTGTAATGAGACACGACTATAAATTATATTGGTAAAATTTAAGACTAATTCTAAGATAGATATAGACATTACGAAACATTTATCGCATACATACATTTAGTAAAAGCGATAGTACGCAATGTGAATTGACCTTGATATACATACATATAATTAGAAGTAAAAGATACGCGTCATTAAATATTGAGCATTATTAGTCAATAATTGATTGTTCAAATACTCTGATGTACTTGTGATTTTTAGATAGAAATTTTCGACCATTACCATTTCGAAATTGAAAAAAGCCATAGTTTCGTCGTTTTCTTCGTTCAATTTCAAGTATATAGCCATTATTTCATAACGTGCTGTACCATATAACTGCACTTCAAAGGTAAAATACACGGAGAACTTTAAGCATCTCAGCATACCTCGAGGGATTAAAAAGAAGCGAAGAAATAGGAAGAATCTTCTAACTGACAGGACAGAGGATGTTTGTCAAAGTAGATTTTCTCGGCTAACTGGTTAACGACTGACTTAGCTTCTCCGAAAGCTTTACAGCCGCCACGATACCGTACAATAAAATTTCGAGCGGCACACAAGTAATTTACTCGAGCATGCCAGCATGTTGGTCCTCGAATGTGACTATTATTTTCCGAGGGACGAGTCTGTTCCGACCGAATTGAATTTCGTTTATACCGGTGTTTCTGTATTCCGTTCGACTATCTCGCCACGATTTGGAGGCTACAGCGTTAGCCGCGATACCCTTCGTTCGGTGGTGGTCACCTACAGTGTTAAATTACGTTGTATCTATGTATAAATGACATAGACCGGCGTATTGGTAGCAGTAATTGCAGCTTAGCTGGCTGCAGTGTGTACATTTGCAAGCCTTGTACTCTTCGCGATGTAATTTGCAGCGTAGGTGACCGTAGTAGCCGATCGAAATTTCCCATAATCTGACAATTGACCGACCGCCGCGGAACGTTCGTGTCCGCTCGTAAAAGCTTTTGACCAGCCCTTACCGGCGACGTTTTATCACGTCACGCAGTTCCCGTATTGAGTAGTATATCCCTCGCACATATCCGCACGGTCTGGAGGATAATGGCCACGGAACTAGGCTTGCAGGGGAGCGAGGATTATAGCCGATCCTTGGACGATCTGCCATTATCGAAGTAACAGACCGAAACCTAGCCCGTTTCGCTCTATCTTCCTCTGCTCCTCTAATAATGTCGAATTTTCGGCGAATAGGATTTCCCTGGGCTCGCAGGAATCGCCACAGTAAAACAAAGTTACTAGTTTGTGGATGCGTTTTATTGGCTTCGCTCTATCGATTAGTTTGCTTGCCTCTTTTTCGACTCGAGCGAATTAGACTGGAGAACGACGGCGGAGATTGTCTTGCGCCTTGGCGAAAGAACCCTGCTTTCTACGTGATTCCGTGCCCGTTGGCTGCGATCAGCGCAATTTAAAGGAAATGCACACTGTGCTTTTTAAGGAAACTCGAGTTACGTCTACGATTTATGGCTTATTTATCGAGGTTTTAGTTGTTGAGTTTGAGTTTATTCAGTTAGGTTATTACGCACTCCAGTTTAGTCCATCGATTTTGTACCTGAATATTTTCCACTTTCATAATCGATATAAAGAACTATATATAGATTTATTTGAAACGTAAATTACGTTAAGTTAGGGCTTGCTTATCGAGGTTTTAATTATTGAGTTAAGATTATGTTGCTGTAAGATCTTTGATCGTGCAAAAGATGACAACCAAGGGAAAATTAGAAATAATTTTGTAATACGATATTACTGTTAAGTCAGTTTGCTCGTAAAAAATGATTTAAGTAACATTGAAATATATAGGTGTTTTGTGGCTAATTATATTTTAGTTTATTTGAATAAGAAACTGATTTTTCCCTAAATTATTTCACTATTTGGCTGTGGGAAGGAATAATTTTATACTGCAGTTTTTATTGGAATAAATATTTTCTGTAAGAATTTCAGAATAGTTTCAGAAGTATTTGTATTTATTGGCGAGTAATAACCAAAATGTCAACAATTCTGGAGCAATTATTGTCATAAAACTAGATTTATTGTTCATTTGCTCATAATATAATTGAAGCTATCCATTAAAATAATATTTTCATATTCTATCTTTATTTCGAATAAAATTTGGGCTTTTTATATTAACTTTTGCCAAATTTCATGTCAGCGAAGTATCTATTTAATGATTAAAATGTGTCGAAATGCGAATAAAGGCAAATGAAGGCAGTTTGCATAAAAAGAACTAAATATTTCGTAACATGTTTATCGAAACGACAGATTAAAGGAAAAACTCGTTAATATAAAAAATTTTCAAGTGTACACCAAACAAATATCTTTATTATTTGCATATTTATTCCAATTTACTTCACATAAACTTTATAGCTAAATGTATATATGTACTTATCTATGTTATTTGCATATATACTCCAATTTAATCCATCAAATTTATACCTAAATATTTTCCAGTTTCATAATCCATAGAAAGAAGAATGGACTTGTTCGAATCATAAATTCCATTAGAAAGTCTATTTAAATTTATTATCGACGAGGGGGATTAAAATGACGTGGCCGGTTATAACAAGAATAATACAAGCACACGCACAATGACCTCGATCAAACATATTTCTCCACTACGGTTCGCTTGAAAATTTCTGCAGTCTTTGAATGTTGCGCGTAAAACCTGGCTCCCGTTCATTGTTTCAGAATCATTGTTTCTTAACAAAATTTTCGCGCCGCCCGGTACAATTTCCATCCATCTGTTAGTCATTTTGGCTTCGAACAAAGCGGCACGTTTCTTCCTTTGTCCGGGCCATTCTCCGCGGAATGTGCGCGTATGACCGTCATAGGCAGCTTAATTTAAGTTAATTGACGTATCATAGCACCGTTGGCAACTGCCGCGTGATTTACGGTTTGTCTTATTCGTCGATCTTTTCTTTCTTCCTTTTTTTGTTTTTTTGTTTTTTTTTTTAGCGTACGGCAGAGACGTTGATGAAAGCGCCCTTGCCGCGTAACTTGCCAGGCATAATGGTCTCACTTTTCCTAGTAACAAAACGCCCCCGACGTTTGAAATATGGCCAGCACCTTATTAAGGGGTAAATCTGACTCCCTCCCCCTCCTATCATTATCGATGTAACAGCAGTGCTATCGCTTTCGCATGCAGAATGCTGCTTCGTAACAATGGCCACTGTACAAGATCTCGTAATAAATGGCAGAAACGTGAGAAATGTCTGATAAAAGGTAGACCGTGTCGACGTTGCTTTCAATATAAACGGCGAGTCGTTAAGAAGCAAAGGGAGAAGTTTCGTCGGACCGGGAAACTTTGATAACTACGCCGGACTTTATGCGAATAATTCGTAATGGACGAGGAGGAAGTATGATCGCGTTTGATTCGCCGTTCTCTTCCTTTGAGTAGTCGAGGAACGCGATAGATCAGACCCGACGTTCAATGGACAAGTCGAACAGAGACACCCGCGTTCGGCCTCGAATCGCTGTCGAGAGTTCTGTTAATCGAAAACTTTGCGTGCTCGGATCCTCGCGCCGCGGATCGTTACGATAATGAACGAACCGGCCAAGCGTACTTGTATTTGTGCCAGGTAATTGGGAAATTACGAGGTCGTAGAGAACGTTAGGCGGAAATCTGACAGATCGTTGGAAATTTTTTTATCGCCTTGTTGCAGCTGCAAAATGTGATTTTTATTTTACGACTTTTAGGACGATGACTTTAGGAGATTCTGTGAAATCATAAACACCCGCGAGAGTTTCGTCGTCGTATCAGTGAAGGCTCTTATTTCTCAAGTAGTTACTCTCCGCAGCTTCCGCCTCTATAAACTCTTGAAATTCGAGACGAACGACGTTATTAAATTTTAACCTCTGTTAAAAAAAAAAAAAAAAGAAGAAAGATCGAGAGGAGAAGGAAACTTTCGCTACTTATCGAAATAGTAATTGGCAGAAATTGTGGAGGAAATTGGACACTTGATGTAATTAAATTGTTACTTCAATTTCGGTGCGTTTTACTAGTAAATTTACAAAAATGTTTTACATCTTTCTTCATATTTTCAGATGGAATTTTAGCATACGTGACGTTCAATATTACCTACAATTTTTATCAATGGCAACTATTTGACCGTCAAAATTGAGAGGGAAATTGAAGGCCTTGAAATATCGAAAAAATCGAGAAAAATCAATTGTGTGGTTGCTTTCAAATTATACAGTCATACTCATCCGAATGAATTGTCCCTAAAAAATTATTAGTTGGTCTTTAATACAAAAAACACCACACCACTTAAATTGACTGGTTTTACAATTTTATTTTAAAATTCTTACTTCGTGTTATATATTTTTTCCGCAATGATGTAATGACTTTCTCAACGATAACTAAAAGAATAATATAATGAATTTTATTTTGTTTTTTATGTATTCAAACTGAAAATAATTTTGTATCAAGGCTACTTATACCAATAGCAATCAAAATGACTGGGACTTGTCAAAGTGTAAAATGGTCCTGCAATCTGTTCATCGAATCCCAATTAACCAGTTTCCTCGTTTTGTACAACTTGCCACACGTTTTTCAAATTTTTACTGTGTATCATTCGATATGATAATATCAGTTATCAGGAAAATTCTAGATGCTAACACTAGAAATACCACAGCAGTCAAAATGACTGGTTCTGCGATTTTATAAATGTGGCAACCCTCGTTTAGGGATCATGGCGCCAGATGAATTAATAATTCCAAAAATGTACTACATAACATGAAATTGCTTCTGTAAGAAAGTAGTAAATCAATAAATATAAAAATATTCTAATGTTACGTATTTTTTAAAGACCAGTCATTTTGTCTGGTTTTTGGCAGAAATAACTTCGTGTTAATTATCGGTAGTTCTAGTGTTAAATTCACAAATACTTGTTCATCGTATCATGAATTCAAAGATAGGGATACAGATCAACTTACGTATCAGTTCCTTTATGAGAAAGGAAACAAATATGTATGGCGTTGGAAGAGCTACTTGACCCAGTGACCTAAAGTGCTACATCGGTGACTGGGTTTCTGAAGTTGGCAGGGTTCCCCTCGGCAAACAGGTTAATGGTAGGGACCGCAAGAAAAGGGTGACTGAACATCAGTATGCCGAGCATCAGAGCCTCGGATCTGTTGGCTGAAATGCACGAAAAATGTTCTACCTACAGGGCGATCAGTGATAATAAGTTAAATTAAAGGTAGAAATGAATTAAATATAAAAGATGGGATGAAAGAACGAGTGTTCTTTCGCGTGATCTGACGCGTGTAAAGGATATCGGGAGGATGGCGTAACGTGAGATAGAAATATCACGGCCATAGCGAATGGTGTGTGCTTTGCGAAACTGAAAAAGTTGAAACGCGTCCGAAAGTTCGAAATTTCTTTCGGTACAAACACGATTTCTAAGTTAAACTTTCATCGCAAGGGAACATTGGAAATTTTCAACAGACAATGCGAATTTCACTGCACTTTCTATAACAGTTTTTTCTTTGTGCTCGTCGTGTTCTTTGAGAGAGAACTGTAGATTGCGAAGAAAAGAAAAAAAAAAGGAGGAAAAAAGTTCGAACCCATAATACCGTTCGTTAGATTAGGAGAAAATAAGGCGAATTTACGAAGAGCATGTTTCATTGAAATGAAGTCGATCTTCGTAGCTTATTGGATATTTCACGATTGTTACTTGTTCCCATCGTCTCGTGTTTTAACTTTAACCTTCCTCCTCTCCAATAACTCGAAGATTATCTGTCTTCTCCTTGAGAGATCAAAAACTAATATAAAGTTGATGAGAAAAGTACCCAGCAACGTTATTCAGTATACTTTATACAAAATTATACGTCAGTAGAAAAGCATTTTATTTTTTACGAATAATCGAAATTTATTTTTAACGAATATTTATTATTTTTCATTGTACGATGATAATTCGACGGTTTAAGAAAATAGAACGTATCATGAAAAATTATGTAAAGGACTGCGAGTACAAAATATTTAGACAACTGTTTTTTGATCGACAGTAGCACTGTTAATTAAAATAATTTCCATGTAAATTGGGCGTGTATTATACGACAGTTTTTCGTCAGTTTCCTTCGTTTTCCTAGAAGCTATAGAGAATCGAACAAATAAATTACTCACCGTCTAACCGATATCAAGAAGATTCTTCTAACACAATACGAGTTTCAGAGAAGCGGGCATATAACTTGGTACGAAAAATGTTTGTCAAAAAATGTGATCTCAGAAATGAGCGACGTTATCGAACGAGAGAAGTTATCGATAAGGATCGACTGTAAGCTTTAATGGAATCTGATACGCGCGTCAGGGTGTATGCGATGTACATAAATCAAGTGTGCATTATACAACAGTTTTCCGTTACGTAGAGAAAATGAAGAAATTGGACGAATTCACATTTCAGAACGAATATCTCAGAAACAGTGATAGGTAAAAATATGAATTTACGAAAAATTGGAAAGATATTTAGTTTATTTGAGATATTTATTATCAACAAGATATTAGTTTTACGTAAGGTGATAACTTATAATGACAAGATAATGTTTTCCAAATATTGGGTTGGCAACTAAGTGATTGCGGATTTTGTTAATACCACTTAATGACAAAATCCGCAATCACTTAGTTGCCAACCCAATATGTTCTCAAACAACGAGATCGTGTTCTCAATTTTGTAAATATTTGGAGCACCTTCAATTTAGGGAAAGACTTTGTCGTATCCGAAAGCGCAGAGTCTTCTAACAAATATATGAAAAATATGCATTCAAGCTGACGTATAATAGTTTGATTAATAGACATAGTTTGCAGTAGCATCATAAATTTACAAAATAAAGTTGGAACGAAGGATACAATTTTTAAAATAATGCTTCGTTTTCGAGGGTATAAATCGGAGGATGTGTGCGAAGTATGGTGCGAAGTACACTTAACTCCGCTATCGAAAAACTATAATCGATAAACCGATACATACATAGGTACTGATAATTCATATCGATAACAAATCGGCAGGATGATAGATAGAAAACTACAATTTTAAACGTGTTTATAAACACGAACACAAATAAAAGGGGAAATGTAATCAATGTCCATCGAGTCGTTGTTTAGGAATTAGCATACGAGATATGAACATTTTCGAAACAAATTTGTTTCTGCAAACGAAGCTTGTTTAAAAAATAATATTCTTTATTTCCCGTGTATTTATCTATTTTTTTTTTAAATGAAAAGTCACGACTTTCTCGATAGTACCGCATTTTGCAGAAACGTGCTGAATAATAAATGAAAAGCGAAAAGAACCCAAACTATTCCAATCTCTAAAAGCTGTTTTGATGATGCCTGGAAAGTGTGTTGACGATAAATATTTTGTAACTTATATTCCATTTACTTGTGCGTCAAGGTTCAACAATATAATCATGACGGACGTATCTCGTTACAATGCTAATGAAATTTCAAAATGTGTTTCGTATAACGCACATGAATAACAATATATGTAACATATTCGTGAAAGGTCTCCGTAAATGTGCAGACACTTTCGCGTGCCGCTGCGTATCCCGCAGTGGAATATTTTGTTCCCTATAATGTAAGTACGTAGATCTTTGCAGTCTTTGGAGACTCTCGACTTCTGAGGCTTAAAGTATCTCTCGAAAATCCACCGCATTTAGATATTACTTTGCCAAACGTGGCTCCATAAAAGAGTAATAAAATTCCTCTTATTCGAAAGTATATCGTTCAGGAAGCTCCGAGCGAAGCAGTGAGCGTAGAATCGGTGCACAAAGTGTTTGCATAAAAGCTCCGATCTACCCCGTAAGCGTATCCCTGCCGAAGCGGATCCATCGAGATGTCCGTCTTTATACGATTTGCTCATCCACATGACGTTTCACGAGCAGCTTAAATCGGACTTGCCTTCGAAGAATATCGAGAGGGTGTCCAGCGTAAAATGGTGGCCCCGATCGTATCCATTTTCCTTTTCACGGCAGCTTTCGGGTTATCGAATTGTATCCCCGCGGACGTTGTTATAAGCGTTAAGAAAAGTCCGTGGCTATAGGACCGGACGGTCGTACAACGTAGCCTGTACGCTCTTCTATCGGACACATCCAATTCCGAGGAAGCTATCCTGCGGAGAATACCGAGAACCGTTGACCGGGAACCTCTGCTCGTAAATAGTCGGTGATCCGAATCCGTGCGCGATCTCACGGTTCGCCAGGCCGATCTTTAATTCTTTCTGTCGGACAATGCATTCGATTCGCCGGCCCTTGTCCGTATAAATAGCAGCAAGGTGAAATCGGTATCCGCAGGTCGGCTATTTTCCGCCAGGCATCCGTAAACTCCTAGATTCTTTGCTATCCCGATACATGCCGATTAGAGTGGTTTCGCACTAGTGGTTTGCAGCGTAGTTATTTTGGCGAGCGGTAATCACTCTACGGGTGCTTTTCATTTCACAAGAAAATGGTAATACGCAGAGGAATTCCATTTATCTGAATTTGTAGGCAGACTATTTATGGTAGATATAAATTGAACAATTTACTGAAACTCGTGTAACAGGAATTCGTCAATTTCCTTTCCCTAGCTATTATTTTTCGTTCGGGTAATAAGATCTCACGTTCGGATGAGCGGAATCGATCGGCGAAAGTTCAGTTAATCGGGAATTAATCACATGCGAAGATTATATAGAGGAAACACGATAAGAACATTCTCGTTCGTTTTCTAATCTTCACGTTGCTCATTTTATTATGTTTGCTGGTTAGGAAGAACCATCGGTATTCTTCGATACATTGCAGAAACAGGTGATACGTTCGTAAAATATTATAGGAAACCAATGGCATAACTAATATTACACCAGTCAATAATTGCATGATTGATATTACGTTCCGTGATTTTGCCATAAACCATGATGCATCCCTCGGTCAAGATATTAAACAAATCAAACATATTAACTCAGACCCGTAATAATCATAAGGACCCGTTATAAAATTCAACTTTTTACTTTGCCGTCAAGGCCCTTAATTGCTAGAAAATGTCTTACATGTCGAAAAGTTCTTTAGAGTTATTGTTCGATCCAGTAAAATATAAATACTACCGTCACAGAACATAATTCATTTGCTATCATCCCTTCGAACAGAATACATTTTAACTTGTTAGTCACTCTTTATCTTATATTCTCCTAGAAAAAGTTGTTGCAAATAAAGAGTTTAAGTTGGTAAATCAGTGTTATAATTATTCAACCACCCCTATTATCTTAATGGAAATAAGGGATCGGCTGATTCGTGGCGTCGATTATCGTATCTTAACGAGAATTTACGACTCTCGTTGGCGCGTTATACTGTGAACGCTTCCCTCCTCGAAGCGGGCAATTGATATTAAAGTTTTTAGTGATTTTTAACAAGTAAAAGAGTGCTAAATATATATAGGTAGATCGGGGGTTGTAGTAACAGAAGGACGAATGTAACACGTTGAATATCTCACGCATATAACAGATGCTAACACAAATTTTGAATATACGATGAAACATCACACTCGGAATACGTCCATCCATGTTGGACGATATAGATACGAAATAAACATGTATGTAGTAAAGAAAATAACTTCTCGATACGCTAAAGTCACTTTTTCTTACTGACTCACTGAGTTAAAATTGTAATATAAATATTTCCTTTGCAAGGAGTTGCATTTCCTATTTTGTAATCTTCCATCTGCCTTTCTTCCGAGCAATGGCGATCGTTACTTGCCAGTTTCAGGCGTCTCGTTAGCACTTTGACTGCCACCCCGAAATCACATGTTTCGCTTAGGACGCCACGGGAGTGTTTTTATTATTCAAAGCATGTAATGGCAAAATAATAATAAATTGATAATGTAAGACAACATTCTTCCCCGATGTACCGTTTATCTTATTGGTGGACATGGGTAATCATCGTGGCGCCTTGATAACAGTTGATAGCGACATATTATAACAAGGCTTCGTTTATTTCAACAAACCATTCGCACTCGTTATTTAGTCGTAAGCAAAACGTCTAGAATATATTGTTGAAACGTGTAGAAGATATTAGTAAACAGTATTTGCTCATTTTATATATAATAGTAAGGTATGTGCACAATCCCAACTTCAATTATATGATTATAAAGCAGCATTTACGATTATTTTTTAAGGTGTGTTTATTATAATATTCGTAGATTACCCCTCAAAGGTATGGATGCAAACACAGTGCACCATTAGATGCAATATTTCTTCTCATTTTTTTTTTTATTGATGTTCTAATAAAAATGTTTAATTGTTCAATGGGGCACTTTTTATTTCAAAGTATCATCTATTTATCGGTTATATTCAAAATGCCCTAACTGTCAATTTTTATTCAATTTTTGCAATTGTAAGAAATTCAAGCGCTCGGGTCACCAATGACCATAGTGGCGTCACAGGAGAAACCGTGGACTGTCGTATATGACCAACGTGGCAGTTAAAGTGCTTGGCAAAATTTATAATTTCATTTCGAAGCATGATCGGGGACGATCGTAACATCGACAGTGAGGGTCGGTCGTAACGTTCTTTTAACATCTATACGACAGGGGATAATGAACCTAGCGACGAAGACGAAGAATACTATCGTCTAGTATGCACGGAATCCTACAGCACCAGGATACCAAACGAAAAATGGCTGTGATGTACCGAGTATAAGAAGTGGGCGGAGTTTTATATTATTTTATCGAATTACGTGTGATCCATTTTGTTCTATCACAATAAAGATCACAACGTTCGACAGATTAGGTTTTATGTTTGTATAAAGATGCATCGTTGTAAAAGACGTGTCTGTAAAAGAAAAACACTTTTCGGACAACCTAATATATATATGTCGGAGATGAAAGGAAAACCAGAGCCTTCCCTTTGCAATTTTGAGGAAGCCTTCTAATGCTTTAGCCTAGATTTTATCATAACTGTAATTAAACAATTGTCATTTGTAATTGTTTGATATTTGTGAAAGCGAAAGTGGGTTCGAGGTGACAACTGGTCGCCGAACGTAGCCACGGTCACGGGATAAACGTTTTGCCTGACGAAGGTGTGGATCGGTTGTATTGTTCTCCCTAGAAATCACATAGAATTGTACTTTAGAGATGTCGATATAATGGGACACACGTTGTATTAGGAATCAATCTCCAGACAGAAACTGCCTAGCAACGGCGTTTGGATCTTTCTCGATGTTTCCAAATAGTATACAATAAACTTTTGACAGAAATTGCCTAGCAACGACGATTGGAACCTTCTCGATGCCTCTAGCGAGCATATAACAAACAAATGCAGTCGTATAGCGAAAAAGATTTTCATCAGATATTCATTCGTGTGATCGCCTTGGAAAGTGATACATCGAGCAATTTACCGAGTGTCTCAGCAATCGTATTTTTTGTGTTTAAAATTATTCTACACATAGCAAAGAGTTAGAGTCCGTTGACCGTGGACTCGTTTGAACCCCGGAACATTGTTAACAGCGTTAATTAAATTCATTATTCGTAAAACCTATCAATCGTTAATCTCATTATTTGTTAAATTTATTATTCGCAAGACATATTATTCGTTCCTCTTATTGTTCGTTAAACTTATTATTCTTTAATCTAATTATTAGTTAAACTTATCGTTTGTTAATCTTATCATTTATTAAACTCATTATTCATAATATTTTGTAAAATCTTGTTTATTCGCGTAAATATATTCTCTGTTTCGTAAAACAATGGCTAATTCAAACGAAGAATCATTAAGCGCCTTAAATTCTAATGATAACCCGACATATACATACATATATAAGATAATCGTTGCCTATAATCACCGGCGTTTGGTTCGCTAAATATCTTTTTCGTCAGTATTCGACCATAGTCCTTCGATACCAATCTCACACGATCAGTAACAGCAATATATAACAATGTTATTGATCGAGTGTAGATGTGTTCATAATGTTCCAGCGATCATAAAACACGCAATGACTGCATGGCAAAATAACCTTCTAGAGCTAACAGCGTGAAGACTTAAAGAAGAGTGTGAAGACGCTTTTGTATCTTCAAGTGCGCACCCGTTTATTTTCTGCACGGTAAACCAAGTCGATAGATTTATCCTTTGGTTTTCTTCGAGTTGCTGGCCTACATAGGGTTTCAATTTATCGAATCTCATCCCAGTGAGCGGAGCAAATGGACCTTGGACGATAGTTTGTCCACTGTTTCAAGCAAAAAGACACGAGGGACGAGGTTTCTCGTGGAGATACGGACAGAGCGGGATCTGCTCGCTATAATTACGCTCGTTCTATACTCGTTCGCGTGGAAACTATTTTAAAAGATCGTTCTTTACTTTGCATTCGTCTACCGGTTCGCTCGCTCCTTCGACGACTGTCCCTTGCTACCTGGAGACGCTTCAAATTATGGGATATCGTTATCCCCATTAATAAGAAACTCGGCGGCGCGATCGTCACGGAACGACTGTCAAAAGAAATTCAAATTATTTCCAAGTACATCGTGCCATGTGTACCTAAGATACTTTCCTTTCAGACTGTTAATTGCTTGGATTGTTCGTGAGATTTCACGCTTATACTCGGCAAACTTTTTCAAGTCGAACCCATGAATTTCAAACCAACGCAAGCAATCAATGTTTCCAGGAAAGTATCTTTGCCTATCTTTTTACGTTTCTTATTGATCTTGTTGATCCTTTTCTGTACACACAGCGTAATGTGTGTACTCGCGAAAGTACGAGGATCGTGCAGAAAGTAATACCCGTTTTGAAATAGCAACAGTACAAATACATTTTAGAAAGTTTTCTTTGTTTCTAACTTTGATATATATACTAAGCTATCTTTCAATACGACCACCATCCCCATTCGAACACATATGGTAACGTTATACGAGTTTTTGTGTACTTTCGCCATACACTTGCCGGAAGCTCACGTAACCATCGTCTCACGCACATCATTTTCTTTGCTCAGATCTTTTTTATTTCAGATCATCGTTTCTTATAAAGCGTTATCGATACAAAAACTCTTGAAATTTTGCAAAAAGCTGGTAATCTGGCTCGTTTGATGCGTCTATCATTTGCAATGAAATGGGAGGCACGTTCTTGGGCTCCTCTGTGACGTGATGATGTGATTTCCGCATCCACCGTCTGGCCAATGATTCATCCGTAACTTTATTACCGTAAACTGTTGTCATTTTATGCTGAATTCCTTTTGGTAGAATGTTTTCAACGGTGGAAAAGCGTAGAAGGACGGCAGACCGCAGTTCGTCATTGGCGAGATTTTCGATTCGCATCAGCGTTTGAAACATACGATACAACAACGGTATTAAATATTTAAACAAAAAATTGTTACGTAATTTATGTGAGCATATGAACGAAATTACGAGTACGTCGTTTTATATTGCTTCTATGTGCAAACGGTACTTTCCGGACGACCCTCGTATTTAAACACTTACAATAGGAAACTTTTACGTACGATACATGTTGTGTGACACGCATATATAAAACTTTTGGACATTTCATTAACGCTGTAACGACATACAGCTGTGTAGCTGCACATGAGTCAATGGAAGATTTGAATCGGGAGAGACTCGTATTATTGTGCCTTGGAATACCAACGTTGTTTTGGTTTGCCAGGTTCAAAGGTAAACGAACTCCGGACAAAATATTATTTGTAATCAATCGGAGTTATATTTGAAGTTTTTATAATAACACCAGTCGATACAAATAGACAAACGTGCTCTCTAGGTCAGTCATTATAGCGAGTTATTATAATAAGTCACACAGAGTCGAATAGCAAGCGTATAGTTGAACAGTAGCATTGAACGAGCGACGATTACGACCGACATACACTGTCTCTGTACTTGTACTTAACATGTTGACTGCCACGACACCCGTATTCGAGTGACGCTTATTTGACTACTTGCGAAAGATCGTCGTAGGTATTTGAAAAGATATTCCAGAGGAAATAATAAAACTATTGAATTGTTATAAAAGTAATACGAAAATGGTTTATTAAAAAGATTATTTAGAACGTAAAACTTTAAAGCATTCTATACATAGCTGAGGTTGGTCGGGACAATTTGGACAATAAGTTGTTGTTTTCTTTAAATTCTCTCGTGTCTTTGTTCAGTCCATTCGACGTCTTTCATTTGCATAACATAGTTTGCATGCGTGTCTAATGCTTCTTCCGGAATCATTTTTTCGGACGGCGATATTATGCTGACTCCATCGAAGACAAGGATTTTTTGTATTTTCAGACAATCCTAATAATTTTGCAGCTAATAATTCTCTAAATATTCTAATATTTATATTCTTCCTTGTTTCAATTTTCTGATACAAGTAAGTTTATTATTTCGTCATCAACGAACAGCTCAAACGCATCATATGAATTAACATCGCCAGGTAATTGCCTAATGAAGCCGTCTGTCTCGGGAGAAGAAAATGACTTCTGCCGACCACTAAATTCATTCCATTCACCAAATTGAATTGTACTTTCCTCGGTATCGTCAGTTCTTCTTTCTCCCTCAGTGTCCAATTCTTGTAAAATCTCGTCGACAGTATCTTCATTACATTCAGTATCACTATGATTGCACTTATCAATATCCGAATCAGAATCAGACGATGTAATTCTATTTATATTTTTATTTCTAGGAAATCTGATTTCTTCCTCATTGTTACTATCCAAATTTGTGTAAGCCTCGTCAAAGCTTTCTTTTTCACTGCTATTTGACTCACTAAAGAATAAGTTTTCCATTTTTCTTTTTGACATTGTAACGAATTAGGGCAAAGATTTTAAATTATCTAACATATCGGCGGGAATACGCAGCAGAGAACGTTTGGTACTGCGGCACACGTGGCCTGAAGGATATTTTATTGAAAACACGCGTGTCAGTCAACGTGTTGAAGTGATTTTAATATATACTGAATATTACAATTTTATTACTCGTATCACACCCAACCAACATGTATAATAATCCACCACAGTTGCTAACTTAGAAACTTTTTCTCGAATTGTTTTCACATTTCTATCCTAGCATAATTCGTTTCGCGTAATTGCGTTTTCTGGATACTAACGCGGTATTGCAGTCGATAGAGGTTGGATTAAGCTAGGATTAAAATATTGTTTACGATGGCATTATATTCGGCTGTGTGCGTGTTAATACTAATGTGAGAGTCGTTAGTGTGTAGATTGAAGGCTATTTTGGGGCTGGAAAATTAATTGGAAAGTTAATTCCCTGATCAAATGTAAATTTTATTCGCTGTTGTTTCTCGTCGCGTTCGTATTTCAAGATTTAATGACTTTACGTTTTTCTAAATCCTTCTCGCATATAGAATAACATTTGTCATCGGCTATTTTAATTTTATGTTTATAGAATTGGAAATTAGTCGTTCGGGAATTGCAAGCTGCGAATGTATCACAGGCTTGATATACTCGTTGTCCCTAAATAAATAAATTATATTAAAATGAGTTTTATTACAATATGTAAATATATACTAACAACATTTAAAACAAGTATATGTACATTTACGTACAAAAATTCATGTATGATATTAACCTCGTACATTAAAAACTAATTTTAATCAAGTTTGAGCTTTATCCAAATTGAATATCTATCTTAAAAATCATTATATATATGTATAGTCTTGCTCTTAATATACAAAAAGTTTATATTATTCCTATTTTCAATTATCTTTCTGTACGAAAAATGTTCTCCTCTTACACTGTAATTCTACAGTAGCTATTTTTTCCTTCAATTGTCTTTTGACATATTTCGTTCATAAAACAGCTTTCATAGCATAACAAGGAAGAAGTTTCAACAAAGTATTATATTCTTCTCTGTACATAGTTAAATATTATGTTACATCTGTCGCAGTACTATAAATACCTTAAACAGCAAACAATTTTCAACTTCCTCCTTGTCGTACATTTTGTTACGCGTGTTTTGTAGCGGAGAGGTTGCATAAAGTACAATTACTTTATCAGTCTCCGGTATTGTGTACCCTCAAACATTTGCCAGCATTTAAAGCCTCTACGAATGATAGCATCTTGAAGTTCTGCTTCTGTTACTCGTGAAACCTTTTCAACGCAAAAATTCCTCTTCCAACTTCTTCTACGTCTTCTTGCGTTGCCTGTTTCTCAGCAGAGATTCTTATTCGCGCCCTGAAATAGCTTCTGTAACTCAATTATCGCATCCCCGTAGCAGCAACGCCGGGTTAATTCGTACACCGTGCAACTGGCAAATATTTCGCAATGCGCGCAAGGCCAGGCTTTAGCAGAAGCCACGGCGCGTTGTGGCGGCGGTAATGAAAGTGTACGAGAATGAGCTGCAAGACACACGGCGTGTCTCTCGGCCGCTGGTTTCGAGGGCGAGGTGTCTACCCGTAGAAAAGGATTCGTTTCTCAGGCAAACGACCGAAAGGAAGAATATCAGAGAATGCGAGGCAGCAGCGGAAATACTTTTCACGCTTCGTTTGATCAGCGAAATTGATCAAGCATAATTCGACAATAAGCATTTCTATATAGATTTTATTTCCCAATTTTACTTCCCAATGTCGCACGAATCATAAACAAGCAAGTTGACTGAAACGAACGACCATAGACGAAGATTATCGTAAATAGGAATCTATTCGCGTGAATTTACTCGCGTGCCTTCTTAAACAGGCTGTTTCTGAAATGTAGAGTCAAGCTTTAGGAGCATATATCGGCTCTATATACTAGGTTGTCCGAAAAGTATCTTTCTTTCGCAAACGTGTTTTTTACAACAGTGCAGCTTCATACAAACGTGAAACCAAGTCTGTGAAATGTCGCGGTGTTTATGTCAACAGAACAAAATGGATCGTACGTAATTCGACAAAATAATGTAAAACAAAAAACGTTGTGCGTCTATTATTTGCTGATAAAACGAACGCAACTTTTCGGACAACCTAATACTTAGAACGTATTCACGAAAGTACATATTTGAGAATCATTCTACGAATATATTATACACTCTGCGTACATGAAATATTCTACAATTTGAAAGCAATTTAAAATTGGTTAATGTAATTTATATGATATATAATATATGATATAAATAATAACATATAATATGCAAATAAAAATTTAAGTATTGAAGTACAACATACACGTTCTAAATGGGTGCAAACATTTAGAATAGAAGCTTCTTGTAAATATATGAAGTTCTTTAGGTGATACGTTTTGAAATTTTATTAAAATTGCAATCAGATACCACTATCATGATTATATCGGTAAAACTTGGCAGAATCTGGAAATGTATATAACAGTTGCAAGATACTTATAGGACTGGCTATATAATATAGCTGTAGTCCAGAAAAGCTTCTTCACGTAATAAAGTTTCTTATGCTGTTACAGACTCATAGTTGAAAGGGTCTTACATCTCTAAAACTTCAATAATATCTGGTCCCACGTTTATCAACATGTTTTCGCTTCTGGTAAATATTACAATAGCTCCTGACGTTTGATCCAAACTCTAGAAGCACTCTATATTTCTACATTAGCCTTCTCGTGCTCCATTTTTTCCTCGCCTACCTGAATGAAAAGGGACACAATTTGTTACTGGCCAGAACTGCCATTCTACCCCATCGTCGTTCCACCTCTTTGTCCTCTCTGTCTCGAGCATAACGACGTTACTTTCCTGGTAGCCTGTGTATTTTCAGTGTATTTTCACTTTTTATTAGCAGCTGCGTCGTTATTATCAGGACTCTTCTCTATTCACCGAGGCTGGGCGATGGTTTTCCTTTTTCTCGAGATAGCCCTGTCGTGAAAAGGAAACGACTCATCCGGGGGCAGGTGGTTGCCTCGCCTCCAGCGTTGTTTCGTCCCGAAACGGTGATCACTGGATCAAATTCACGAGTATCGGCGCAAGTTTGTGTTACGTGCTTCCTGTTACGCGTCTCGAATGTTAAGCGTGTCTATGTCGCTGGCGGGTTGCGCCCGAGGAGAAACACGTTACGTAACGTCGCTGGCGAACTACGAACGACTGCGGATTCTCGAATCCGATACACCTTTCGTTTCCCTTTATTTCGTTCGATTCGAGCGGCACGATCATCGCCAATCAGAGGCGTCGTTACGATTTTCGATCGCCACGATCATTTCCTTTCCACTTCCTTTCTTTTCGACTAGACGCTTTTACTCGCCATTTGACCACATTGTTATATCGCTTCAAAGTTGTCTTTCGACATGTTGTGTGTGTGTGTGTGTGTGTGAAATTTTCGTCAAAGAGGAACAAAGGCAATGGTTATTTTTCACACCCGCCTTAGCGCTTAGCACCAGTTTCTCTGAAATGATGATCGCTGGCTTGAATTTAACATGAAGAGAGCACCTTCTACAAGGACAGTAGCATGAGACTCTGTCTTTGTGTTTTATTAGAAAATCACCGTACTCGTGTCGATGATACAACAGACGAATAAATTACTCTTTAGAAGCTGTAAAGTTGTTTACTGCATAGTACACGAGATGGGAGATTGTATAGCGAGTATGTAAGATCGGTAAGAGGTTGAAGTTTGCAATCTTCGATAACCGCAACAAGTAATTAGAAATGTATTAGTTATAGTTAGTTAGTAATGATTTAAAAATCTATTCAACGAATCGACATAGCAGCTATAAACAAAACATTCACGTGCTGAGGCAGGCGAGAGAGACAGCAAGCCTAACTGTTGGCTGACACTTATCGTCAAACACCAGTAGTTTGTTAGTATATCAGGGACGGTTTGTTAGTCGTCAAAATTTGTACTCTGTCCGCACGTAAAGTGGTAAATACGATGTCTAGGAACTACGACTACGCCCGTGTCGTAAAATTTAAATACTACCACGCGCTTATCTTCATAGTTGACGTCTCGACTCGTTGAATGGAGCATACGTCATTCAGGATCGTATAATATCAACTAGGAACCAGTTCTGTCTTTGCAGTATACCAAAAGAAATCTTTCTGCTTATAAAAGAGTTAGCTTGCAAAACTAAACAGTTGAAACTGTAAGAAAGTGAACTACCCTTCGATTTTGATAATTTTTTAATATGTCGTAAAGCTGCAAATTTTCTTCTATACATCTAACCATCGATTTCGCTTAGTTTCCAAGATATTCGCAAAATACTGCAGGTACCGCTACGGTAAATTTCTGCCTCATGGCCGATGGTACCGAGTTCACCTCGTGTACGCATAAGAAAAAGTTATTCACAAATATAGATTTCTACAACGTATTCAAAATCATCGAGATCGGGGACTAGTTTGCTTTTCTACAGTTTCATCAATTAGGCAATAAATACTTTTGAGGTTATCTTAATCTCCTTTTGAGTTATTACTAAATCGTTGAGATTCTAACCTGATACAAATTTATCTTAATTAGTCACTCAACTTCGCACATTATTTTGCTATTATTTTACTTTACTATATTACTTTCACCTTCGCCTACTATACAATCGAAAGTTCCGAGTATTTGAACAATTTAGAAGACGCACTGCAATTTGTGCAGTATAGCAAAATAAGACACAAAGTTCGTCTAAATATATGCGTGTCCGTATTATTTGTTGTTACACTCGTTTTAGTATTGTACCGGTTGTTCACACGTCCAAAGAAACGAAAAACTTTAAGCCTGGATTTACACAGTTGTTGTTATAATCCGCAACTTTTACAGGTATTGTTCGAAGTGAGCAGCTTCGATTCGAACGAGGATTCGTTCCCCGAAATCCGTGCCAGCTTTCAAAATTGTGATTGGTGGATTTGGGCCTGTAGAATCTTTCCGAGATATGGCTCTGGTAGCGAAGTTATCCACGTATAATATGCTTTCGAAGATTTTCCTATCTAAACAAATGCTAAAACACAAAATGAAAATATAAATAGTATAAATAAATGCTTCTTTCAATAAATCCTAAATCGTAGATTTCGTCACAAAGGTTGTTTTCAAAGATTCTGTAAATTGTCACTCTACGATGAGTCAGTACGTTAATCACTTTTTATGATTTTCATTTCTGATTACTAAAACGCGTTATTATCTAAATAGTCGCAAAACTTGGCAAGAACTGTTTCTGTTACGGCGTTTTCAAATATTCTCTACCATCTGTCGTCCAGTGCACCGTGTAAAAACGTCTTTAATTGATGAAAAAATGTTTTACAAAATTACTCGGCAGACGAGTTACTCTCGAGCGACAATAGTTGGTACTACATTACTCGATACGTTATTTTAATTATCATCCGTGTCTGTTAGGGATTCTTCGGCCGTAAATTCTTTTGTCTTTAATGAATTCGTCCCATTCCTCGCATTGTGCGAGCATTCATTACTCTCATTAATTATTTTCGTCTCGCGTATCCAAGCTGCTATCGTCGGGTCGTCTTAATTAATGAGTCTTTGGTGCAGCCTATGAAGAGTGAGCGTATATCTGCGATTCGCTTTCAGACTTGAATCGGTTTCACCCTGTTCGCTGTTGTTTTCTTTCTTTTCTCGCCATTGTTTCCGAACGCGGTGTTTCTTGCCCGATGGAAACTTTGCAGAAAATTTCTGAGGACAAAAGAAGCACAGGGGAAGAAAAAGAAGACATCGATCGATCAACAGCGCAGCTTATACGCAGCGTAAATGCAAAATTCCTATGTTTCAAGCAGATCAACTCGATCTTCCGTGAATTACCCTACACTCTGCTTACGTTTAAGTAGATCAAAGCACGAATCTCGATCCAATTACTAAAAATTAATTGTCACGAGATATTTCATTATACCGTTTAATTAATTTTATTAGAATTCACAAATGACTGTTTGCGTCAGTACATTTCCTGCTATTCAAGTAGTAGTTTGCCAAGTCAAATAATGAATTTCTTCAAGGAATTTTCCTAGGTGCCTAGAGTCGACTTTAAAGAAAAGACAAGAACGAACGATCTATACGATTTACACGTGACAAAGAAACGAATGAACTGTGAAATGTTTAGCGAAGTTCGACGACGCGTAAAGTTCAACGTTCTTCCACGACGATATACCAATTTCACACGTTTCGGTGTGTTTGAATGCAGCAGTTCGTTGATTGGCGAAAGCTTGCTATAAATGATTCTTCCGGCTGCGCCAAATACACACAAGAACTTAATAGCAATTGTCAAAAAGGCAAGAAACTTAAAAATAGGATTAAAACGGGCGAAAAATATACGTCGGTCGCAACAATTTATTATCCAACGGAGGAAGACCACCCCAGGAAAATATTTATTTCGCTCTCTAACCGAAAAATTATTTCGCCGCTTGGCTTCTGTTTCTTTAAACTTACGACACATTTTCTCATACATCACACCGCACGAAACTATCGACTCACGACCAGAAAATCGCCACGTGACGCGAGAACCGGCTCCACTTGATTTCTCGCTCTGCCACCCTTTGTTCGTCGAAACTTTCTGGTTTCCTCATTGGTTTCGGAGCTTCGCTAAGCCTTGGGGTAGCAGAGCGCGGGGATTGACAATGCCAGCTAACACGTATTTTCCTGTACCTCGTTTCATTTAGATACTAGCGCACGTTCCCTAGGACTTTTCAGTTCTCGATAACGAATTTTCCCGGGGACCTGGAAACGCTTTCCCGAGTCCTCATTCGCTTCTCTCGCTTCTTCCTTTCGTCTACCCATCTTTCACCCTCTCTCTCTCTCTCTTTTCGAAGCATCGTCACCCCACAGCCTTCTCGTGGTTTACTCCGACTCTAGCTACCGGCCTCGTACAGCTGTTCCTTCGAAGACTTTCTACGGGTGCTCGAAAGCCGAGCCACGTACGAGATACGAGGCTGAAATCGTCGCTCGCGCAACTTCGCAGTCGGCGAAACTTTCCAGTTCCAAACTGTCGGCGAAATTCTCTTAGTAACAATAAGACCGATTATCTCGAGCGGCTGAGTCGAGACGTTCAATCGTGGCGTATGGCAGAAACGCTTACTGCGTTCCCTTAGGATCTGCTTTCCGCTGGGATTAAGAATGGGAGAGCGCGAAAGCGATCGATCCAGCGGTGCAATCAATTGGTCCGCGTTTTACCTTCTTCGACAGAGTCGACGCGGCTCAGGCGCATCGGAAGAGGTAAATAACCGACGATGAACTCGGGAATAGTTAGTTGCCGGAATTTGACATTTGAAGTTTCCCTGTTTGTTCACGACCTTATTGCACCGGGACACCGTTCACGGTTCATCGAGGTATTCGGCTACACTTTGTTCGTCGCCGTCTTAGACAATTGAAGATTTCTTGTAGACGGTACTGTAAGTACAAAAATTAAAAAATGTTGTTCTTTTATCGTATAATGTCCCACTTACCAATGGGTATGGTAGAATTTAAGAGTAGTTTCCATTTGTAAATAATTACTAATATTTTAACATTGCCTCTGTATAAAACGATGTAAGTGCCATTAGCGATAGACATACTTTACACTAAATATCGTCAGCTTTATAATAATTTTTAATTGGAATGTTATAAAATACACGTTTGTAACAAAAAGAAAAAGAACATCTTGAAGAAATATTGACAAAGAAAATTGGTACAGTGCTTGGAAGTGTAAACGAATGGCACATCCAGTTTTCTAAAGAAAAAAAAATGTGACGCATGTGGATCATTGTACGTTTAAAATCTTATGATAATAAAAGCAAATAAAATTTCGAAAATAATTTTAAGCCAGAGAAGATTTTCCTCTTTGCTAAAATATTTGATATCTGATACAGTTTTGTCTACAAGCAGTTTTCTATTCATTAAAAGCGGTTTGAAACGACTCATTTGTTCTTTAGTCCTCGTTTTAACTTTGGAGAGAGAGCGAGGTCGATTCGTGAATATTTAAATTGCAGTCAATCTTCATTTTTAAAGGGTTGATTGTAAATTGTTTTCGAATAGTTTTATGAATAATTTATTATTCGTGGCAAAAGATGCTACGAGCCAAAATAAAATGAAAACGAAAAATACGAAAATTGTTGTGTTTAAACCTTTCTGTATTACAATAAACTTCCAATTTATTAAATTTATTAAGTTTAAACTTCCAATCTACTAAATAATTAATTCAACTTAAATACATGTACAAAACCACATTGTTAAAGCCTTTTCTACGATTTTATACGACACACGATATTTTAATCTATATTTTTGTTAAACTTCCACATACGTACATCCTTTTTATTCTACTGCAAATAATATAAATACATACGTATGTAATTATCGAAATTTGATTTTCAATTATTTAATTTATATTTCAGACTGGCACGCACTTTTATTAATTTTTCAATCTACAAATTGCATACGTTAAATGATATGTTGAATCACAAGTTGTTGATTTATTCGTCGGATCGAAGTGATTAATTTGCATATAAAGAGGCATTAACCATTCAATCAATTTCTAGGGAAACACCATTTGGAACTGAAACAAGATTGAATATATATTCGTAATATATCTTTTCGTAATTGCTTTTAATTTTTAAATATCCAGGATTGATAAAATGCATTTAGAGGAAAGCCCATGAATATGTTACTTTGCAACGCATCAAACATAGATTATTATATCTAGCTTTTTAGCCTAAATAAGATATATAAGTACCGTATTATTCTAAATTATCTACATATCTAGCTACTCAAAGATATTCTGCATCATTAAATAACAACGTTGACTAATAGATCGATGAATAGATCGATGAAGTACAAAAGTGGTATTTAATAATTGGAACAATAATTGATAAAATTTGCTAAATGTTATCGTATAAAAATATCAAGTCGATTGGAAAGCTCTCTTATTTCTTTTCCTATAATCTAATTATTAAAAATTATTTAACTAACTTATCATTAAATGAAGTGATTTTCCCTGAAATTTTTATTAATTAGTCTGCAATATAATATGCATTCTAATCTGTACCTGTCTTCTATTTTATAATGTATTTTTTCTGTTACCACAGAGTTGTTCGCTTTTGTTACAAAAATAATCTCCCGGTGTCTCTACAGTTTGATCCTATATCGAATCTCTTTCGCGTTAACAAATTTTTTACGGATTTAACGACCAATTCACCAATTCACTAAAAAGATACTGCGTAAGCTACCTCCATTGCAAATTCCTTTATCCGTCACTCATACAAAAATAATGCCCCAATTGCGCTTTATCATAGAACGTATTCAGCGATCAAATTCTCAATAGCAGTTCATTTTCTCAGTGATATTACATTCATAGTTGTTTGGTTCATGATTAACGATAGGTAGTGATTTTGTATTGATATTACAAATTTTTATTAACGTTAATGCAATATAAAAACTATCGATGAGTCCATCTAATTTGTAACTGCGTATAATTTGCTAATTTTCATTTACTGATTTCTTATTTAATTTGTATTTTACGTTGCATCAACTTTTGCACCATTAGCAGGTGACAGTCTTCGCTTAATTTGTTTCTATTATAAACCTAATTATTTACTTTTCTATTATAACCCAAAAATATTTGTTTCAATTATACACCCAATTACTTCTCGTAGCTCATATCTCAATGATTAAAATGTACATATACATACGCGTACGTTTCAACTACTTGCGATTTGCGATGATTGCTACAGAAAATTGTAAACGTAGAATGTAGCGGTAAAATTTCCGGGCAATTCGATAAATCCATTGTCGTAACAGTGTTTTTTTTATCGTATCACTGCAAATATTTGAGTTTCAATCAGGAAAATTGGCTTTACCTTTATAGTGGCAAACAAGCATTTCCACATACGTATATTGTTTAATTTATTTTCCATTCAATTATACGAATGATCAAATTTACTAAAACACAACGAACTTTCATTCTTTCACGAATTACTCGTCGCGTTTGTCCAATATCTATCAATGATTTTGAAACATGTTTCACGTTTCCACCGTGAAGCTTCGTACAGATGAGTTAAGTTATTAGATTCTAAGCAATTTAATCTCATATAACTTGCAACCATTTCACCAACGTGGGATCGTTGTTTATTTGTTAGTCAAGTAGCTTGACTGCAAACGATTTACTTTATTAAGGGGTGTCCTGAATTAGATTTTTTTTACAAGGGAAAAAAGAAATGAAGTTATTGAACTTTAAGGTATGGTTATATATATCTTTAACGAATACAAAAAAATTTTTTTTAAGTAAAAAAAAAATATAACAGATTTCTAAGCCTATTTCATGGGCGTCTTGTCGCCGCAGTCTTCAATCAGCGGGAAAGATCCACGTCGTAATTCTTGACTGAAACAAAAAACCAAAAAAGGATTAAATTATTATACATGTTTCCTCTAAGTGAACTAAATAATGATAGAAAAAAATGTGACATTAAAAATTTTGGCGGGTTTAAAAAAAATGCGTTAAAAAAATAAACTTTAAAGTGCTATGACAATTATTTAAATAAACCTTTTTTCACCCGAGATGTCCTATCGAATTTCCACGTTTATATTTGTTAGTCAAGTCGCTTTATTGCAAATGATTTACTTTATTAATAATGTGAATTTTCTGCTTAATTAAAAACATGCTGTCAAGTCTTCAAGTCGAGATTCTTTCAAGTATTCTTTATGTATTGTTTTATTACAATGTTAATGAAATCTCAAAATGTATTGTATAACATGTACATACTTATAATATACACATAGGTAATTTTGTACGGTAAATATTCAAATATACTTTCGTGAGTCAGCATATGATGTACAAAACTGCTTCTCATTATATTTTTCATGAAGTATTTTTTCAGCAAGTTTTCATTAAGAACCCTGTTTGAATTGAAGCAGTTGGACTAATGCGAAGGAGGTTGGAAATTAAAGAAATCATGCAATGCAAATGGAAACGCGTAGACGATATTTCCTCGAGACGTTTGCCAGTAGGAGCAAAACTGTGTCAGAAATTTAACGGTGCCGTGGATAGACGGCGAACGTAAGAAAACTTGGGATTTCGTATAATGAATGAATTTACATAACCCCAATTAAATGAGAATCGGTCGAATGCAAAGCAGCCGTGAAAGTATTCGTTTCGGCATTTAAAAAAGTTCCATCCAGTCGCTAACCCAGTTGGATACGATAACGAATTGCGTTCGAGCCAAAAATTTGCTAGTCCAAGTGAATATTATAATTTCAAAAATGTTCCACCGTGGATACACGTTGAAGAAGATTTCCGTGGCGACTGGCTCAGCCGTCGATGAGAATCAAGAGCGTGTGGATGTCGATATAGCGAGGCAAGGCTTAACGGCTTCTCGTTCCGTATTTAGAAGAATGCGTAATCGAGTTCCGGTCACGCAGTGCGTACCGTTCGATGCACTCCAAGACATCCTAAATTCACTCGCGCGGCTAGACACCGCACTAACATATTTTAATTTACCTATTGTTCGAACTACTACGATGAAATATCACGGTATTGTTATCGCTGTATTCTTCTAGTATAGTCGAACCTCTGTAACTCGAAAACCTCTACAAGACTACAAGAAAACTTACTTTAACCCGAATCATGTACCACGTGTCCGGATGTTATTTTACCCGTGTAACTCGAAGTTGGAATCAAATTGTGAGAACCATTCGATATTGTCGTCTTTCTTCCAACTGTTTCCAACTTAGACTGATTGTCTCGAATAACGTAAGACGGTACAAGCCGTATGCTTCTTCGCCCTTCCACCACCTGTATATCCATGCAAAAGCTGATCGTTTTTCGCCGGTCGAACGCGTAATTTAACGCGTCTCTAACATTCGCATTTATGCAGGTCGAGTAAAATGAGTTCGAAGAAGAAGCTTAATTAAAAAATACTAGCACTTTTTGCAAAGGTGGGCGTAATTGTGCATTCGTATGTCAACATTTCGTTCGTTAAGCATTCTTTTACTCGGAAGTTTCGATAGAAACTCGAAGATTTTAGCTATCGCCTCGAGGCTCCAGTTACCGAGGACTGTACTTTTCGCTTCGCCTCTACTTTTTTGCACTGATAGAAAAATGAGCTACTTTATTTGATCGAATGTTGTACAATTTTCTCACGAACTACATTTTACGCTTCTCGTAATTAATCCTTAATGGGCTAATATTAGAGTTTCTGATTTTGAACGTTTATTGAAAATACACGTGTACATCGCGTGTACTCGTGATATTCGTTACGTCTGATTTTCATCCCTTCGAGCTGTGCTCGTGCTGAGTTTTAGAATCAAAACGCTACTTTAGATGCAAGAATGTTGGAAAATGAAGAATGAGCAAGTCCATAAGCTTTAGACATATTTTGATAATATATGTAGCGTTATATAATACTATAATCATAATACTAAATAATATTGTAATATTTTCTATAAAAATAAAAAGGAATTTTACCTATAATTAGCTCAAGCACATGTATACTTATGTTATACATTTATCGATGATTTGAAATACAATTTTCAAATGGCAAAACGTAAAAGTTGGCTATGGGATTATGCAAGCTTAAAGCTTTGTATAATCTGTGTGATGAAGAAACTACTAATGAATTTTTGTATACGAGTGGAACAACAGGATCCACTAGCAGCACTAATACTTAAACAGAAAGTACCTCGTTAAATGTTAACGATAAGTACCAACGTTAAAATATCATAATACGAAAGACAATAAATGAATGGTAGAAATAAATACGTAATTCGTATGTACAGAACGCGTGGAAGAAAATATAGTTCTGTTTCTCTTCGCGAAAAACGTAACGTAAAAAACAGTTTATTTTTAACTGGCAGACTTTAAACATTCGTTTACGTCACGAAAAATGCGAAAACGCGACTGCGAAAAATGAAAAAATATACCAGGCAACAGCAAAATTAATTGTCAAAAAAAGAAGACAATTATCTATTTCTTTCTGTTTATCCGATCATTTTCAAGAGTTTACGTCTATAGCGCAGCGAAATGATAAAATATGCAAGGGCGAAGCAGTGGAAAAAAGATTAATGAGTTTAAAGAGTACTGTCGCGACAAAGATAAAAGAACAATTAAACGCTGTTAAAAACATAGCATATACATCTGTGTTGGTCATTGTTAGCATATGATTCGTACATTACGATAATTGTACGTATTATTAATCCCAATTGGGACGCAGACAGTTTTGTTTTGGGTGTATACGAAATGGAAGAACGCCATACCGCCTAAAATCTCGCAGATGAATTACACAGAACTCTGGCAGAATGGGAAATTACTTCGAAAGTAGTAGCCATCGTAACAGACAACGCCAAAAATATGGTAAATACCATCTCATTGTTATCGGAAATATCGGACGATACCAAAATTTATAGCGTAACATGCGCATCACATACTGTGCAATTAGATGTAAACCATGCATTTAAAAGAAAACACCATGTAACAAATAATCGATATTTGCAGTAAAATGGCAAGACATTTTAAACATTCAAGTGTTGCGAAACATGCACTAGAACAAAAACAAGAACAAACAGATTTCTTTGCCAAAAAGCACATTAATACGAAGCTGTTCTACACGTTGGAACGCCATGTATTTCATGTTAGACAGTTTATGTAGAAACAGATGTGTAATATCAAATGTTATTGCAGACAGAGTCATTACTAATACAAGGGTACACAACACATAATGTCTGGAAATAAATGAAAAACAACGAAGAATATTATAACAACATTTTTTTGTGGAAAGCCAATCTCCCATTAAATGTAAGCAATGATGATGACACGGTTATGTGTATATTTAAAAAAAAAACTATAATTTCGGAAATTATGAGACGTTTCAAACTTGAATGAAACGAAGATGGCATTTAATCATTCATTAAACCATATATCCGGTTTTTTTTTGGTCCAATGATACAAAAATCTGGAGCACGAAATCTCTGACGTAAAAGAAATAATTTATAGAAAGATGTAAAACGTTTGCTTCAAAGTTCGGATGTACTAAAATCACATGAAAAATCTGCTCTTGAATTTTTATATGACGACATCATCGATAACAATGATGTTTATATTTAAACTGAAACACATATGACCGAGCCATAATTACGCTTCTATTCAGCTATGGATTTAAAATCATTTGAATGGTGATGCTAATGGTGAAAACTAGGGCAAACAAATATCTAGCAATTTTCATACTTGCCAAAAAATATTTAACAATTCCAGCAACCTCGGCCATGCCGATACGGTGCTGTTTATGTACTGAAAATATTATAACAAATAAACAAACCTGTTACTCCTACAAAATGTTGATACTTTAGCTCATGTGAATACAAAAAGTTAATAAATTAAGCTCAATTTACTTTAATTAATTAAGACTTAATTTACTGGCTTTTAGATGAAAATAAGAAAAATTACAGTTTTGGTTAATGAAGTCTCATAAACAATTTTCATATCTAAATGTTTCGATATTTAATTCTGAAATGAAACGCGGGATACGAGTTAATACACTGGATATTATACATTTCAATATGTGTATCCGTGAACCTCGGTACACATGTATATACTATGTTATACATATCGAGATACGTGTAATTTTGTGCGCTAGACTAGATTGGCCGCGTAGTAGTGATACACGTATGTGAATATGAGTGTGCGGAAGTATATGTGTGCACAGCGTCTCGAAAAACAGATGAATGGAACTGTGTTCCGTTGGCAATGTGTTATGGAAGATGGTGAGACAAAGAGTGCAAATGTATATCGACGAAGATTCTGGAAATCGTTTATTATATAAATCTAAAACTATTTTAATATGAATTCTAAGTGTAACCTTAGTGTTCCTTTACTTTTATTTCGGCAATTAAGATCTACAATTCTTAACAATATATATAGATATTATGATCCGTTTGCCTCTGCATTTTCATATACGTGTACCCGTGTACTTCAATACCCGCGTATTTCAATATTCGTGCAGCCGTGCATTGAGAAGCGCACGGATTAAAACGCGGATATATTAATTACACGCGTAGACGTATATTTTAGACGAAACCGAAATCGCTACTCAATGTTATTAGTTGGTAAATTACTCAGTGTCAGAGGACTCGGCAAACGAATCGTCGACATTAGAGAAAATTCATTTCTTGCTACTGCCGTCGCAATATCATCTTTCGATATCTTAATCTAAAATCGTGGCTTTCTACGGAAATTAATTTCTCGCAACTGTCAATACGCGTACAACATAGAAAAGGAAAACGTAGACGCGGATATTACTTCTTTCAGTGGTGGACAGTTGGCGAAGTGTTCAGACGCGATCTAACGTCGCCTATTCCTCGACTTGCAGGAGCAATACCGATACATTTTCCCTTTTCCGCACACCTACGCGTGATTTCAAGCGCCGAATCTGCCCGACGAGAACTGCGAACGATCGCGCCAAGTCTCAAGGTGCACGGTGTCTCTCGCGGATCGTTGATTTACTGTTGCGCAATGGTTTCCTTGCTTGTGTAAAAACAATAAACTTTTATGGCAGACCGTGTACTCGCTGTTACTCTACCGCGAGATTAAACGGTCGGTGGAGTGTTGAGAATGAAATTACAGGAGCACGCGAGTGGCATGTAGCGTGTGGCGATGACGTAAAATTAAACGAACCCGTGTAAACTGACTGTACGAGACTGAACTTACCAACTGTCCAGTTTATTACTCGTCAGATTAGACGCTGCGATCGCCGTATCTGTCACATCGAGTGATAAGCTCGCCCGTGTTTCCTTGAAAGAGAGCGCCGTGTGTTATTACTCTGATGTAAAATCTGTGTAATCAGACGTGTACGTGAACGTCAGGACATTTATGGAAATTGAGATGAACGAAATCATTAGGCATTTCTTCAATTTATTTAACTTTGAGACCGTTTTGCTTGTAATCTTGCGATATAAAGAATTGATGTATTGTGCATTACAATATAGGGATTCCATTAATTTTAAATAGTAGCATTAAATTATGTACACGTATATTGTAAAAATTACAGGATGCAAGTACCTAGATTCGTTTTTCTTCGCCAGTGGCTATTTTATTATAATATTATTCGCATTTATCGTATTTTGCTTCCGCGTATTTCATAAGTAACTTCGCGAGTCAGATTCAGATTTTTACACTTTGCTGACTTTCTTATTTATTCATGCAACGTTTCGTCAGTGGAGTTTGACCTCAAGTATTGGAAGAAACAATACGCAATTGGTTAGTTCATTGTTGTCTGCATCTTTTCTCTGCATATCTTGAACAGTTATCTTGTACGAACACATAATTCCGATCGATTAATTTGAAAATTTAGAGGAATGGAATCATTTTTTATTCTTTAGATACAAATGGTAAAAATGTAGACGATATGTTTGAAGCGCACTTTCCACTCATTGTATCTACTTAACTTCATTACTTTTACTATTCTATTTCTAGTACGACTACTTTAGTGTTTTCTAATAGTTAATTATATTTGCTTGGCAGGTGGTTGCAGCGTAATGTTTCGCAACGAGAAACCCAAACGGGAACCCATTTTGACCATACATGTTCGAAAGGGTAAGTGATTCGTATAAAAATTTAATACACTCACTAAGATGTTAGAATACAGACAAAATATAAACGTAAGAAACATGTAAACGATATATAAACAAGTAATAATACACTAAATTAATTCTTAAACATTTGAACATACCAAGTTAATTTGTATCTAATTTTACTATTTACTGTGAAATGTACAAGATTTTTCTTCTGGTTTTATTTTCAATTTAGGTTTAAGATATATTCGATGCCTAGCGAGATAATTGATTTAAAAAATATTATTATTTCCTTATAATATAAATTAGTGATATTTCATGAATATCATAATATTGAGAAATATTCAAATATCTGAATGAATATACGTATTCTACCTGGACAAAGAGACCATCATAATTAATTGTAACACTTGAATGAATGTCGATTTAATTTTAGTATACCATTAATTACGCTTCCGATGAACAAATCGTATTTCATACGATATACATACGTCTCTTGATTCCACAATCTAGATAGTAAATGTTGTCTCCGATCATTAGTTTGTCATCGATTCATATATTTCAGTAACATTCGTATATTATTAATACGAATCGACAAAACGTGTCCATACAGATACAACGCTGCGAATAATTGTAGATTCGAACACATTTGGCGCGTTAATTTTTCTACATTTCCAAGAAACTATTGATCTTGCCTGGACACGTTAAAGAAAATTGTTTTCGTAAAGAATAAATTTAACGTTATAGAATGTGAGGAGATGTTACATGGCAGATTATTGCCTTTCGTAACGGAAATAGGAAAGACAAAAGGACAATTTTTTAGCAAGACAATGTTCCTATTTATACAACTACCACTACAAGAAAGTGGTTTCGAGATTTCGGTATAGAATTATTACGATGGCCAGCACTGAGTCCTGATTTGAACTCGATCGATAACCCATGGGGAATTCTAGCGAGAAAACTCCACGATCAGGAGAAGCCACCTATAAAAAAATATCGTTGGACCTCAAAAAGAGAATAAAGTAAAAGAGTATTCGAAAGGAAACTTTAAATAAGTTAGTGGATAGTGTAGCTAACAGATTAATGAAAGTAATCAAAAATAAAGAGAAATCCGGCTAAATACTGAACGAAAAGGTAACGTCATTAACATTGAGTTTATATTTTTTTATAAACAGGTGCACTATTTTAAGAGAAAATTTAATAGCTTCGAAAGAAGGAAACTTGAGTTTTTTGTATCTTCAATTGTAAATGTTATATTATAATATGAAATTATATAAAAGATTTTGCCAATTTTTGTTTCAATATTATGAAAAATGTGAAAATGGGATTGAGTTTATAATCATTCACGATGTTAGCTTAATTTTCAAATCCTGTAACAGTTCTTGTAAAAAGAATAAACTTACTTTTCTATGTAATTAATTTATTATGTATATAATTTTGTGACTGCAAGATGTATTACATATGTTTATTTACGTTCACAAACAAATCTACACATGTAAATGCAAACTAATAGGAACATGATAATAAAAGTTTGTGCGGCCGTCAGCTTGTATATGTATGAGAGTGAAACAGTTTATCCGCATAGTTCTGGCAAGATCAAAAGCTTAGAAACTAAAACTTGTGCAACAGGCATCAGCGGTGTGCCGTAACGTGTATGCTGTCGAAAAGACGCAACGCTGATAGCGCTTTCTGAACAAGTTTACATATTTGTTGAACTTGTAGCATAGTTGGCAGGATTTTCAAGCTTCGTGCCAGTGAACAATACGAATCTATTTCTTACGAACAATTACTCGAAAACGCAAAACTATCGAAAAATCCGAATCGAAATTCATATCGAAAATGGAAAAAACATGAAAATGAGGGGGATGAGATACGTACTATATTATACAGGGTGGTTGGTAACTGGTGGTACAAGCGGAAAGGGGATGATTCTACGCGAAAAAGAAGTCGAAAATATAGAATAAAAAATTAAAAAAAAATTTTTTTTTTATTTTTCCATCGAGCCAACGATCTACAGTGAGATCCGTTACAACGTACCGCACGCGTACCGAGCGAAAATTCAAAGTCGGTTTTCTCGAACACAAAGGCTCAAACGAAAAATTTTTATTCTATATTTTCGACTTCTTTTTTCGCGTAGAATCACCCCCTTTCCGCTTGTACCACCAGTTACCAACCACCCTGCATATGTTTCTTGATAATGTAAATTTATAATTCATAAAAAGATAGTAAGTGTTCCTTCTAATTATTAATTGTTCGATATTTTGTATCACCCAAATGCTTTATATCATATTCGATCGAAATGTATTGTCATTAAAAATCAATTAAATCGATATCTCAATATTTATGAATGATGACGTGTATTATATTCACGTTAATCTTATTTATCTGCTATAGAATTTTGTTCGTGAATATATATATATAGCGACGTTAGTGCATGGTCAGAGTATCAAGTTATGTTTATGACGAATAATTTCAGTGTATTATCACGTTTCGAATGATCTGATTTTCCCATTTGTTATCGGCGATATTAAGATCGTATTGGATATCATCAAGCAAGGTTCGTTGTTTTTAATTAAAACGCGATTCGATTCGGGTTTCAATCTCGATTCATAAGCAACTTATTCGCATTCCCCGAAACTTTCGCGAATCTCTTGATTTCCGTTTAATCGATAATACTCACTAGCTGTGCGCCAATTCAATACGTTCATTTTCCCTTTGACATTTAATCTGTCTTTACCTGTATGTGAAATTTCGCCAAACATTCCTCTCGTAATAAACCTTCGTAATTAAATTTCCAGCGTATTCGTGGATACTCAGACAGTTTATTCGTGATAGATGCCCTCGTGCACCTGCACGCAATATCGAAAATAATATATCCTCGTACATCATGATGCATAATTCAGCGAAAGTGTTAGAGGTACGTCGTGTTTATGACGTAAACGCACACAGCGTGTTCCTTTTTTAATACAACCCTTGGCGGTGAATTTATGGAGCAATTGAACGAGATCCGAATTGAAGGTCTTGATGAAAAAACCGGGCAAGTCCTGATCTTAGAAATTGCGGGGCATTCGACGTAACTGAATTAATTACGACTAGTTCAAGCAATCACGCTGAAATTTTGGACTTAGTAAGACACTAGTGTGACAAATGATATAACGATACTCTTTATATTTTTGAAAAATGTACCTGGCAAATCATTTTCGATATTTCCATTTGCCTGGTACCTGCATCATAATGTCGACAATTTGAAATGAAATATTTTGTTTTCTCGCATGTTTATTCTTCCTTGATTTTCCTAAATAAATCACTGAGATCTTCTCTCATTGACACGAATTTACTTCCCCATGATTGACGTGATTCTTGTTCGTCCGAAGACGTTTCGAATCGACGAGAAGAAAGACACGCGATTAACAGAGTAGGTTTACTGAACGTTTGAAACACGTTGGCTGACAGATTAACGTCACCATTGACGTTACATTTTAGAACAAAAGCCAGGCGAGTTCTGGACATAGCCCATTCTTCTTCCCAAAGATAAAAAAATTCTTATAAAACCTCAACAAGTGGAATTTTTCGAAAATGTGAACTTGCCCGAGTTTTGCATTAATGTCTCGAACTCGATTTGAAAATTGCTCAATTAAAATGAAGCAACATTAGCATCTGCATTTTTTCTAATAGATTCCAATATTTTATTTATTCCAATATTTTTGTTCATCGTATTGTACAATTGTTGTGGATGTTATCTCTAATCGTAACAGAACAAAATCGTAAATCTTGCGACGAAAATTGTTTTCAGGATGAAACAAGGACAAACCAAATTAGATTGCTATAGTCCATAGCAATGTGTAGCTTGAACTGAATATTCATTCATTAACCATAGAAGAAATAATGGAATACTTGGAAATATCACTATTCTTCATCTCTATTAATGTTACTAGACAAAATCTTAGTAACAGAAAATATTAACATGTTTCTTCTCTATTAATGTTACTAAACAGAATTTTAGTAATAAAAATACAACCTTAACGAAGATTATTTTTGTAGGTAAATTTTGTAGATAAATTTTCATTCCACCATCACTATTTTTCATACATTTCTTCTGTAGTGTTACAACTCTCGCTTCCGAGTGCTGGAATGCGTCGTCATCTGAAAAGCGGGAAAATTTGAGGATCGTTGAAGAGTCGTCCTACAATTTTATTATCGGCGTTATGTCACGTTCAAAAATTCGTGACGCGTTCCCGATCAAGAGATTGAAACATTGCGTCGAATTTGATGAAAGGTATCGAAATTGAGTTAGTTTTATATCAATACTAGAATTGATCGATATATTTTTAAATTCCACGGAGTTCATTTTCTTTTGAATTCCAATGAAACACGCAAACTCCATTTTACGTAACTCCACGTTATTTCACGACACCCATCGTTCGTCATGGGAAAGTAACGCTGTCGAGCCCATCCGACACCTGATCGTTTCGAATCAATAAGAGATTTTAATAAAGACAAAGGCAGTGGCGAAAGAACTCGCGAACATCGCGATCGTTCAGGAATGCATAGAATTTTTCAGCGCGTACGATGGTTAGATTTGCATACATCTTTCATTCGCGACTAGTGGCTGTTGCGGCGGTACACTATCTATGCATAAAGCTGAAATGTCTCGGAGTTGTACGCGGCGGTAGTTTTTACAGTTTTTACATTTTCGTCCGTGATAGTCTGTTATAGTAGACGACGT
Source organism: Bombus vosnesenskii (assembly GCF_011952255.1). NCBI lineage: Eukaryota > Metazoa > Arthropoda > Insecta > Hymenoptera > Apidae > Bombus > Bombus vosnesenskii. Next base: position 414,197 of record NW_022884350.1, read on the forward strand.
ACACATTTTATGAAAGCAATAATCACTCGACACCGCGGTCCACAGGGAAATTTTGAACGTTCCTGCGACAAAGCGTATGCTCGTGCGATGATTAAATGCGATCCCGTTTGTAATGTCGTTGGTAGCCGTTGGTAAAGCGCGATTATAAAATGTCTGTGTTTTATATAACGCTCTTGGCTAGAATTTTATTCATAATGTGAGGAAACTTGTAAATTGTTCGGGGGAAAAAAGAAAAAAGTAAAGTTTACTACAGATGATCGAACACAGTCCTTTCTCCCGAGAAGAATAAAAGACGACAATCAATCAATTTTGATTGAATCTTCAATTCAATTTTCAGGCCTTGCATTTCAATTTTCACTACCCCTAACAAACGTCGCATCTGTCATTTCGTTGTGATTTCTTTGTAGCTTTCGTCTTATGATACAAAAACGTCAATTATATTTTATTTTATTGTAAATTATCAAACGCATTCGCAAACGTAAGTCACATTGAAGGAGAAAAAATTTCCTGTAGATTAATAAAATTAAATTTCCTACAGGTTAATAATTGCTACAAATTGATTTCCTATATTTAAATGCACGCAACGGATGTTGAGAAGGTTTATAATAAAGATACGACAAATTCATTATTGGCCATCTTGCTTGATATTTAGTAGCCATAACACGCAATCTCATTGAAAAAGAAGAAATTTCCTATAGGATAATAAAATTAAATTAAGTTTGCCGCAGATTAATAATTGCTACAAATTGATTTCCTATATTTAAATGCACGCAATGGATGTTAAGAAGGTTTATAATAAAGATACGAGAAATTCATTATTGGCCATCTTGCTTGATTTTTAATAGTCGCAAAGACATGTAATCACGTTTTTTTCCATTAAAGGATTCCCTTCTCGTAAAATAAATGAACCCATACCGTTGAGCAACGATGTATTTTTATTTCATGTAGTTTCCTTGAACAAAGCTTTCCATGAAATATAAACGTTGCTCGGTTATTTTCTGCCAATATCGTTCGTAACGGACTTCTGTACTGGGGAAAAAATCACATTGCGAGAAGAAATCGCGCATATAGGTATTCAACATCCACGCTGATTTCAATTGCAAATTTTAATTATGACATTATAAATCACACATGCGCGCAAGTTACAATTTCTTACAATTAAAGGTAAACGATGTTGCTGGAATTATCTTCGAATTAGTTTTTCTTCCTGTGGGCTATCGACTACTGAAGTCAAATAATAATAGGAAGGAGTAATAATAGGAATAATAGTCAGATAATAGGAAAATTCTTCAGTCTATTTATTATTTTTCCAGCTTAATTAGAATTAGAACTCCGTTCGTCCAAAATATGTTTGGGCAACAGTTGTCGCCCAAAATGGTTATTTCAATATTTCCTCGATAACGAAAGATAAAACCTCCGTTTCGAATAAAAATATAAAAACATACTTAAAGCACTAAATTTATGCAAACCACATGCTGTCGTATCGAAACCTTATGCCACGTTTTATCTTTTAGCGAATTAATTCTTTGTTTGCGTAATTTGTCCGTGTCCCAAACGCATTTCAATTTCACGTTTGGAAACCTTCTCCTTTTTTCAAAGAGCGGACAATTTTTTCTCGCGTACCATTCCGTGGAGAAAAATCAGACATTTTCTCGGTTGTAATAGAAAGCAGAGCGTGCACGCGTTTGTATGAAAATACCTTCCTCGATACCGGCGTTAAAATTCCTCAGTTCAGCCGTATTAAAGTGGAACGATATGGCTACTTCCAATAAGACTAACGAGATATCAGGGTTTTGTGGCAGATATTTCTTTGTTGAATTAAACGAAGCTGATTAAAACGCGCTGTTACGTAAATATTCTTGTTACATTCCGTTGTTATTGTAACGAATATTCGCATCGCGCTGGTTTCGTCGGTATTGTTCGTGCTTTGGACGATGCCACCAAATGGAAATGCAACCTTAACGCACTCAAGCGAGTTTCCATCCTCCGCTCGGAAACAAAGTTTCTCTCGGCTTGGCGTTTTGCGTTTAACGTGGTTACTGGAAAATTGAAGGAAAAACGCGTTGTCCCGCGACTATGCAGACACTCGCATAAGCAATCTGTGGAATAACGTTCCCGATTTGCTCGTAGACGCATTAAACGGGAGGAGTTTTCGATCGAGCGTGAATATTGAGCCGGCACCGTCTGGCTTTTGCTCGAGCACGCGATAAAGGAAATGCAATTCTCGTTCATATTCGCAGAAACGGGATGTCTTATGATGAAAAAGGTCCCGTTCGCAGTTATCGTTCGTATGGATCCCGCTGCTAAGGATAAACTTCATTTTCGTTTGTGCGTTGGCGTTCGCGAGAATTCTATCGCTTCGGGAGATGACGTTTGCCGTTCGTGTCTTTGCCGCTCTCTACGATCCAAGTACGCGAGTAGCTACGTTATCGTAATCATCCGAATATTTTGATCAAGCTGTGTCAGAGTTGGACGCTGCGCCAATTATTTCGAATAAATATCTGTCCAAGTTGATTATCGGTATAAATTCGCATCCGCGAAACAATTATTCGTTATCCGTAACGAATTATTTTCTATATTTATTCGAATAATGGCCACGGAATTGTTCGAATAATAATACGAATAATGGTTCGTTGCCATTTAATTTTGTACAAGTATATAGAGTACCATAATAATATAATAATATAATAATTAATTTACCAAACAGAAATAAACTTTCCAACTTGGTATCCGATAAAAGCTAGTTATGAAAGCCAATGTTACAACAACTAGACAATGTAGCTTGAAAATATATCTCACGTTCAGTACCATGGCCATCCTCGATGTATTACGCAACACGTAAATATCTATATGTAATATATCATTTTATGCGAATAAATCCTTAATCGAATCAGTTGTTCCGTTAAATTTTTATTCAGATAAATTCTTGCATGAATAAAAAAACTGTCGAACAAATTCTTATTTGGATAAATACTTGTTCGATTGTATATGTATATCTGTACTACGTCTATATCTGTACAACGAACATAGGGAACGTAAGCAAACGACAAAAAGTACACTATAACACGAGAAGAACGTAATAAATTTATATGCAATACGAACAACAATTTTATGTACATTAACCGCTTCGATATGGTAACGCAATATACTAACAAAAAATATAATAATAAAGACATTAATAATTATTATACATACACGCCTATGATACTTCGAACTAGAATTTCCACCTTAACACTACGAGGGAAGCTATCTTCCTCTATGGGTCATACAGACCCTGCACCTGCCCTCGGCGTCGCTGCAGAAGCATTCGCCATCCGAGGATTAGTAGAGAACATACTGGATTTTGAAACTCTTTCTCTATAGAAAAAAAGATAAGAAAGAAAAATGGAGAATGTGACTCGTCGTCTCCTTTCTCGGTAATTTTCACGTAGACAATTAGTCAGCCGCGTGTATAATAATAGACGCTGCCGCGAGAATGGGAATGCTTTTCTCAATGGAGAGGACGATTGACCGCGTGAAGTCAGAAATTGTTGGTTAACGATGCGCGATTCCCGCGGCGGAGTATTCGAAGCATGTCCATTTAACGAGTCTTCGTTCGTCGGGCGAACGGCAAGGAATATTTTCTTTCCTCTTTTCTCGACGAAAACGACGAAATTAATATCCTGCGGGGACGTTAATTTTGTCGACTCTGGCATTAATTCGTCGAACGAGAAGCAATTTTCGGTTATTTCCGCGCCAACTACGTTTGGATTCCTACTGATACGGACATTAAAAGTCGTCCGGCTTTTATCGGTGTTCGAGAAACGAGCGTGTTACCGCTGAAAGCCACGACGAGTTCCTATCGCATTTGCTTGGGCGAAGAATTTTTCGATCGTCGTAGGCTGATTTTCGGCTCTTGGAATCGTATCCATAGCCCGAGAGAAGCTCTGAGACAGCGGATGTTCACTCATTCATGGAAAAGTTAAAAGCGCAAAGACGTATAGAAGCACGTGATACGTAGAGAAATAATAACAAGTACTTTACTTTGCATATTTCAAAGTGTTTTTAGAAAGAACAAATTTCGATCTCGTCATTATATAGGTTCCATTTGTTTAATTCCATTCGTAGAAATATAAAATTGCATAGAAATATGAAATTCCCGGTCCAATTTCTCGTGCCATTTTCTTAATTGCCACGCTTATGTTGTTAACGTTTATTTTTCTTTTCGGTTTTCATTTATTTTTTGTAATAAGTGGAAAGTATTGCATATTATATAGATTGTTACTATATACTAGAAATGGTGAAAATAATGAAAATAAAAAAGTAGCTTCTTACGGAATTGGTGCAAAGTATGTCGACTTATTCTACATCGTTTTAGAAACTTTGCGCGATAACAATTAAATTATCTGACATTTTCACTTAACTACGAGTTCATAATGCATGCATTCTGCACATTAATCATATAAGATCGCAATTTCTAGATTGCTGCAATTTACTCTACTGTACGTGCATATCTTGGTCTGTGATTTATTCCGTGTATCTTTCTATCGGAAATATTATATTTAACCATTTAAACGATCAATGTTAATGACAAAGGGGCTACGAATTTCACGCTGGCATTCGGCTTTCTCTGATTAGAAAATCGGGGAGTTATTTATCGCTATTGCACGACGTTACAGTATAATACAAATAATTTGCAAATTACGAGTATAATTTTACATCATTGAATCGCCAACGTTCGCTGTTTAAATGTCACATCAGTCACACTATAGTCATCGCAACGAGACATTCCACACGAACAATAAACCGTTTAATGTAGCAATATAACGAGTGGCCTTCAGATATTTATGCAAATTTATTTAACATAAATACGAATAGAAAATGATATTTAAAAAGGAATTTGTTTCGCCTATTAAATATTACATCAACTATTGTATTTTGGATATTTCATGTACTTTTTGCATATTAAAAATATGCATGTTGCGTATTGTCGCGATTTTAAATGTCTCGTAAATACATAAAAGATGTTGATATAACATGTTCGTAATAACAAGAAACTAATTGTTTCGATATATTAAACACTCGTATGTGAAGCTTATTAAAAAGTGAAACAGATATGAACTTACGTGACGTATTTAAATTTTACTATAACAATGGTCCAGTGAGACATATATTTTAACTCACTACGATCAATATTTCGATAAATTAAAGGCAATCGATTCGTGAACTACATGATAAGTAGAAAATATAACAATCTTTCGAAATCTTTGCACAAATATTGAAAATTATTTATTTGTGTATTACAAAGGAAGCTAAATTATTTTATCGTTGCAAGGATAATGTGAAAATCTCCGATTTTAGAAATAATAAAGAAATTCAAGATAGAAGTTAATAATATCGTCGAAAGAACGAATGTTAATCGTTAGTCGCGCGGCTGGTTGCGGTTTGCAGGTTGAAAAAGGGCTTCTGCACTCTTTTGCAAGTTACAAGTTATAAGTATAGTTACGAGTCAACAAACCCGTGAAACTCTTCTCGTAACTACGTATTTCTTTTACTGTGTCTGTAAACTTTTGTCTCATGTTGAGAGCAACCACTTTTCAATTAATATTCAGAAGTTAATAACAGAACAATAACGTGTATAATATTTTGTAACGTAGTGTAGGATTCGTTATATTAGAAATCTGAAATATCTTTCATTTAAATACTTTTTCAAAAAATCTTTCATACTTCTCTTCGTCCTCCGTTCTTTTGTATCATCATACTTATCATATCTCTATTCGTAGCTTCGTACATGTTTCTTCATTCTACTCTATTCGATTTTCTATTCTCAATTACTGTCGATTGATTCCGATTTCAATCCTCGACAGATTCCTCCATTAACATTCTTGGCAAAATTCAAAGTTTGTTCAGACAATTTTCAATACTTCAAAGGATCAATCTTGTCTGGAATATAATTGTCTGAGTGATTTTGTTTATTGTCGAGTCTATTGTATATTGTGTATTGTATAAGTGAATTATTAATGAGAAATAATTTTACTTAATGTCAGTGAATTTTTCTCTATGAAGTTTATAATCTATGACATTGGCACTATCTAAAAGGTGTCTATCTAAATAGTTCTGATCTTTTGGTCATAAATTTGATTGACCCATAAATGTGATTGTCTAAGTGATTTTGTTTATTGTCTAGTCTATTGTATATTATAAATTGTGTAAGTAAATTATTAATGAGAAATAATTTTACTTAATATCAGTGAATTTTTCTCTATGAAGTTTATAATCTATGACATTGGCGCTATGTACAAGGGGTCTATCTAAATAGTTCTGATCTTTTGTTCATAAATTTGATTGAACCATAAATGTGACTGTCTAAGTGATTTTGTTTATTGTCTAGTCTATTGTATATTATAAATTGTATAAGTGAACTATTAATGAGAAATTATTTTACTTAATGTCACTGAATTTTCCTCTATGCAATTTATAATTTATAACACTGGCGCTATTTAACAAGTGTCTATCTAAATAGTTCTGATCTTTTATTGAAACAACATAATAGACAGCATAATTTAATATAATAACATTTATTGTACATGTCTATTACACGGAGGTTATTTGGCATACATCACAGTTTAAATTTACAGGTCTATATATATAATACAATGTTTATTTACGTAAAACTTTCAAGGTGACAATATTACTCATTAATATCGTAATATTTTGTAATAAATATTTCTATTTGTAATAAAAATGTGGAACTATCTCTGCTAACTCTTGACGTACGTATCTAGTCTTTAATCGTATTATCAAAATGGTCGCTTTTTTATTCAAGTTTTGCATTGTTATTTTCTTTTATCATTTCTATTTGTAATAAAAATGCGGAACTATCTCTGTTAACTTTTGACGGACGTATCTAGTCTTTAATCGTATTATCAAAATGGTCGCTTTTTTATTCAAGTTTTGCATTGTTATTTTCTTTTATCATTATATTTCTGTTATTCAAAACAATGCTCCCATAGCAAATTCTTTTCGTCACACACATATGTAGGAGTCCTCCTCTGTAGCGGCACATGAGCTAGGGGACAATTTAAATCATGTTGTTGTTTTGCCTCGGAGTATCAATATCGTTAGGATACACATAATGTAATAATAAATAAACTCCGGGCAAAACAATGTCGCCGCTACGTGCAACCGTCAAACGAAGACGAATTCAAATTTTCCGGCTCTCCCCCGACCAGTATAAATAAACGGACGCGATCGTAAGGTGACCAGTTATCCGCGATCTTATTAGCGATTTACACACTGTCTTAGCAAATATTGTCTGTTCTTATTTTTTTATTATCTTAAAATACACTTGACGAGAATCGTACTTAAAGAGAATCGAAATCACCACTTATTTTCTTATTTTCTTAAATTCTCTCTATGGCCATATTTTCATTTCGACTCGAAGTCTTCTCGATGTCAATCTGTCGTAAAAGCAGCAATGTGTGCGCTATACGCTACGATTTAATCGCAAGTGGCAGCGTAAAATGCAAATTTTGTTTTAGAGGCGTGCGTGTTATGAAATCGGTCAATCGTATGAGTAACGAAACAGTAAAGGGAAAGAAAGGGAAAAAATCTGGGGAAAAAGGTAGGAAAACGAGAATGAACACGTGCGATGGATATTCGCCATTTTATTTCTCTGGAGAACTTGGAAATATTTGCGGATCGGCGACGCGTATCTCATCGGCTGTTTTTCTCATTCGGTTATACGCTTTCGTAGTATAACGTGCAAACACGAGCGCGAAAATATTTTGTCCGACGTGTTTACTTCCAATGATACTGTTCGCTTCTATTCTTCGTCCATTCGTTTCCATGTTATTTCACCGTCACTTATTCCGTGCTGCAGAGCAAATCATTTTACTATGCAGCGCACCGGCGCTTGTTTCCATCTACTAGGACCTAAATCTACGTTGTTTAGGATTCCATCGAACGTTCAAATTGCTTCTTGTATTCTCTGTTGACGTTTTACGGAGTTCTATTTTTCCTCCAATTTCGATGTCATGCGAGCTAGCGACAAGCAAGCGCGATACATAGACAAATGCATTTAAAACTGTTTCGATGCAGATTTTTAGTGTTCGATCGTATCGCAGATGTTCTACACGTAGGTAATTTCGACCAAATTTATAAGAATAGTAAGACGTAAAAATTAATTCTGTTATGTACTCTTTTCTTCATTAACAATCTTTCATCTTTGATTCGATAGTGTTGATTATTTTTAAACATTTTTATATCGTGAGAAACATATTAAACATATGATTGATATCGCCGTACAAACTATAACGTATCATGGCATCGATACGTAATTGCTAATTTTTTTATCTCGTAAATGACTTTTAGGAATGTATTCTGGCGTACAACACGTGTTCAAGGCTGTTTAGCCAATTGGTTTGCAAAGAAACTTTGACACTTTTTGCAGCCAAACTTTCAGGCTACATTTTTACATACTTTAATAACATTTGTTACTTCCTTTTTGTTTTTTTGTCGTGAGAGAATCAAAATTGGTGACCAATTTTTATCCTACGCATGATTTTTTTTTTTTTTACAAAGGAATTTATTGAGTCCAGAAAATACAGATTTTAAGTACATTATTCACAATAAACATGAATTTTTGTAATGGTACGTTAGGCAAAGGTACCGATACGCGGCGGTACGACGTAGCCATGCTGTATTATATGTCGGCGCTTTACATATGTCGGCGCTTTACATCTACGCATGGTGTCTCATGGTGTCTATGACTCCGGCCGATCTACTTATCCAAAATAAAAACTTCAAACAGATTGTTAATTAAAATTGGTTTGGCTATAGCAGGTACCAGAAAGAAAGAAAAAATTTGATAATTGAGAAGATAACAGTATTACGAAGATTTATCATCAATTTTTCTCATCTTTTTTTCAACTTTTGGCGGCTTGGAAAAATAGAAAAAAGAAAGGACCGAGTTCATTCGAGTTGAGGCTATAGCGGTACATGCGCTGAAGGTGCATACAAAATTTTGAGTCAATTGGTCGAGCAGATTTCAAAATATCATGAACGTCGTGTTAGAAAACATAGATTTGATAAAAACGCGTTGAAAGTTTTGTGTGCCAATAATAATTATTTATATAAAAGCCTCTCAAATAGAATAAATAAGTTAATATTAGCAATCCAGCCATAGGGTTTTGCACACATATTTTTGAAATTATATTCTCGATTAAAATACTAAGAAAAATCTGGATTTTCCTTATAATGTAATAATAATACGATATAACATAATATATAATATAATAATAATACATAACAGAATAAAAAATTGAAAGTCCTTGTATTAGGTTGTCCAAAAAGTTTCTTTCGTTTTATACGGAAATAATAGACGCACAATGTTTGTTGTTTTATATTAGTTTATTGAATTATGTACGAACATAATAACAGAAATAGAACGAAATGCATCATACCTAATTCAATAAAATAATATAAAACAGAAATTGTTGTTCATCTATTATCACCTTATTGAAACGAAAGAAACTTTTTGGACAACCTAATACATTAACGTCATTCTGAGACAATTTATACCTTACATCACATTTTGTCCAGACAAAATATGATACATAAATATTTATCGCAACTTTATTCTATGCTTATCGCAGCTTCATCCCGTACTTATTACGCAAATAAAATCTAAATTTTTCACGATCGTTTAGAACCCGATATATCGCAGATACGCGATATTATCAATCTGTAAGGCATTCAGCTGGCGTTTCCATTAAACGTGCCACGAAACTCAGCCACCTTTTCTATGCTTATGGAGTTAATCGTATTCCTCCTACTCGTCGAACGTTCTTTCCCGCGACGTCTGTCGTTGGAAAACGAATCGGCGGGAGTGGCAGCACGAGTGCGGAGATGGCGCGATAAAAACGGAACGCGGGAATCGCGAGGCGCAAGACGACTGCTGAGTTTGTCGCGTCTTGCCGACGCGGCGCGCGGTGTCGCGACGCCGTTAGAACGGCGGTCTAATAACTCTCGGTTCGAGGAGCAACGTCGGTGGTCGTCGACGTCGTCGGGTTCGCCACTTCTCGTGACGCGCGAAAAGGGTTGAGGCAAGGAAGAGCGTTCAGAGGTTAGTGCAGAGAAAAGTTTTGCAATAACGCACAATGGGTCTCGCAGAGTTTGGCGCATTGTTAACCGGCTAACCCTGTCGCAACTTTCCTTTCTCGCTAACGAAAGAGCCGGCCAGAGTGAGCGAGAGGGCGGAGAAATTAAGCGGTTGAGGAAGCGGAAGAACGAGTTGCAATGAGCGGGGAGAGGGACGGAGAAGAGAAAGTGAGGGAAAGAGACGAGCTGGAAAAGCGAGAGAAACGTAGGGCGAGGGAGGAAGATAGACTCGGCCAGGGTTGTTCGTCCACGATGATTTGAAATGTTCACGAGTTCCATGCGCAATGCCCGATCGATATGGCTGTTTCTCACAAGCCCGACACGGCACGTGATCCCCGTTATCGTCCTCTTTCTTCGCCGACATCGTCGTCGTCGTCGTCGCTGTCGTTCTTCTCCTCCTTGTCCTCTTGGTCGACGTCGATCTCGCCGTCGTAGTCATCGCCCTCGTCGTTGTTGTTGCCGAGGGAGATAAAGCGAATGTTCTGACGGCGATCAAGTAGATCGAAGACATTGCAGCTCTTTACGGGAAATGGGATGCATTTAGAGAGATGGGGTATAGAGATCAGGCAGGCAGAAATTAAAAAGGAGGATACGGCTTGGATGAAGCTCCATCGCATTCGATTAGTCTATGTGAAGAGATTATTCTTTATTAATTATTAATCGATGATGAATGAACCGATTATGAACCGATGATAATGAAAACGGTTCTTGGTTTGTAAAGAAGACATAGCGTAACTTTCTACCAAAAGTTGCCACCAGCTTCAGCGAAAATAAATACATTTCATTAGTAACTTACGAAGGCACGGTGTACGATCCACAAAATTCCAAATAAATGTACTTTTATAAATATTGTATTACTCGGAACGTATCATATTTGCGAATATAATACGAGAGTCTCTCAGAAGCTAAATTAATTCCAAACTAGTGAAACCAGCTCCACTTTTTGTAACATTCTCGGTTTTGTCAAAATTAGTATTTAATTCTCAAAAAATAAATAACTTGATTCTGCTATGAATCCGAGAAGATAGCGTAAATTGTCAAATTTTATAATTAATAAATAGCACATTTTATAAGTTTAAATAATATTTGTAAAGCCATCGCTTTTCTTTACTTTTTGACGTATGCGATTGATCAATATGATTTTTGAACGGCTAAAAAATAAAATATGGTTTTACTAAGATAATAATTTCAGCAAAGAAAATACATACACGAAAGAGCATAATTTTAAACTAATATTTTCACTTCATACATTTACTCGTTTTATATGCGTACATATTTTGTGCCAGAGGGAACTCGTAGTTTTTAATTATTTCGCAAGCTGTTTCTGCAGATTTGAATGTCAAGCGAACATTTACTTCATGCTCGACCAATTTGTTTGACAGTATGATAACGACGAGATTAATCTTCGATCAACGAATTTTAACAGACTCTACAGCGCCCGTTATTGCGTTCTATCCTGCGCTGTAGATCGTAGATCATCGCCATAAACTACGATGAAATCAAGCAACGTTTCACATGCACGATATATTCAGTTTTAAAAGGTTTCAAAATATTTGACAATAGTATAGAAGCAGTGTAAATATTCGATGGTTGTCGCTTTAATTTTTATATAGTGCAGGTACGCAATCGCGCGTGATATTGAGCCAAGTTGTTTCCAAATGTGTCGATACTCTATGGTTCGTAATGATTCTGAACATCGAAAAGGCTATTTCGTTGCTTCGAAGGATATTTCATGTAATTCAGTGTTTCTGTCTTCTTTCTATTTTCTTCTATTTTTCCGTTCTTCTCGAAAGTATCTTCCGAATATCGAAAGACTCGATACTTCTAACGGTACACAACGTTATTAGAACTCTTCTCGATTCATCAATCATCTTAATTTTCAATTGAACGTATTTTCCCTTTATTGCATTAGAAATGAAAAATTGTTGCATTAAGAAATGAAAAATTGATGTAATATACGTAACGCGAATGGAACGTTTAATTAGCAAAATCAATTGTCCTCCTTTTAAATTCAATAACACAACTTCCTATTTATTGTCTGAAAACGTATAAAATTATTTTCCCTGATAAATATTGCAAAAGCTTCCTATTAACTTTTTGTCGTTGAAGAGAGAAAGAGAGAAAAAGAAAGGGAGAATATCCGTTTTACATTTTACATTTAAGAATTGGATCACATGTCCTGCCGTTCAACGAGGAGATTGCTAACGGATTGAAAGTCGCGCAAAGATTATCATTGACGAGATAATCCTATCTCTTAAACGTCGAACGAAAGGAGATTACGCAGCTCTGCGATAGAAATTCTGCAAAAGATAGACAAATAAAAAAGCGAAACGTTACTTCACTTTCCTACGATAATTCAACTTAAAATTGCACTAATGCATCGTGTCGCTCGCTTAAAATTCTATCTTAAATCTGGCAAGATGTACAAAATAGGATGCAATTTCAAGCGTAGAACGTTAGATAGAGGGTCGCACGAACGAACCAACACGAATCGGCCAATGCAGAATGAATTCGTTCCAGCAAATGAAACACGATTACGCATTCCTCGCGCAGAACCGCTGGAAATGCGATTGAAATTTCAGATAGGTTATATCGATCTGGCGTGGTCAGTCGAAATTTAATTAAACGCACGGCCTCGTAAGAAAGGATTCATCGTCGAATGATGTTGCTGGAACGACAGCGTGAAATTAATGGATTTCAGTATCGATGACGCGTCAAACGTAGCAACCTTTGCAATTGTACGCTGCTAATGCTCTTAGGTGCGCCATACATGCTATTAGCGTCGATTTATCCATAATCGAGTTCACTTACCTTTGAGAAATCGAGAAACTATTAGGTTAGTGGGGAATTTCATAGTATTTTTGAATGCGAATGATAAATTCGAGTAGATGTCGTTTCTTGAACATCAATGCTAGAACAATTAACTTCCGGCGTTGTACAAAATGAACATTAGGAACCCATTAGACTAGTCCGATTCTTGAACCGATCAATCGGCAAAATATAACATTATGTAAAATAAAAAATTCAACAAATACAATTTTTGTAAAAGATGGACTTGCCCGATTTTTCCACCGAGGTCTTCAATTACAGTTCAAAGTCTACAAAAATAATATGGGTGTGTTTAATCGTATTTTGAACTGAATAAAATTGAACGTTAATTCTATCAAAAACATGTTCTTAGTAAAAAAAGAAAAAGAGAAAATCCAAAACCCGAAAGTAGTAAATAGTAAACCCGAAAGTTTTAATTGTGAATTGTCTATAACAAGACATTTAAGATTTAACTTAGTAGATAGTAATTTTAACATTGCTGAACATTGAACATCGAACATTGAATATTGAATTATGAAAATTGTTCTTATTCCAACGAGTGGACAGATCGCAATATAAAATTGAATCATCAGCCATCAATGTAATATAATTTGAATAGCTGTGTCCACGAGCAATTCACGAGGAAAAGTTCTTCGTTTTCTAGAACAGTTTTTCTAATTGTACACTTTCAATGATAACGTGCAAACGCGAGCGCTAATTATTATTATGTATTACGTTGTTCATGACGTACCAAATCGTTACAGATTCAGTTCTGCCAGTGAATTTCGAAACCTAATCCCGTTGATGTTTAGACACACGTCGGAATTAAAACGAATCTGGCTAATTACGATAATAATGCCCGGTTGTATGTATAATGCAGCCGTCTAAAATTCGGTTTTAATTATCTCGTTAACGTCGAACGTAGGCTATGTGTGCGTCAGTGACGAGTACCAAAATGGAATCAGCAATTACGAATTGAGTATTGTGGAAATTTTGGCAAGTATTATTCTCGAAAGATCAATCGCGTACTGTGTATTTTGCTCTGAAATTTCAGATATTTATAATTTATTAGCAATAATTTCTCTTGATATAAATAGATATGCAGATGGCCCAGTTTCTCGGATCATTCCATAGAGGCATATATAGTATTTGATTGCTTCGAAATAGGGATTAGACGTAATTTAGCAGCGATGAGTGCAATCAATTTGTAGGAAAACGATTCAATTTCAAGGTACTATATCATCTCATATCTTTCGAACGTATCTTTATTTATGGCTTGTGCATTTTACATTTATTCGAGTTTTTAGAACCTGTTGATTTTTTCAGTGACTTTTGCTACCTTTCACGAAACTTCTAAACATATGAAATCTTTATACGATATCTTTCTTCCTCTATAAATTATACGGGACGTTGCAAATTTAATAGTGAAACTTTTCTATCGCTATAATCATACTTATACAATCGTACGTTACTTGAAGCTTTACGAAAAGTTATAGCAAAAATACGAAATGCGAAAGAAACGATAATAGACTTACTTTGTTAGCAATAAAAAATTAAATTTAAGTATTATTCTAGAAATTTTAATTTTGCTTCGTCTCTACCAATCGATCCTTTGTATCAGTTCACTACGCGTATTAATATTGTTTATTGTTATATCTTTCTGTTTTAAAGTTACACACGTATAAAAGTACAATGAAATTCTAGGCGACATTGGAGACCAAAATATTGCTGTCTTTGTATTTCGTATTTTTATTACAACTTTTAAACGAAACTTTAAATGACTTATGTTTATATAATATTTGTTTGTTTAATTTGATTGAATTATTGTTATTGCATTCATATTAAATACCGAGATATTGTGTAGAATAAGCAGTCATTAATTTCAAACGATCACTAACTGAACCGCCACACAATATTCCTCATTTTGAATTAATTCATCTAAGCTGTTTCATTAATTCGTCTAAAATTGAAGCATTAGATATTCAGATATTGCGTAGGATGAACAATAATTAATTTCAAATAATCGCCAATTCGTCTAAACTTTTTCATTAACTGGTGCAAAGTTGAAGCATTGAATATTCGCACATTACGTAGAATAAACGGTCGTTAATTTCAAATAATCGCTAAATCGTCACACGACGTTCCTTATTTTCGATTAACTCGCCTAAAACCGTACATCATTAATCATACCTGTATCAAACATCAAACATCCGCGTTAAAAAAATTTTGCTTCTCGACCGACGTCTCTTTATACAATTTCAATTTACCTCCACCGCTCGAGGTCCAAATTGAAACGAATCGAAATACCGAACGACCTGTACAATGCCGGATATGGCGGCTTATTGCCTAATATCCGAATATTTATCCGCTAATTCATTCGTTCAGAACAAGAACGCGTTTAATTCGTACAATGCGTTTATGCGTGTCGGTTTTTGTTCCTGCGTTTCCCTTTGTACCACTTTGTCGGCTGATTGTACGCGTTGCATTTGCATCGAAACGAGCCAGTTTCACATCGAACTACGAGCACATCCACGTTTCTTATATCCATGCACTTGCAGGAATACTCGTCATCCCTCATCAAGAAGTATTATTGCAAGCGGATAAATCTGTTTATGAATAACTTGACAATCCGAATGACGTAGGTAACATGATGTGGAAACTGCAATCGATAGATTATTCCAGTACTTGCCACAGAATTGCATTAACACTTTGACTGCCACGTTGGTCATATATGACCGGCCACGGTTTCTCCTGCGACGCCACGGTGGCCATTGGTGACCAGAGCGCTTGAACTTCTTACAATTGTAAAAATTGTATGAAAATTGACAGTTAGGGCGTTTTGAATATAATCGATAAATAGAAGATACTTTGAAATAAAAAGTGTCCCATTGAACAATTAAACATTTTTATTAGAACATCAATAAAAAAAAAATGAGAACAAATCTTGCACCCAACGGTGCACTGTGTTTGTATCCATATCTTTGAGGGGTAATTTACGAATATTATTGTAAACACACCTTAGAAAATAATCGTAAATGCTGCTTTATAATCGTATAATTGGTTAGAAGTGTGCATATACCTTACTATTTGGTACAACCGTTCACGGGGAGACGCGATCGCAAGGAAACGCGTCAGCGAGAGGCGTAAATTCTCACTACGATTCTGATAGTCGACGCCGAGAGTCAGTCGTTCCTCTGTTTCGATTAGGATAACAGAGGTAGTTCAACTGAATTAACAGAGTTAATATAAGCTTCTATTTTTAACAATATTTAAAATTGTAATTAACACGTTACAAATGATTTGACGATGATACAACTAGTTTATTATTATAATTCGACTCGACTTTATTATATTTCTCGACGTATTCGTTTGACTAATCGACCTTGATTTTATTTCTCTGAACCTTCTCGATGCATTCGGTTTGAATCCTCGTATGGTACTGACTGCCCTTCGATTTTGTCCTTTGTCTTCTCTTGGAAACGACTCCCACCACGCTCGGGTCTCGCAAACGTTCGCGCCTATGATCACGTACGCCACCTTCTTTGTGTAGGTAAAATAACGGACCGAAGGCGAATCGATGTTTTTTAGAACTTGCTGCTTGACGACAACTGTGCGCTTATCGCTACGTTGTGTATATCTCGCCGGTCATGTAAGACGATCTGTCTGCAACACTGTAGTACCAAGGGAGACGGTTAGGAACACGGCCTATAGTAAGCCTCGGGGCGTAACACTATTATATACAGGGTGGTTGGTAACGGATGGTACAAGCGGAAAGGGGGTGATTCTACACGGAAAAAGAAGTCGAAAATATGGAATAAAAATCTTTTTTAATTTTTTTTTTGTAGGTTTTTCCATCGACACAACGATCTACATTGAGATCCGTTATAACGTACCGCACGCGTACCGAGCGAAAATTCAAAGTCGCTTTTCTCGAAAACAAAGCCTCAAACGAAAAATTTTTATTCTATATTTTCGACTTCTTTTTTCGCGTAGAGTCACCCCCTTTCCGCTTGTACCACCAGTTACCAACCACCCTGTATAGAATAAGCAAATACTGTTTACTAATATCTTCTACACGTTTCAACAATATATTCTGGACGTTTTGCTTGTTTGGACGTTTTAATGGTTTGTTGAAATAAACGAAGCCTTGTTATGATATGTCGCTATCAACTGTTACCAAGGCGCCATAGTGGTCACCCGTGATCACCACTAAGTAAACGGTCCATTGGGGAAGAATGTTGTCTTACATCATCAATTTTTTATTTTGCCATTATATGCTTTGAATAATAAAAATACTCCCGTGGCGTCCTGAGCGAAACATGTGATTTCGGCGTGGCAGTCAAAGTGTTAAAATGTGAGATTTCACTACTTATTGGAGATGATCAAATCCTGTGCATTATTAGTCAAAAGTTTAGCTACTCGTCCTTGCAACTGTGCGAAACATGAAAAATTTTCGTCAGCAGTGCAGCATAAATGTTTTATTTCTCCCTGTGATGTTTTATGTCTCTTATTAACAGACTGTGGATTTGCATTTATGGAAAGTATGAGATTCAAAAGTATATTGTTCGTTATAACGTTTACAGCGTGAAACAAATATCCGTTTACGTGTCTGATTTCGGGTAGTTGTGCCCGTAAAAATATGAATTTCTATAGAAATCAAGTTGAAGCTGTGTATTTTTATAACGCAATATACGTAGCCTTGTATTCCTCTTTTTTTACGCAGTAAAATCATCGAAAAAATGGACATGGATTAAGGTGTGGTGAAATATTAAAAAGCTACAGTCTGTATTTAAAGTTTGGAATACAAATGAAGTAGATAAATCGGAATTTTTGGTCGGTGGTGTACATGTGCGTACAAACTGCATACATTTCCGCTGATTGTAAATCGATGTAAGTTATCGGTTACGTTTGCATTTAATCTATGCGCTTACTGTTATCTTTTTTGTTTTTGTAAACGCGCGGATGGAAATAACAGCGCTATTTTATTGTATTATATCGGCGGATGTGAGTAAATATTGATCTCGCGAGTACGGCACGAGTAAAAAATTGAATTTTCGTGGCATTTGTATTGTCGTAAATGAAAAAGCCGATTTTGATTTAAGCTATGTTATCAAATGGAAAAATGTAATATACGTAATTTTCGTAAGAACGAATGGCAGAAGATATGTAATTCGTAGATATAAATATGAAATGTTGCAGAATAGAGTTGTTAGGTAGAGAGTTTACTTTATGAATAATTTATGAATTTTCTATCAACAATCAGTGAAATATAATTTATGAATTTGCTTGCAAAACATTTTAATGGTTTTTGTACAATGTGGTATACGGGATAGCCCACGCAATTGTTTCAAGTTGTAATTCCGTTCTCGGTGCATTTAGGAAAAAATATCGGGGCAAGAAGATGAATAGGATTTTGCACTTTGCAAGGATATATTCCTGTATATTACAAGGATATTCTATTTGCAGGATTTACAAATGTATTTTTTTAAGGACAATGATACATATGCATTTAACAATTATATTATTTTTTTAAATGGAAATGTGTTCTTTTTATACACATCGAGTCCTCCCGGCTTCCTACGTAATAAAACATTGGAACACCAGGAAAATGTGACAAGAAAATTACTTTTTGAGATGCTTTAAATAAATGGCTTTGTCTAAAACTTTGAAATTCTTTTTAAATTATATCTACAGTAGATAGAATATAATATATAACAAACATATACCTGTATTTATATTAAGTCAACTTCCAATGTCATTATTAATTTGAAGTTAATCCTATCAATATTAACAACATACTTTAATTTCATAAATCTTTTTCTCGAAGAATTTTCTAAAATGGTCTCTTCTGAATTTGTAGGTTCTATGGAAACTTAGTGATTTGCGATTTTATTTTCCTTTTTCCTAATACGTATACTTAATTTACGTATACTTATATTAAATCAACTTTTAATGTTATTATTTATTAGAAAATTGTCCCACAAATATTAATGATATCCTTTAGTTTCACAAAACTTTTAATCGAAGAGTGTTTCAAAATAGCGATTCTATTCTTAATTTGTAGGTTCTATGGAAACTTAGTGATTTGCGATTATATTTTCGTTTTCCCTAAAACATATAATTATATTAAATCAACTTTTATTGTTACTATTGACCTTATTTTTAAAACTAGCCCCACAAATATCAATATCCTTTAATCTCATAAAATCTTGTATCGAAGAGTTTTCTAAAATGGTGAAGTTGTACAGTGACTTTCTTCTGAATTTGCATATCTTCTTTTCTTCTTTCTTCATCTTTCTTCTGATTGGCGTATTTCTGTTTCTCTTAATAAATCTTCCTGTCATTTACTAGCGTCATTCATTCATTCTCGCATATCTTTAGTCAACAACAAATATTCACCTACTTAATCTCGCCGTTTAGGTCGATGAAACGGTCGCTGGTAGAAGGCTGCACGATTTTGAATGTTTGATGGCCGCGACGTTACACAGGCAGCCGGTGCATCGTAACGAGAGACAGATAATCGCGTTTTGATCGGGCGGATTCAAAGGGTGTGGGTGGCGATCGAACGCGGTAATCGGGCTGCTATGCCGTACCGGTTCAAAGGTGCATTCATGATATCTGATATAGGCATTCATCCATGGAACGCAGGTGCGCGGCGTACCGGTCGGGAATTCCGTGTAGATTAAATTCGTGCGTGCGAAATCGGCGAGCGACAGTGAATGGGTGGATAGGTCGTGCGGCGGAGCGCCAGTATGCGGTGAAGAGGGGGCGGAAGAACGGACAAAGCCGCGGAATATCTCTAGTTCCGTGAATTCCAGGAAGTACTCGAATTGGAAACCGGTTACACGCGAGAGGGGTTGAGTCGCGCTTACGTTTTCGCTCTCCGAACTTTCACCACCGCCGCCATTGCAGACATCGCCGCCGTTTTCGCGCCGCGTCGTTTCGCCCGCGAATTTAACGAGTAAACACTTGACGTTGCTTGTTTTTCAAATGCGCTGCTCTTTGATATGCGTCCCGTTACAGGCTGAAGGGGCGTGCAGCAGTCGCGTCAAAACCATCGACTTTCACCGCTGCGAACCGTGCACAGCAACTATGATTTTAGGTGGCTCTTCGAATAAAAAGACAGGACGTGTTGTTTAACTCTTAACGATACGACGATAATGTCGTTATTTAATTCGTAATTATTACGTCGGATTCACATGAATTTCTGTGAAACTTGAAAGTGTATAAGTGCACAGTGTGCACGTAATATGTCAAAGTATATGACATATTCAAAGTGTAGTGTTTACTCTCGGTAATGTTTCATTTTTCCCCTATATTCCATTTATTTAATTATTTTCTTAAATACGAGCGTCGTTGAGAAAGTATTACTCGTTTACGTATAGAAGTCAATATCTTGAAGAGAACGAGATCATTAATGCTTTTAAAATTTATAACCGCAATGCTTTCCGTATTATACGAAAGACACTGCCTACGAGATAAAAAATCTACGATTTAATGGTACGATAAATGGAAAGTAACGTTAAATGGCGTTATTGAATCTGATGGAATATTAATATCAATGTTTATGTTATTGACCAATAGTAAATAAGATGTAGTATGCAAAAATATATAGAATTTAATGCAACATTGCCAGTAAATACACGTGGTTATATAAAATTTCTAAAATAGTTCTTGAATTTTTTTACTCCAAATTTTGTTCTTTAAATTTACGTTGTCGTAGGTTGTTGAACAAACGCTTTTATGGGGTCGTCCAGAAAGTACTATCGGTTTATCTATAGAAGCCATACTTATAGAAGATCATGCAGCTTCATTTATTGGTTTTATGAAATTACTAAAATAGTTTTTTAATTTTTCTGCTCCAAATTTTGTTCTTTGAATTTACGTTGCTGTAGGTTGTTGAACAAACGCTTTTATAGGGTCGTTCAAAAAATATTACCGGTTTATCTATAGAAGCCATATGAAACGATGCAATGTACTTATAGAAGCTTATCATGCAGCTTCATTCTTATATGGACATAAGTCATACTAAGTTTTCTATTTAAACATTTAATATCGTCGTTGTATCGCACGTTTAAAACGGTGATGCGAATTGGACGTCCCGCCGATGACGAAGTGCAGTTTAGCGCACTTTTACGTTTTTCGAAAATATTCTTCCAAAAGGAATTCACCATCGAACTGCAGCAGTTTACGATAATAAAGTTATGGATGAATCATCGGCAAGACGATAGATGCGATCTGCACCAAACTGCATGGGATAGCAGGCATTTGGGCCATCCGCTTTTCAGCACAGAGAAGCTCAGAAACGTGCCCGCGATTTCATTGTAAATGATAGACGCATCGAACGAACCAGATTACTATTTCTTTGCACAATATCAGGAGTTTTTGGATCGATGGCGCTTCACAAGAAACGGTGATTTAAAAAACTGCGTGAGATGATGGTTACGTGAGCTGACGGTGTATGTTTATGACAAATGTATACAAAAACTTGTACAACGTTACGATATGTGTTGGAATATGGCTGGTGGTTGTATTGTAAAATAACTTGGTACATATACTAAAGTTACGAATGAAGAATATTTTTTAAAGTGCATTTGTATCGTTGTTATTTCAAAATGGGTATTCTGGACGAATTTTCGTAAGTAGCCACAGTATAATTCATGGAATAATGTTTGATTCACATTATTATTTATTATTCAAAGATAAAACTGAATTAAAGTGGCGTAGTATAGTTTCGAAGAATACGTAGAATGCGTGAAATGAGATTTTTCTAACATAAGCGAAGAGCATCCATGTCACTGGTACTCGAAACTTGAATAGCCAAATACAGTTAAAAACGTCAAATAATAAATAAGAGAGTTCAAATCGCGTGCAAGAAGGTGCACCATACTGTCGAATTTGTCAGTATTTCCAGCAAACAAGAAAAATGTCGAAGTGCCATGCCGACCGTGCACACAGTCGAATCCAATCCGAAGGAGGAATATTAAAAGCTGTGTCGCGTCAAAGCCGTTGACGTATTGACTCGTCCGCAGTACCGTCACGTTTCGGTACAACATACTACATAAAAAACGCAGACGCTCGAGGTGAGACTTCGCCTCTCGAAGTAGATTCGGGCTTTGACCAAAAAACATTCCTTCGATCTGACGAATCCTACCATAAAAAATGTCTACTTCGCGACATTTGATATTTATAAAAAGCTCTCGGCTATGAATGCAAGTGTTTCTCGCTGAGTTGCAGATGGTATGAATCAATTCAATCTGCGGACGAAAGCTGAATGTCGGCCTTGGCAACCAGTCTGCCCATATACAGCTATCGGCTAACAACGAATATAACGTGAAAGAGCGTCTACCAGCTGAGCGTATGTGATATATATATGTCCTGTCACTCGTGATTTTATCGCGGATCATGAGACCCTTGTTCTACATGGACTTGTATAGATTACTACGGAATGAAACACGTTTTTACTCATGAAACTAATCGCGCGACAGTTTCTCTTACGGTGGATTAACGCTTCAAGTACTATAGTCGTATAAGCATACGCGACTTCATCAGTTTTGCCGTACGATCTACGAATTTTCAAATTATGAACGCTGTTAAATGGCGCTTATGCGCTTTCGTATCAGCATGCTGGTTAGTATTCGCCGTAGCGAATAGCAGCGCGACGTCGGAGCTACTAACAGACAAATTTTTGATTACGGAAATGCTATTGCGAGTGGATTCGAGACGAAGAAGGGCGAAAGAAAAATATTTGAAGATACATATCGTTTATTAAAATTACTGCGAAGTTGTGTACCATCTGAGTGTTGCTACCCAACTGGTAGAAGATTAAATCTCTCTCTGATAAATTGCCAATCGTTCGCAACCGTGTGGCAAATCTCGTGTCACTTTGAATCTTCGTGAATGAATGAAACCGAACAAAGATCAACTCTATTCTTTTTGATCAAACCATACATTTTTTTTAACATATCAACCGATCTGTCATAGAAATTCCTCATAGCAAATTATAAACGTATTTGTGCATGTAAAAAAACTATTAGTATCGAACAAAAACTGAACTCATGTTTGTAAATGAAATGCTTTGTGATGGTGGAAATAATGATGTTGAAATTGACGTAAATCCTGCACAGATATAAAGTATACCTATAACCACGAATAGCTTTCTGTTTCTTAATTATTCCACGAACCGAGAACCAAAGCGTGTAAAATATCACGAATAAAGATTTAAATAACTCGTTTCTCCCCGGCCACGCGGCAAACAACGCTACTCACGTGCACCTATTTGAAAAGCTAAAAAAGTACGTATTTGAACATGTACCAGTAGAAATGTTCTACGAATATACTATGTTTGTAAAAAAAAAAAAAAAGAAAACAGTGCAAGATCCTATTGCGCTATAGCGAAGTATGATTATTATGGTTACGTCGATGAAGTTTAAAACAGATCTAAAAATGTATGTATATAGAAGTTGCAAGTCATTTGCTGCAAACACGAACGTAGTAAAGCATGAAAATTAGTGTAAAATATGGTCCAATTAAATATTATAGTTTATTAATGTGATCGATAATTGTGATGAAATACTTTGATAAATCTTGGTGAAATGTACGTTTGCAGCAAATATTTGGTAATTTCTATATACATTTTCGAACTAGTTTCAGTTTTTTTTTAATGTAATATAAATAGTCTCATAAAGCTTATGATTATAGCGCTTCTGAGATTTGAGAAAACTGTGCGCGACAGATATATTTATAAAAATTTTCTATGATAGTTATTTCCGAATGATGGTACATTTGTCCTTCTTCTTTTCTAAATTCTTCTATTTTTTTTTCTTGTTTTCTACATAAAATTGAAACCTGAATTTTTGTCTAGAAAACTTATCAGTTCTAATATTTCTGAAAGAAATTATTTAAAAGATCGATGGGGAAAATGAAACAGGATTAGAAAATTAAGAAGTTGCAATTATAGTTTGCTAAGTGCGTTTACGTCGTGATACGTGAATTATTTCAATGTCATTCATATTTATATTTCATTGTTCTTTGTTGTACTATCCATCTTATCCACTGATTTACGACGAACCTACAGCGAGTACGTATTCTCCATTATAGAACGGCGCATGTATTTTTTCACTGTTATCCTATTGTTCTGGTATTTTGCCAGGACAAGCAAGCAAAGATATATGGTAAAAATATGTCTGCATTTAACAAATGATTTTGCGTTCCTATAGTACCGTTTGAAATACGACGACAATTGAAGAATTCATATGGAATAAAGCGATGACTCCGCCATAGAATTGTTTGAACAGAGAATTTTTCGTGGAACGAAGAAATGTATGTAAGCGATTTTGAAATAGAACGAGAATAAAAATGTTATATCAGATATATGTAGATAGATAATTAAGATTTTTAAATAAACTATAAAAGAGTAAAATGTTCTTAAATGTTAAGTCGGATAATTAAATCGAAATGAAATACAATTTCTCCTGGTTGGGAAAATATTTCAAATTCGATTGGAACTTTAATCTCGTTCCTTAGATATTGTTTGGTGCGTTGTTGTTGCGAGTTAAATAAAAATTAATTATGTTACTGACGACAGTCGAGACTTGGTTCACGTTCGTGCTAGACTTTTATTTTGTACAAACCTTATTTGGGAGAGAAAAAGGCAACTAATTTATTTTTCAAGTAAAATGGAGATAAGGTAAATCGATTTTTTCTTCGTCAATACGATCATATCTGATTTATTCGTGGCAACGTTGTTTGTTGTTATTCATAGAACGTTTAATGCATATCTGAATACGCCAGACTGGAAATCGGAGTATTATAATATAAGTGGAAGGATATTCCTAGAAATCTGCCCGGCTAAGTAAATATTTTGTTGTTTCTCTGTATTCGTACTTCCACTGCGACGTCAACTTCGCATCGTTATATCGCAGGGAAAGAGAATTATTTGGAAGAAATTGAAAACGATATTACGTGAAATATGTTTGAATACTCGTTTACCCTCTAGCTATTGCATGCAATGAGGAGTGTACGCAACTTTGATTTTTCTACTGTGCGTCTCTGTCATCTCATGGAAGCTACTTGCCCAAAGCGTGCTGAAATAAGTATACAAGTGAACTATATTAAATAAACGTATGTTTTACTTCTACCCACAGATTAATTCTAAAGAGAATCAAAATTTATATTTATGAAATACAATTGAAATTTATATTTATGTTTATTCGTACTATTTTATCATATCGATCGTTATTAGTTTACGATGGAGTTAATACTTAATTTAATAATAATTATATTAATATTAATAATGTAGTATCGTGGACAAGGGGCCTGGGGGTGTCGGGCGAATTATAAACAAGCGGTTGCGGAACATATGCGTGGTGGGGCTAAGACAAAAGACAAGGGATTGCTAAGGGACGATAGACGAATTGACAGTCACTGTGAGTTGAGAAGTCAGGGAGTGTTGGTAGCGTTGTCGAGAGAGCCTTGAATCTGTGGTGACGAGAGTTGCAAATTAATTATCTAGTTGTCTTAATTATAGTACGTTACCCTGATTAGTTCAAGTTAAACAACCATCGTTTTCTGTTTAATCAACATCTGCTTAATCCATTTATTATAAATAAACTAATTGTAGCATAAGATCCTACAATAATAATATTACGATAAAAGAATCTTCTTCTTCCTTCGTGTCACTAATGTTTCAAACATTCATCCTTACTCTCTGTATTTGTATTACATTTTATCAACAATTCGGTACATCCACGTTCGTAATAAAACATTCCTATCCAATATAACAATACAGCACTACGTAAAATAGAAATGCGGCACTATTCTAATACGTTTAGTCGTATACATACAATAGCGCACAGATATGGCAGATATTCCACATTCTTATTGGCGTTCGTGTACGCGTTTTAACGACTCCATTTTTAGAAAATCGACGGGTAATTTAATTTTGCAACGGAATGCGTGGTTCAGGCAAATACATGCGTGTACCACATACCAGCGGAAGAGCATCTCGCGCCCCCGCAATAACGGCTTCTCGAAATTAATTGTACGACCGCCCATTAAGATTCATGCGCACGCTCGTACCGAAAGAATAGTCCGCTACATTATCTCGTCACGCAAGAGACCATTCATTCCATAGAACGGCTCAATTATTTCCTCCTAGCTCTCTTAATCTGTTTAATCTACGATTCCGTCTTTATCCTGCGCATCTCAGCCTCGCGTCAGATATTCCTGGCGCGGTAATAGTTACGTTATATCGTGCTGCGTCGCGAATTTTCACGCGAGTAGTTAGTTCGGTTGTTCGCGATTTTTGTTAATAATTCTGACTGTGCTTTATGACACGGATTGTACAATTGCAGGAGTTTCTGCAATCAGGAGACACCTCCGCTTTTTAAAAGTTTGAGTAAACGAGCAAAAGTCAACTAGGTACCGAGTATTTTTCCAAACGATTTTTACGGATCGGTCATTTCGATCAAAATTAAAGAACAAGTAGAAATACCATGTAATAACGAATAATAGGTTTCGTAAGGTAACAAGTGATTCGATTGATGTTTATGCAAAATACGTATATTATTTCAATAATGAATTACTTTTCAAATAATCTTAAAACGTAATTGTAGACTTGAGCACATCTTCTGCATTGTTTCTTCAATATCTGCATGGATCGTAACTGGATTAAGTGAAATTGTTTTTGTAGAAAGTAAATTGAAAGCTAAAGGATATGAGGAGATGTTACATGGCTAATTATTGCCTTTCGTGAGAGAGATAGCAGACAAAGGACCAATTTTTTAACGCGGCAATGCTTCCATTCGTACAGATGTCAATACAAAAATATGCTTTTAGGATTTCGATGAGCAGCATTGAGAATCGTGGAATGGAATTATTACGATGAGCTACGTTAAATACTGGTTTGAACCCTGAAATTCTAAGGAGAAAAGTTTACGATCGGGAGAAGCCAGCTATAGAAAATATCGTTGAACTTAGGAGATGAATAAAATCTGCGTGAGCGGATATTCAAAACGAAGCTTTAAATAAGTTGGTAGATAATATGCCTGAAGGATCGATAAAAGTAATAAAAAATGAACAGAAATTCACTGAATATCGAATAGAAAGGTAACATCGTTAACATTGAGTTTACATCTTTCCGCAAGCAAAAGTACAATTTCAAGAAAAAATCTAATGGCTCTCAAACTTCAGTTTTGTGTTATACTACAATATGAAATTATATAAAAGATTTAGCCAATTTTTGTTTCAATATTGTGAAAAATCTGAAAATGGAGTTGCGTTTCTAATTGTTCACGACACGTTAATCCACAAGCTTTCTTTCCCCCGGAAAAACTCTTTTCTTCTACAGTGTATCTATCGATTTGTAGAAACCTGAAACTCGTTATGATTTCTAGAAAATTAGGAATTCTTTTCGTAATTACTCGAAAATGGAACGAAATGGATAAAAATGCGTATAGAAAATCTGAAACGAATAGAATTAGCAAAAAATTCTGCCAAGTTAAGTTAGCTGGAAACTAACTACACGCACGATTATCTCAACTTAGTCGAATAGCCCAGTCTTCGTACGAAAGAAGATCGTTCGTAAGGAACTATCTTACAAGTACTGGTATTAAAAATAGCAATAGAAACTTTCGAATGGAAATGCAACGATCTTCTTCAGTTTCTATCTTCGCATTCTAACTTTCTTGCGAGACGCCATCTCCAGCTTTCCCACTTTTTCGTTGTTCTGCTAATCAAGGCTCGTTCGTAAACGTCTTAACACGTGGCGATTCGAGAAGGTTCTCGGTGTCAAAAGCCTGGCGTACCCTTTTGAAGTTGGCTTTCGCCAGCAAGAACAACTGTCTGGATGGAACGAGGGTGGTTTGTCCAATGCAGGATACAAATCCTCGCTTGTATCGTAGGATTCGCTTTGGCATCTCTATCCGGAGGAAGACTCGGCCCCATTTCGAGTCGGATTATGCGTCATTCGTCGAGCGGCAGGAAACGGTCGAAACGGAAGCCGGTTATCTGTAGGACGAGTGTCAGCCACAGCCATGACAGTCCTTTCCGTCTATCTATATCATCGTCGTAGTTTGGACATTGTTTTGACTTCTGACAGGGCCGACATGCAAATCAGGATTTCGATAATTGCAGGGATTGCTTTGAATGTCCTAGACGAGGCGTAGGCGTATCAGCCATTTCTCGTTAACCGTGCCATCGTTCTGTCCCTTTATCGTGCTGTGACTTCTGATGCCGCTCCTCGGGAACGCAATTGGACTGGATATATTTGGTTTTCAGTAGATGGATTAAGAAAATGTTTCGTGGTAAACAACGTTTGTACGTGTGATAGACCTTCGTTTATTGGGGCGAAATTTCAGTCTATGCTGGATTAACTGGACTTCTGCCGGTTGCACTCGTTTACCTGAACGCCAGCGTCTGTCATGTGAAAAGTAATAAGTTGGAAATAGAAATTTCTACGATGTGTTAGAAATTCGTTGATTGATTCGGCATCTGACTCTGAGTGAACACATAGTTGCACAATATTAAGAGATATTAAATAATTTAAATGGTACTTTTAATGAAAATTTTGGAAAAGACATTTCGTCTTTGCTATTAATCGTCAAATGCTATTAATCGTTACTTATTTATTGATTTCCTTTGATTTTATTCACGAAGATTTCTAAATTCTAAATTACTTTGAGACTGTTATAGTACGGTATAATCTTCCTAATTTAATTATAGTTTGAGCTTCATTCCTTACTTCCATTTCTATCGCGACTTTCTGTTACGATCATATGTGCAATTTTGAAAAATGCGGTTAAACATCTATCCGAACTACCATATTAATATACTACAAATTAATTAATATAAATGCGTTATTACTGACAATCGGTATATATAGATACTCTCTGTCATCTAAATATAATAGTTGCAATTCCTAGCCAGAAACCCGCGCATATTAATGCAGCGTGTTTACTCAAACAGTATACTATTAAACAATAGATAGCTGTTTAACCATAATTAATATTGGTTTGTATAGTAAGTTTGGATGATTCAAAATGTTTCGTTCATCCATATACGTGTACACATGCATAACAATCACAAAGCTGTGTATTTTTGATACGATTTACCATTAATGCAAAATGTTACGAGTAATTAATTATCAAAGTTTATATATGCGATTGCTTTTATGAAATTTATTTTTTCCAAAGTTTTATTCAAGTTACCGTAACGATCGATTTTGATCGATTGAAGAACGGTGGATATTTCATCTCTTTAAAAATTTTCTTCCATCAATTTCTTCGATTCACGAGCGATAAATTTGATAACTTAGTGTTTCATGCGCATGAGTAGACATACGAAATTTTAAGTGAAATTTTATATCGAAGAATTTATATGTACCGATCTGTTGAAAGAATTATACGATTTAAATACGTTACGCTATTCGAGATATTGAAAATGCTTCGAATATTTCAAATATTTCGAAATTTGTCGAGTGTCTCTTAATAAAATTAAAAACAATCACATACTTTCAAAGCGATTCGAAACAAATACGTAGATAATATATTTTGCATTAATTCGATTTTAATTTCAAGTGCAACTTCATCTACGTGCTCCATTTCTGGATGATTAGTTGAAGATTTCATGTAGACAACAACGTACGTGTACACATTTTTTAACGTTACAATATGTTTCTGCATAAAACAATATGAATGCCATTAAGTGATAGACGTGTTCGAACACATATGCACTAAACATCACCAATTTTATAACAATTTTAACTCGGAACGCTAGAATATACCTTTGTAACAGAAATAAAAAGGACGTTTTGAAAAAATATATTTTCAAAGCACGTACAGACTCATTCACAAATACAATTCTTTTCCCGATGAATTTCGTCTATACTAGTGCAAAAAATAGAAACTTTTGTGACGCTCCAGGGCTATTTTATACATTTGAGATTTTCTGAAAATCAAAACAAATGAAACTTGAAAAATAATTTTAAATCAGAGAAGCTTCTTCTCTCTCTCCCTCTCTGCTAAGAAATTTGACTTTTGCCACTTAAGCGGTTATCTACAAATAATCTTCGATTGCTATTTTCCAAAATTCGTGATTTTTAATTTGCGTGCTGCATCTGAACGCGCATTCTCAACCAATTCACTTGCTACATCCTGGACATACGCAGCGAACGTGTTAAAAGGCTTCGGTGCAATTTAACCTGCTTGTCACTGCGTCGTAGTTGGAATCTAGGGAGCAATACACTCGTTTCGAGGCATAGACTAATCACCCAGATACTCGCGAGAGATTCAGCTCGTACGCGACAGTAACTGTCCCGTAGATTGGTTTCTACAATGGCTTTAATATCGAACTGTTATCTACGACTGCAATTTCACACAATTAGAATCCTTTTGCGCAATAATTTACCAACTCGTATGAGTGAACTGACAAGCCATAAATCGTAGCTTATAGACTGCTATTTTACGATCTCAGAATTTTATGGCAAACGGGGTAGTCACTTCTGGTTTGTCGAATTTGCTTCGAAAATTCCATGTGTCCTTGAATAGAAACTAAATAGAAATTTGATTAATTGTACAAATATTATAACAAGTATCGCATTTTGATTATTTCGTATGTCCTTACGCATTGTGCGCGATTCATCTGTTTTTACGCGTTCAAACTTCTCGTAAATGCATAAACAATTAATTAATTTCGTTGTGTTCCACGTGGAATTTACATCATTTTCAATTAAAAGACTGTTTTCTATATTTTGCACTACTTCAATTCCTCAATTCGAAGTATCTGTTCGCTGGAAAACAACGATTCTGAGTTTGCCATATTGCGTTTATTAAAAAGTACAAATTAAATTTCCCGCTAATAAAACGTTGCCAATTATTCGCCGAAGGTACGTCGAAATGAAAATTCCGTTTCACATTTATTTCGCTCGTTCGTTGAATAATTTTACAGGGATTACTGCAGTTCTTAATGAAATTTTTGTTACAATTTTTCATCATAGTTTGTTGTCGTTTGGCTGAAATACTTAACGATGTGCGTAAGGCCTGTTTCGATCTCGTTTTTTATGAGACGCTGCAGCAAAGCTCCAGCGTTGGTTAATCTACGAGTTACAAACATGGTGGCAATTAAATCGGTAAGAACGTTTAATATCTGACGGCAGGCAGCATTATTAATCGCCAAATTCTGGTAGATTAAATTAACTGGAAACGCGTGCCATTCTGTGAATATCCTCGGATTAATTTCAAGCCGTTGATAAAGTAAATAACCGATCGGTCTGAAAATAAAGTTCGTTGCAAGTTGCCCAGCAAAAACTCGACGATGGAGTCGAATCGGTCGTTAATTACCAGAGAAACTTCTGTTCCGGTAAATGAGCGGGCGGGAAAAAATTCGCGAATCTGGGACTTCGTCTGCAAATGAACTTGCCGCTGCACGTCGAGGAAATTACGTTTATTTTCTAATCTATGTCGCGGACAAGTTTCCATAATAAGCCCCCGTATCGTGTAATTTAATATTTGCTATAATCATATTAATATCTAGTTCGATCAAAATCATATTATATAACACTAGAACTACCGATAGTTAACACGAAGTTACTTGTACCAAAATCAGTCAACATGACTGATCTTTAAAAAATACGTAATAATAGAATATTTTTATAGTTATTGATTTATTACTTTCTTACAGAAAGAATTCCACATCACGTAGTACATTTTTGGTATTATTAATCCATCTGGGATCATGATCGACCTAAAAGAGAGTTGACACATTTAAAAAATTGTAGAACCAGTCATTTTGAGTGCTGTGGCATTTCTAGCGTTAGCATCTAGCGATCTAGCGATCGATCCGGAATTTTTCTGATAACTGAGATCATCATATAAACGATACGCAGTAAAAGTTTTAAAAACGTGTGGGAGGTTGTACAAAACAAGGAAACTGGTTAATTGGGGTTCAATAAACAGATTGCAGGACTCTTTTACACTTTAACAAGTACTAGTCATTTTGACTGGTATTGGTATGAGTAGCTTTGATACAAAATTATTTTCAGTTTGAATACATAAAAAGCAAGATAAAGTTCATTATATTATTCTTCTAGTTATCGTTGCGAAAGTCATTACATCATTGCGGAGAAAAAATATAACATGGAGTAGGAATTTTAAAATAAAATTGTAAAACCAGTCAGTTTGACTGATGTGGTAGTTCTAGTGATAATTATAACAAGCATAACATATAAAGTAGAAAAAAAAATAGAAAAATGATATTCAGGTAAGAGAGGACGAAGGTTAAATTTTGTTTGTCAAATGACACGTGATTGTGAATTCATCAAACGCAGAAAATTTATGGTTTTCGACATACTCACGTGTCTTTAAAGAATCGAAGGTGATGTACATGTACGTTTCTCGGAATTCAAAATTTGAAAATCGAAAGTTAAGGGTGGAATATTAAAACAGCGATGGTCTGAGCGAAGATTAGAAGCCTGAGAAGGATAGAAAAAAACCTTGAAATCAAAAATCATTTTCCCTTACAAGAGTATCGTTCATGCTAACGAAGGCCCATCAACGATAAATCAGCGCAGCGATACGCGTCAATATAAATCCTGATATCGCAGCTAGCAATCATCTGCACATTGAAGTTAATAACATCAAATGACAGACCATATTCGAAGCGGATGCATTTCTTAGTTCCGTCAATTAATTAATTCCTCTGTTAATTAATTCGTTTTAATTAGATTAAAATTTTTCTTCTCGCGGGATTTTAATTCGCCTGACGACTCGTTCTCGTTATTACCGTAGAGATTGCCGCGAATGTTTAAGATTGTCGAATAAATATTTGAAATATATTTAATTTAATACATTCGAATAATAAACGTAATGTGAAAAGAATATGTGGAGGCGAGATTTTTAGAAAAAATATTTATTTTATTTCATTATTTCTTATTATATATTATTAATATTTATTTATTCATTTTTTGGTAACAATAAAAGCAAATGATTTTTATGAATATTTGCTAAATTAAATACTGATTCTATGAGACTAGGCGAATGGATAGATAGTGTTGAAGTGCAAATATAATTTTTTTATTTCAGTTCTTGTTGTTTCTTGTATATTATACGAGTCTTGCGATCATCTTTGACATTGTAACCATTGTTGGCGTGTTGCACGAAATTTGTCATAGTTATCAGAAAAAAATTAGCCGAAAGCTAAGAATTTTTCGTAGAGTTTCATAAAGTAAATAGTTTGCGGTAGGTTTTGAAAGGAAGACATGAAAAATTGGAAAGTTCTAGCATTCAGAAAAAAATGTACGTTTTTCGCAGATAAATTGAATTTATATTGCTTTTAAAAAATATTACTAATAGATGATGAAATAAAAATTTGACGTTCAATCCCTGAAGAAATTTGCAACAAAGTGAACGAACTTCGTTCAAAATTGATTAATCAATTAGTTTTTTAGCTGTCGCGCGCCAGCTTATGAAATTGTTAAACGTGGCAGTTAAAAATTTTGTTAAAAGAGGAGAAAAATTGGAAAAAAATTTACGTTTGTACTTGAATTTGTTGTTAGATTTACATCCCGAAAAGGTCTGGTCCCATATGACTAGTAAACAAAACTAAACAAGTCTAAACACAATTTATAAAAATCATGTTTCTATTGTTGGCACACGTTTATTGTTTCTTGTTTATAGAAATGTGATAATTGATATTCTAATAATTTTTGCAATTAAAATCAGAATACAGGAACCTCTGTGATACACTCGTGAGCCGCTTATATCTACACACTCGAAGCAATTTGTAGCAAAAATGCGAAAATTTTGCTAAACTCTTCGTACGAATTCATGGAGAATTAATAATCGCGAAGGAATTTGAATTATCTGTTAAATTTACATAATCTGTAAATCGAGCAATCTTAAAGGGATTTTTAAATTTTTTAAAGATTTCCTCAGTAACAGATTTTTCAAACTTTGTACCGCCTTAGCTATAAAAATTGGAATTTACATGGATACATATGTAACGATAATACATAGAAGCAAATTAAATATTAAATTTTAAGCTTGCAGAGGAAAAGAATGACAGGAAGAAGGACAAAGTTAATGTTACAGCGGCAGATGTACTCAAGTATCCACCTATAACCTTACCGAGATTTAAGATATTCGGTTGCTGGGAACTTAATTGCGGTTCTTAGCCATAAAGCGACTCGTAAACCTCGAGATAATGTAACCCAGCACGGAATATAAGCTTTTGTAATCGAAATAAAGATCATTAGAATCCATACACTTCTGCCAGCAAGATGCGAGTTTAATAATTCTGTATCGAAAAATTCTCGTATTTTCAAGACAAAGACAGCAAACTCCTTGGTGTTTGAAAATATTCCATTGTAAGAATATTCGGAGAAATTGTAATCAAGACTTATCATTTGCAGATGATTTTTATACTCGCACGTTTCGAATAAAGTAATCATTCTTAAACGTTCCGATAATTTCTTAATCTTTTTTTGGGTTGCAAATTTTCATAATTCAAAGTTCAACATTTAGAACAAGTAAGATTAATTATTGAACAACCGGGAATCGAACAATCGATAGAATTTCTCCTAAATACCGGACATCGAAGTAGTCGACCAAAACTTGCCGCCTTTTCGAAACGAAATTCCGTGATCCTCGAATTTCTACACTTCAACGTTGCTTCCATTTTATCAAACAAGAAGCATTCACGTTTGACATGAAATTAAAACGAGAAATCGTACGAACCAATAAGAATCTTCGTATATTTTGTTCGAGTTTTGTAACCCCAGAAACACTTGCAACGTTAGAAAAATAGAGCCGGGTCGAAAATGACCAACAGACTGGACAAGGGATAACCTTAACGAGCATCAATTAAGCAACGCGATACAGTACGATTACTGGAATCTGCCCATCCTGATTCCCCCGTGAGGCATTAGTCTGCAAGCTTCCCTAACTTCAGACGTATTACACGAACAGCGTCAAGGCTCATAAGCTTCACACAAATGTCTCGATTTATCTAATTGATCGATCGCAGCGACGCGGTCGCTGCTACGAGACGGCTGCTACCGGACCTCTTCGTTTCGCTTGTAAAGTAAATTGCGGACGCTTCAGGGGATTTCTTTGCGGCAGGGATCTTGTTGGATTTTCTTCCGCAAGGAACGCTATCTTCTTAATGCCACCGATGCTGCTTGCTTATATATTTTTGGCTGTTTCGTGGCACGAGATTAAGTTCTTCTTGAAGTTTCTTGCCAGAAAGTAGGGCAATGGTTCACGAGGATAGAAATTTGCGAGAAAAAATTAATTAACTTTTGTTAGAATGGAGGAAATGTAAAAGAGTCTGGGCATTTGTGCTCCGCTCGAAATATTAGTTCGTCGGAATACGAATCTGGAAGCTTCGATATAGGGAATTAACCGATAATAATATTATTAAATAGGTGTGCGCATTTTATATAAACAACTCATAAATCGTGGATTTTTTTTTCAAATTATCTGTGCAAAGAGAGTTATGCAATATCAGATATAATTAAGACAGTGTAGAGTAATTTGTATTAATTGGTTATGCGAGCTTAAAACGTTTAATATTTATTCTTTGCGTTTAAACATTTCATTGTTTGTTTTGAATTTATATTTTGAAAAGTATAAACTAGAAGATGCAAATACGATGCTGACAATAACTGAGTAAGAAGCGACAGCAGTGGCAAGTAGTATAGCGCCGTCTATAGTCAGACATTCTATACAAAAGCCTGGACACTGTAGTTCCAGTTACAATTGCAGTAATATCTTTCTGAATTTAATACAGCGGAAAAATTGAAAAAGTTATTTGCATGTAGTGGAAAAATTCGTTTACGTTAGTGAAAATAGGCAGTATAATTATGATAAGCTTTACTAGATATTATTAAAATTATGATGAACATATACAGAGTGGTTGGTAACTGGTGGTACAAACGGAAAGGAGGTGATTCTACGCGAAAAAAGAAGTCGAAAATATAGAATAAAAATTTTTCGTTTGAGCCTTTGTGTTCGAGAAAACCGACTTTGAATTTTCGCTCGGTACGCGTACACCTTATCACGTCTCGTTATAACGGATCTCACTGTAGATCGTTGTCTCGATGGAAAAATTCAAAAAAAAAAATAAAAAAAAAATTTTTATTCTATATTTTCGACTTCTTTTTTCGCGTAGAATCACCCCCTTTCCGCTTGTACCACCAGTTACCAACCACCCTGTATTATGCACGTATTTCATTTTTTAATCTACTTTTCAAAAGATTGTAAAAGATGAGTGGAGTTTTAAGGTTAATAATTGCTTTTTGAAAATCAGTCGCCACGATTTTTCCAACACTTCAGATAATCAAACGATTCCGGCGGAAGAATGTTTCGAACGAAAGTTAAATCAGCTTTCGATCGGCTACAAATTGCAGTGTTAAGAACTTGAAAAAAATTCCACTTCGATGAGAAGTTAAGGTGATCTGTATTTTTTTTATTTTTCGATGCATTTTTTTAATTCTCTGCGAGAAAGTATTAAGGTACTTAGGCGGAAGAATGATTAGTTTAAAAGATATTTTAACTTTAATGTCGGAAAACTTGTCGTATGAAAGACAGGAAAAGATGTACTTTTCCGTTTTTACGTTTTCCTCGTTTTTCGCGCGACAAGCTTTAGTTTAACCTAAAGTTTACTTGAAAAATCGGAGCGACTGATCTCTACACCACCCTGTATAATAGTTTTCCTCGTATCGAATTCCTTCGATCGTAAAACTAAACGATGCTTCCTAAAAGACACAGCTATTCGTTCAAATAGAAATGGTCGCACATCGCGCTTAATCAAGTCGAGCGAAATAAAAGTTCGCTAATTAGCAGACATTCCGCGGAGGTTGGTGGTTGGCCAGTCACTTGTGTCATTCTTCACGGTCACGAAATTCGAAGCTGACCGTGGACGGGTTCGAGGCCGCAAAGTAATTACGTTTACCCTCGTGAAGGTGAGGTGAGTAAAGAGGATCCGTTAAATTGTGCATCGGTTTATCTGGTCGTGTTCACCGTTGAATTTTTTCATCCTGAGCACTTTCGAGACTAACTAAATAGAAAAAAGGAGCAAAACTAGCGTGCGAACGAATAAATTCTACAATATATACATAATAGTTATATTATATACAGGGTGGTTTATAACTGGTGGTACAAGCGGAAAGGGGGTGATTCTACGTGAAAAAAGAAGTCGAAAATATAGAATAAAAGTTTTTTTTAATTTTTTTTTTAATTTTTCCATCGAGACAACGATCTACAGTGAGATACGTTATAACCGCACGCGTACCGAGCGAAAATTCAAAGTCGATTTTCTCGAAAACAAAACCTCAAACGAAAAATTTTTATTCTATATTTTCGACTTCTTTTTTCGTGTAGAATCACCCCCTTTCCGCTTGTACCACCAATTACCAACCACCCCGTATATTCAATATTTTATATGGTTCGCTTTTCTAGCTAAATAAGTGCGAGAAAAATATAAATATATTATATCGTGTTGAAGTAACTACTTCATGAAAGACTCTACATCTTTATTTATGTATATCCGTGACCTGGAGACTGCTTTATGCAGAAATATTCCAAATAAGAAGCGGTGCATATTATTGTACCCTTGAGTATACATTATGTTTTGGGTTACAAGGTCTAGGAACAAAGGAACTAATAAACAGATTTCTATTTATGTTCCCTGTAACCTCTAGCCAAAGCTATAAGCTTAACTTTTTTGGTAATGTCCTTTTGCTATAAATATATGAACTTGTTCCCTATCATTTCATTGTCTAATAACACTAAAAGAGTAGGAATCTGAATCAGCATAAACTTGTACATTATGCTTATAATTATACCTTTAATTATTTCAATATATATAAAAAATAGAAAAAGGACCAAAGAAAAATCTGCAGGAGAATCAGTAATACAATATAGGTAAGATAGACAAAAGACTTTGTTGCGATAAAAACAAACTTATCACTACACGTGACAATTGTGTGCTATGAAAGAGGCTAATTGGAATGTAAATCAGAAATAAGAAGAAAAGGTAAAGCTGAGAACTATCTATGTGATCAAATCAGAAAATTATGTGACTAGATAAAGACAAAACTAGGAAAATCAGGGGTAGAATAAAGATGGGTAGCGTTTCTAAAGTGCCCTCCTTGCAAAATCGTGCCAAAACTCTAACTGCGATTGTTTAATCAAAGAAAAAATGGACTTGAACTTGAACAACTTCTATGAGGCAAGACCCTCGTTTACTTTTGGTAAAAAAGAGTAGCGACGACCATCGATCAGGATGAAACATTTGTTTGATAAAACAGTTTCTCGCTAATTTTCTCTGACAGAGGTTTCCTAATGTCTTTTGTTTCATTTTCTAATTTTTTCTAATGTTGTTGGTTTGAAAGCGATACGTCTGCTAATGTTTTGTTTTGTTTTGTTTGGATACACATAATTGAAAACTTCTTCAAAACAACGTAAAATTTTTAGAAGAGTGAAGAAACTTGACTTAAAATTACTTTCGAAATTTTATTTGTTTTGATTGACATAAGATTTTAATTACAAAATTTTCTATTTCTCGCACTAATACAAATTCATCAGAAAAAAATTGTATTTGTAGAAAAGCTTGCATACGCCATCTCTTAATGAGATGCCTTCTCTTTGTAGAGAAAATTGAACGAAAATTGAATTAAATTTGCAAGTGCTGTAAGTACCAATCCCATTTGTCCCCAAATAACTTGCATAGAAACAGAAAATACGTTTTTTTTTTCAAAATGTTGCTTTTATTTTTGTCAGAAAAGTATATGTTATAATGCTTTTATATTATAATGAAATTTCTCCTAAATTCTACACTACGGTATTCCCATTGGCACATTATACGATAAGGAAAAAAATTTTTTTATTTTTTCCACTTGCAGTGCCATCTACAAGAAATCTTCAATCGTAATCGTATCAATTCTCTAGGGGCAGAAGTTTTAATTACATTTCATCAAAATTATTATTTATTCTTATTACTAACTATTATTTATTTTCTCTGTTGTTGAAGCTATGATACATTTACGAATTATGAAATATTTAACAAATTTCGCAGGACGTCTGAATAAAATTTTTTATAGATTGCCGGGTCATCGAGAAGTGTTTATAAAAAGATAATGCTCTCGTTTTTATGCAATTGCAGAAGATCTCGGGACAAGTGGTTTATAAAAATTTTACGATAGACCGCCGTCACGGGCCTCCTTAAACGATACGAGCAAAGCAGATGGCACTCGTAAAATCGAACTTTCATATTTGATGTGTTGTTTATACGTATTTTAGCGTACGGTTTCCGTTCGTTGGTGGTATTATCAAATTGTAATGAGAACGTGGAAGTGGTATTTTCGCCAGGTCATAGTAAATACCATTAAAATTTGATCATATTTAGTGGCATTAATTCGCGAGCTCACACGTGCGGAACTTGGACGCGATTTAATTGCCACTGTACGCGCTGGTGCATCGATAATTTTTTCCTAAAATATTGAAATTTCGGACAGAATTTTGTGAAACTCGATCGGAACGCTCTGCATCAACGAACGAAATTTTATTTACAACTGTTGAATTAATTTTTCCAAGTTCGATTACGATATGTTTGCGTGAATAAAGAGGAACATATTGCATTTTTCCGAAGGTCGACATAACTATTTGCAGTAGAAAATGTGCGTAAATTTGTTGTATCGTGTTGGAATTCGTTAGAAAATAATAATACAAAGTTTTATATCATTGTACCAGGCGTGTTTATAGTATGGAATTGTTTGAAAGAATTTTAGCGTCCAACACTTTGGCAAATGTACAGTGTGATAGCAAAGTTTCTGAAATAATCAAATAGAAATAACACTACATCAACAGCTCATTGAAATTTCGTTATAATTAACAATTTGCGAGTGTAGTTTTGATTTTATGATACTGAACGTTTTAAACGCGTTTAAACACGTGATTATTTCTGTAAATATGAAAAATGATTCTGAAAAAAGTTTCAAATTAAAGTTATTTGACTTCATGAGAGAAACTTAATAAGATATTTCAATTTCTTGTTTTACATTTTTATTTAAAGAGATCCTAATGGGACTTATTTTAATGGAGCTATCCACTTTTTTACACACCATTCGATGCACTTTCTAATTCTGTACAAGTAAGTAGTCAGGTATTTATCAAGTAGTCAGGTATCGACAAATGATTAATTAAATGGAAGATGTTTTAAATTTAATGTTTCAAAACGTATCGTACGAAGGACAAGGAAAGCATCAACGAAAAAGCACCGTGTTCTTTTCCTTTCTCTTGCATACGATAAGTTTCACAACATCGAAGTTGAAAAGTCTTTCAAACTAGTCATTTTTCGTCACAAATATCTTAATACTTTTTCACAGAGAATTAAAAAGTGCATCGACTAGCTTATCAAAAAAAGTGTATAGTTTGATTTAAAAAGTAACATTGGCTTTGAAATATCTTTAAACAAGAATGCAAAAAAAAAAAAATCGAAATATCTTTTTCTAAGTTTCCCCATTAAAGTCAAACAACTTTCATCTGAAACATTTTTTCGCGCTTCTGATATTTACAGAAATAATCACGCGTAGACGTTTAAAACGACGCGTTATATGGTATTCTTTGAAAGAACAAGCTGAGACTATTCTCTTATTAATCAGTCGATCCCTCGAATAAACATTTCGTGTAAAATCATGCGATACAAGCGATAAATTATCCCAAAGGACAACGTAAATCGGGTACATTGATCACCATTTAAACAGGGCTTAGCCGTAAAGTAAATTTAGTACCGCGCGCGATAAGGATCAGCACCGTCTACATCTCAATGATATTCGAGTCTGGTTTCCGCTATTCCATTCCGCCTGGCTCACGGAAAAAATATCGATATATCTTAACCGGTGTAACAGATAGCGAAACAATGTCCATGTACCATCACGACCATCTGAAAGCACGTAGTTCGATTGTCGAAATAGTCTATAGAGCGCATATAATTTCGTTTCACTCTAATAATAAATAAAATAATAATCGTGATAGTCGCGTCTCGTTATACAAGACCGTGGATATTTACGCATTTAGAGGAAATTTAATATAAAAACTATTTAATAGCAAATATCGAAAGTACGGCGTATCTGTCTCAACATTCAGAGCACGAAATAAATGTCTGCCCACGATTCATTTTTTTAATTGGATTTATAAAAATAGGAATTCGCGTAAGAATCCGCAGTCCGCTGATTACGATGCTAACAAAATTCCTAAAACGAAAAATATTTCGTCTAACACGATATATTCGTAATATAAGTATCCAAATACTTTTGCGCGCCAGTGTGTCTTCTCTGACGTGAAAACGGAGGAAATAAAGTCCAGATACGAATCTCGAGGAAGCTGGTTGGTCGTCAGATTTGCAGGGCAAGGTCTCCGATCGTGTCACATATGTTCAGAATTCGAGGAAACTGGCGGTAAGTGCTCTTGGAAATGTCGTTAGTCGTTAAAAGCGAATGGAGCATGGCAGAATTACGATCGGCGCCGAGCAAATAAATCATATTGTATTTTCGTGCGGGTGCATCCTTTCGCGCGAGAATGGTCGTTTTCTGGAAACGCGCTGTAAAAGCGGATGGTCGGCATTCGAATTTTATT
Organism: Bombus vosnesenskii; assembly: GCF_011952255.1. Taxonomy (NCBI): domain Eukaryota; kingdom Metazoa; phylum Arthropoda; class Insecta; order Hymenoptera; family Apidae; genus Bombus; species Bombus vosnesenskii. Next base: position 455,776 of record NW_022884350.1, read on the forward strand.
GCGTGACACGTGTACCTATATTGTATGCATGTTTTGATGTGTTTGATTCTTTTCTTTTTTCCCCTCGTTTTTGTTTTCTCTTTTTTGTTTCATTTTTTCCATTCGGTTTCGAAGCACAGATTCCGCGTGATTTATAAACAGATTTCGTGCCTGCAACGCTACGATCTAGTAGAAGTATGCACGCACATACACACACACGCACGCATATATATATCGTGTTTCAAGATAAATCGTTTTCCCTATCCTTTTTTTTTTTTTTTTTGTTTTGATATTGGTAGTACGGAATTGGGATATGTGGAATGCTCTCGAAACGTAGTTGCACATATTATATTTTGAATATTTCTGGTTCCCATTCGCGAATAAGCTAGATTTGTGGTGCACGACAGAAAGCGAAATACGAATTAGACTCGTTTTCAGAAATCTTCTTTCCACCTTTTATTTTCCAAGACTGTGACGATCGGATTGTTTCGCTTGTAATCATCGTAATATGTCGTTAGCTTTTTTTTTTTTGTGGAAGCTATAGTTATTAAAACAGAGAAGAGGAGCGTTGCTGTTAAAGTTTAGGAACTACCAAAAAAAAAAAAAAAAAATAATAAATAAATCACTTTGAACCAGTAATAGCATCAATCAGAGTGGAGTTTTCTTAAATCTATGGAGAAACACCACCTCGGGCTTGTACTCAAAGGAACTATTAAGACCCTTGTACTTAAACATAAAGCGGTTTATCATGCTTCAACCGACCAATCAAGCGAGGCGGCACAAATACTTGGAGAGAAAATCGTGTGGAAAAATTATAGCGGAGCAACCTGCGGAAGCTTAAAGCGGTTGGCCAAGTGATTAGAAATTTCAGTGTCCAAAGTCTTTCTTCCAGATATTTTCATCCGTGAATATTCCACTGTATTTCTGATTTCGATCCATTGTTGGCGTGTTGCACGGAATTTGTGATAGTCATCAGAAAAAAATTAGCCGAAAGCTAAGAAATTTTCATAAGAGAGTTTCATAAAGTAATTAGTTTGCGCTAGGTTTTGGAAGAAAGACATGAAAAATTGGAAAGTTCTAGCATTCAGAAAAAATGTACGTTTTTCATAGATAAATTGAATTTATACTGCTTAAAAAAATATTACTAATAGATCATGAAATAAAAATTTGAAGTTCAATCAGTGAAGAAATTTGCAATAAAATGAATGAACTTCGTTGGAAATTGATTAATCAATTAGTTTTTTAGCTGTCGCGCGCCAGCTTATGAAACTGTTAAACGTGGCAGTTAAAAATGTTGTTAAAAGAGGAGAAAAATTGAAATAAAAAAATTACGTTTGTACTTGAACCTTACATTTATATCCCGAAAAGGTTTGGTCCCATATAATTGGTAGTTAGTCTAAACAAAATTTATAAAAATCATAAAAAGTGATTAGAAATTTCAGTGTCCAAAGTCTTTCTTCCAGATATTTTCATCCGTGACGATTGCTGCAAATTTTCTCTCGAGTTAAACGCATTTTTTTTAAGTTAAACGCGGGAAGAAATTTATGTCGCGGTTATTGACAGATCAAAGATTTGGCTTTCTTTGAAAATAAAAACTTCCAGCGTTCTATCAACGGCTACGTGAGCGTAACGATAAACGTAACTAAAATTGTACTGTATAAAATTTTTGAAATATAAACGCGTGGATATTTAACTTTCAAGTTATACGGTATTATTAAGGCTAAACTAAATTTTTGGCTCGACGATTACCAACATAGTTTCAAAGTAGGAAACTTAGCCTGTGGCCCGGAGCTGTGTTATTTTAGGCGTCTTACAAGGGAGGTGACACAAGTTACCAATAGGATTAACCAAGCAGCAATAAACTAAGCTTGCCCTATGCAACTAGAGTAGACTGAACAAAAGAGCTAGTAATTGAAAGGAATTTGTAATAACTTATTGAATAATATACGTGCTCGTATATGTTCCTTGTCTTAAAGTAGAATATCGTATTCAGGTATTTTAGAAGACATCAATTGTATATTAATTCTTTCAAAATGGTATTATTTCTAAGGAAAAGATTTTACATGGAACGATAATTTTATTCTACTAGAGTTTTGTTTCCACACAGGCTGACGAAAGTTTCTAATACTTGCAGACACCTTTTATGGATATATCATGTGTGTATGGTTTTTTGAAATGTCAGAAATTTTATCGATACTCTTATGAGACTTGACTACCACGATTTTACTGGTCAGGTTTGAAGTATGTTTGAAAATAAATATAAAATGTACAAGATATTTACGTAGCTATACTATACAAGATAGAAGTATATATTTCTCAGAAATCATGAAAGTATTTAAACTTAAAAATTAAGTCAATTTTCCATTATGTTGAAAGAGTTCAATAAATACTTAGTAGGATCATGTTTGACACCACATTAACATTTAACATATAACGTTTGTGATATTATACTTAAGTCTTTCCTGTAAAAGGGTTAGCAAAACACGCTTATTTGAAAAATTTGATTACAAGTTTGTATAATTTGAGGACCCTTTTTCTACCTTTTCGCAAATATTCTCCTTGACGATTCCGTTGTAACGTACGAGTTAAAATTTTCCCCGGGAGAAGCGTACGTATTTAGTTACACAGAATATCATCCTGCCAGTTGGTCGGTTCATTCCGCAACGAAATTTATTTTCTCTGTTCGAAAAGGCGCGATGAAATTTTTCTCGTGGACCAATATCGCAAAACGGGTGGCAGGCGATGCCTAATTTCGAGGTCGACGAAGGCATATTAAGGTAATTCCGCCGCGTTAAAAATGAGAGCTACGAAGTCGCAATTTGCGTACTGGAATTGTACGTACGTGCGCGCGGCTTGGGATAAGGTAATATCTGATTATATAATCCGGCTGCATAATAGACTGAGAGAACAAAGAATAGAGGAAACGCGATGCGCCGCAGAAATGAAGAATCCTTTAATGAGCTGAAGTGCTTTACAAAGAAACGCGTATAATGCCGAGATTTTCATAGTACCGGATCCGCACGAGACGGACGGAAAACTATAATAAACTTTGCTCCCTGCGCGAGGAAAGAGAAAGAATAATAAGTCCGCTTTTAATACTATTTTAACGACTTTCTGAAGCGTGTGCCGCGGTAAAAAGATAAAGTTGTCGGGGAACCTTAAACGTGGACTGACGTGCTTACCTGATGAAGAGACAATTGCGAGACTTTGATGTCGGTCTTCTTCAACTTTTCCAACTTTCTCTGCCGGCACGAACGTATAGTTGGAAACGATCGATTGTTTGCCGATTTTAATATTACCTATTCTATTTCGAAACTTTTAATCCCTGAATGTCCCTCGTGTTAGTTTCGCGCACTTTTCTTGTGAAAAATTATATTACGCATTTGTGGAACTATTTTTCTGAAACTTTCTGTCTTCTATTTGTTTTCTTTTTTTTTTGCGAGAAGTGCGAAATCCCAATAAAATAGTTTTCGAAATGAATTATTTGTCGTCCCATTTCATTGACTTTCACCATTGTGTCAAATTCACCCGAGGGATATATTACTAACATGCAGAACTGAGAAACGAGTGCAGGTTAACAATTGATAAGGACTTTATGAAATGTTCATTTTTTAAGACCTGATTACGATTGCAGTAATTGATTTTCTGCAGTAGATATGCTTATAATGTACAGCTTTTGTAGACTTATACACACACACACAGACGTTGAACATTTTTAGATATTTTTATACAATTAGTTTAATGTTCTTAAGAAAATTGGAGAATCAAGCATTCTTTTTATTTAAAAAAATACTATTTGTACTGCAACAATTTAAATTATTTTGATCACCGTAATTGCTTGTCTTTTTTCATTATTTTTATCATAATATATCTTTGTTCATTCATATCTTAATTCATAAATCATTTCAGTTCGTACTTCACCTCGTTTTCTCACGTAACGAATACGAAAAAAACATCAGGATCTAAGATATTGTTCAGATGGTTTATTTTAGTGCTATTGCACTTATAATTGTTTATTATTGTCATAGAAATATGATTGCGATCATTTTCATAAAAAACCTTTTTAAATTTGTTTACATTCAGAAAATGGACGAGCCAAGTTACAAATAGCTACTAATCACAGGTTTTAAGAATAAAACATTAAATAACAATGAATGAAAACAATGCAGTTCCTGTAATTAGTATGTGTACATAATACGTTTAAATTCACATTGTAGGTCAGTAATTCGAACGTTAAACTGATGAAAAATAAACGACGACCTAGTAAGAGCTAAACCTGTCGCAATACCTAATTATCAGTTTCGGATAGTTTAAAATAATAACGCGGCGAAAATGTGATCGACCGAGATACTTTGAAATTTCAAATATCGGAAATATCAACGCGGAATCTCAAAAATTTGACAAATCTGGGAAATAATTGCTTTAGTGAATTGTTAGGTCGACAGAGAAACGTAGAGTACTGCTGGTAATTGACGTCTCGGTTTAATTATACGGCAAAGGTGTTCTACGCCAAAACGCCATCCATCACTGTTCTCGCGGTGAGGCGCAAACAATGCTCACGGCCGCCGTGAAAGAAGCAATTTTTACGGCTACCGAATTGCTGGCTCTGTCGATTGTGATTTACGATGGCAACGTACAGGCACGGAAATAGTCACTTCGTCAAGTTCGTCGCTCCACAGTCCGGCACTTCGTCAGGGTGATGCATCCTGGCCAAAGAGTTCGGTTGACCGACTCCATTCGATTATCCTGATAAAGTCGTTGATAAAGCCGGTCTTTCCCTGAAACCCATGCCGTAGGACAACGAACGCTCTTTACTTAGACGCTGATTAATGCAAGTCAGCTTCGATGGGGACCCGATGAATTATCCTCACGACGAACCGAGTAGTTGGATTACCGATGCGAGAACGATGATCCAATTATCCAGGCTCACTGTGTATTTTCATTACTTCATGCTTCTGTCATTCCGCGCTGATAACGTCTATTTTCATCCCTCTCTTACGCTCTGGAAATTAATACGTTTGCACCACTCCACTGAGCAACGTAAAAGTCGAATACACTGTCTTAAAATTGTACAATTGTCCATGTTTTTTTTTATTATTTAATTTGTACTTTACAATTTGTCCAGTTGGACATTTAGTAAATTTTTCTAACTTAATTGCTAAATAACATGTGGATGGCTACCTCCAGCGGGATACCATCTTCGACTCCTGCAAGTTCTTCAAAAATACGAACACTCTTAGAATGCTACACATCCACCTTGTTGGACCAATTTTAGAATATGAAGTATATTTGCATTAATATTTTAGAATATATATATGTCAAGTTCTCATTGGAATTAAGGACGTGTAACGAATCTTCATTTGGATTAGCCATTGTTGTTATACAATATAGATGATATTTACTGGTACAAATATGATTATTACACAATTTGACAAGTAACCGTGGTAATTAGATACTCGAGATGCTAATGACAATGATCTTAGGTTCAATAACGAATCCACGGTCAACGGGATTTCAAATGCGCTTTCTTCCAAAGTCTAAGTCGAACTGAACTTACTTGTCCACAGTACAAGTAGAATTCAATTTACTGGTCCACAGTCCAAGTGACACTGCACTTATATATTCTTCTTTGTACCTCTCTGTACCCCTCGGGTCACATATATTTTTAAGGAGAGCTATACAACTACTTCATACCTCTATTAGGTAAAAACGTCCCTCCCGTGACCGTGGCTACGTTTAGCGACCAGATGCGTCACTTCGAGCCCAAGACTACTGTCTCAAATCTCGGGCAAACATAATCGGATTAAATAAAAAACAACTACTTCTAAGTTTTATTATTTAAGCACAGTTATAATAAAAAGTCTAGACTAAAGTATTGGGGATCTTCCCAAAAGTTGCAAAAGAAAGGCCCCGTTCTTTCATCTCTGACATATATATGTTCTGTATATCTTGTACGTATGATCTTGTATATCTCACAGCCGTAATATCGAAAGTGTTCTCCACTAATTTTTAAACCTGGCTGCCAAATATAGTGAACAAGCGGCGCCGTTTGATTCTCACTATTATCTCACTATTTAACAGTTTAAATCTTCACACTGAACAAGAGAAGGATGATATCCGAATACAATCTTCATTAGCAAAATAGCTAAAGGTATCGTTGGCTGTCTGGATATCATGCAGTTGCTCTTCCTCAATGTACCATCAAGAAGCTTGAAAAGTCACGTATTATTTCATATATAATAACATCGCACATCGCATGGTTACTATTGTAGCGGCACATGAGTCAGAGGACGATGCGAATCGAGAGCGACTCATGTTGTTGTTTTGCCTCGGGACATTGATACCGTTTCGACGTACAAAACGTAAGGATAAACAAACTCCGGACAAAAGAATGTCGCCGCTATGTGCAACCGTCAATCGAAATAGAATTTAAACTTTCCGCCCTCCCCCCCGATCAGTATAAATAAACGAACACGATCGTTAAGACCATCAGTTAGTCAGTATTGTAGGATCTTTACTACAATTAGTTTATTTACAATAAGTGGATTAAATAGATGTTGGTTAAACAGGAAACGATGGCTGTTTAACGTGAACTAATCACGATAACGTATTATAATTAAGACAACTAGATAGTTAATTTGCAACTCTCGTCACCACGAATCCAAGGCTCTCTCGACAACGCTAGCAACACTCTCTCGACAACGCAATTCGCACACTCTGACTTCTCAACTTACAATCCCTGGCTTCTCAACTAACACTGGCTGTTAATTCGTTTTCGTCCCTTAGCAACCCCTTGTCTTTTGTCTTAGCCCCATGTCTTTTGCCTTAGCCCCACCACGCACATGTTCCGCAACCGCTCGTTTATAATTCGCCCGATATCTCTTAGGCCTTTCGTTCACGATACTACAGTATCGAGCCTTCTTATAATTAGAGAGTATCGAGCAATCTTATAGCGATTAATTAACCCCTTGGCCTACACACTATCTGCCGATTACGCGAACCATAGTAAGCAAGAAGTTCGGTCGCGTTCCGTGCCATTCATCTGTTCAGATGTGTGCCCGAACTGGCGCAAGATGTATACTTCTTATGACATGTATATTTAGGGGCTACAAAAGGAATTATGAAATAATAAACAACGTTTGAGGACAAATAGTGTTTTTAAGACATCTAGGGCGTAATCGTCAACGTCAATTGATCAGTTAACAAAAACAAATTATTATTTCAAAATGAATAATGAATCACTAGTAATTTGTAAATTAATATTTAGTTAATTTAATGAAAATTAGTGATCTTCAACTGTATGGTATCTTTCAAAACAATTAGGTACATATAACGCAACTCGACACTTTTTACATTCCCACGTTGTTTCACTCCTTTTCTTATGTTTCATACATACTTTGCAAGCTCTTGTTGGATTTTTTTTCAATGGCATGGGATCTATATGTTTCGGAAAGTGACTTCAATGTTGCGACTCTAGTCCTCATTGGTATTATCCCTGTTCGATAATGATCCTTGTCTGTCATAATTTTGCGATGGTACAGATTGTAATATTCCTTTAGCTATTCGAAGTCTATATTATATTCACTGTCTTCATCATCGGAGTCATCTTCGATTATTAATCTTCGTTGGCGTTCTCTTACAGGAAATATAATATCACTCTCCTCACTCACATATTCAAAAGGATCTATGGAATCACAATCAGCAATAGTACCACACTTCTCGACATTACCATCAAAACATTAGATCCTTTTTTTGCTGACATGATGGGTCTAAATGTTCTTTTTTCTTTCTAGAGAATTATATTTGAAAGGTGTGAACGTAACGAAGCCTTATGCTGAACTAAAGAGGTGATTAGGCCGTGGTAGTATATTGCTGGCTGTAGATGTCGCTGCTGGAGTACTGCTGTATTTTCTTCCTATTTAAGAATCGCGGAAGAAAGATCGGGCTACGGTCGCCGGGATTTGAACCCGGGTCCCGAACGTTCGTAATCTAAGACGCTAACCACTGCGCTGCCGTCGTTCGACACTAGTTAGTGTCGAGTGCCGCCACGATCCAATGTCGTCAGAAACAAATGATAAAAACAAAACACTGATTAACACGTTGACTACCACGACACCCGTATTCGGGTGTCAGCAAACTTTCTGGTCAGGCCGCGTAACCCATGCTCGTATGTCACTTATTTGACTACTTGCGAAGGATCGTCGTAGGTATTTGAAAAGATTTCATATTATTTCATAATAATAAAACTGTGGAATTGTTATAAAAGTAATACGAAAATGGTTTATTAAAAAAATTTATTTAGAATGTAAAACTTTGAAGCATTCTATACACAGCTGAGGTTGGCCGGGACAATTTGGACAATAAGTTGTTTTCTTCAAATTCTTTCGTGCCTTTGTTCGGTCTATTCGACGTCTTTTATTTGCATAACATAGTTTGCATGCGCGTCTAATGCTTCTTCCGGAATTATTTTTCCGAACGGCGATATTATGCTGACTCCGTCGAAGACAAGGATTTTTTGTATTTTCAGACAACCCTAACAATTTTGCAACTAATAATTGTCTAAATATTCTAATATTTACATCCTTCCTTGTTGCAATTTTGTAAACCGTCAAAGCGTTTACAACAGAAATTCCCAGAAGGAATTGAATGCCAAGTTTTCCGTACTGTAATATCGTAGAATAGATTTGAATTAGAGGTCGGTTGAAAATAGAAAAAAACCGTGTACGTCGTCTTTCGTGGTTTGTTTACATCCAAGAGCGCCTAGTAACAGCGACGCGAGAAAGGATAAGCAGCGTCAAAACAGAGGTACGGTTTCATATTTCAAGGAATGGCAATCGAGAGGCCAGAGTATGTGAGCCGAAAAGTGTGTATGTGTGTGAGAGGACGAGAGCAAGAACGAGCACGACCGGGCAGGATTGTGTTGCGAGAGTCAGAGCGAATTGAGTCGTTGAAGAGTAGAGTCGTTAGAGCGAATTGAGTCGTTGAAGAGTAGAGTCGTTAGAGCTAATTGAGTCGTTGAAGAGTAGAGTCGTTAGAGTTTTCGAGTCGTTGAAGAGTAGAGTCGTTAGAGGTTTCGAGTCGTCGAAGAGTAGAGTCGTGAGAATTGATAGAGTTGTTAGAGAGAGAGAGAGAGTGTTAGATTCGTTGTGACGAGAGTGATCAAATAACTCTAAAGTTATTTGATATAGATACGAGTATTGCATTTAGTTTCCGTTAAATATCGTTCTCTGTCCAATTTATATTTGTATATTCAATTTAATATTAATAAATTGTAAGTAATCGAAAAAAAAATTTCTATCCTTATTTTTCGATATTACAGTACCATTTGATTCCTTTTCTAATTGTGGTGGCATAAGAAACCATTTGGTCGGAATAATCTATACCACACTTTCCTTCATTATATTCAGCAACAGTTAGTGGTTTTAATGTTGCGAACAAACGAAACGAGAGATCATTCTTGAGACCATCGCTTGGGCGACTCGCATTACTAAAATATCGATGGAAGCACCTAGGAGAGAACACTTGGTACTGCTGCACGCGTGGCCTGGCGAAGATTTCTTTGAAAACACGCGTGACAGTCAACAGAACACTTACATTCCAAGGAGAGATACTCGATGTGAATATATAAATTTGTGACATAAATGACATAAATTTCTCGCCACGAGTTGGATTCGTGGTTTTCGCTTATGGCACAAATTCTTTACTATGAGTCAGACTCGTGGGTTCCGTTTATAGCACAAATTCTTTATCACGAGTCTGACTCGTGGTTTTCGCTTATGGCACAAATTCCCTATCACGAGTCTCGCGCGTGATTATAGGCCAAGGGGTTAATATCGAACGAACGTACTCATTACCTTGTATACGCATATCGAGCAACACTGAGCAAACGACGACTAATTCTGTACTGCAAATAGTTTTAAATACATTTGACTACACTAAGTAACAACGCGTCTCGTCACTATATACACCAACATGTTTAATCGTCTTCCACGCTATAATTGCGTAAATTGTGCGGTCAATGTAATGTCAATGTAAACTCTTGCCACACGAGCATAGATATCTTCGACCAATCTATAGTATCTTCAAGACATTCTCTCGAGCGTTTTCTAGGACAATGTTATGTTGAAACTTTTCTTTCTACTTTTATAACGTGTCTCTGTCTCGTTGCTTCTTACATGTCTACTCTCGTTCTTTTTCTTCCTCTTTCGTACATATGCATCTTCTGCTGCTTTTTACTTTTTCTCTTATGTTGATGTATCAGTTATGTCAAAGGATTTATCCCACGAATGAATAAATAAATATGTGTATTTGTGGTTTTTCGCGTTTCAATCGTGTTTTTATTGATATGTTGTGTTTTATTTCGACGTTTCACTTTGCTCGTCTGAAACCTTTCGAGTCTTTGTCTCAGATTTCTCTGAAACGTTCACGAGACGACGGAACAAAGGACGAAGGTACTAACGAAAACACGATTGAAATACGACGAGCCACAAATATGTCATCTAGTGAACGCGAAAGAGAAGAGAAATAGAAGTAATTAGCGAGAATAGAAAGTGAGGCGATGCGTTTTAACTCTCGGGTTACTGCCGTGGAGTTGCGTAAATGGGTACTTTTGGATCCAGTTAGCGTGCTCCCCGTTTATGTATCACTTTTGTACGCGGTTCTGTGCTTAAATAATATCCAATATCTTCACTTTTAATGGAAGAATATGGTTTCTTTGAAAGAATATATAGAAATAGAAATCAATATCTTCCTACACCATTTTCCAATAAATCATAAATATGAATAAATTTTTTTTTTTTTTTTTTTTATTTATTTGTTGAAATTACAATCAATTCTCGCGTTGAGAATTTTCAGTAATTTTTCTGGCGTGGCGCAGTGACATGGCTATTTATTTACAATGAGTTAATACTATTATAGCTAGATATAATTTATAAGTATTATAAGTAAGTGCATATGCTTAATTTGGATAATTAAGTGAATCTGACGTTTAGATCTAGCGGGTAGTGCCTCTTCAGCCTGCGAGTCTGGTCCGTCGTGTGGAGTAGTCCAGTGATTAGGGGGTTTTGGTGTTTGTTGATTCTTTTGCTGTATCTGTTGCTATATTTTGCTATTTCCTCTTTGACGGTGGGTATCTTGAGGTCGCGGTGTATCGTTTCATTAGTTACATACCAAGGTGCGTCAATTAGGGATCTTAGCGTTTTTGATTGAAAGCGTTGGAGTATTTCTATGTTGGAGTTGCTTGCTGTTCCCCATAGTTGGATTCCGTAGGTCCAGACAGGTTTTATTACGGTCTTGTAGAGGGTAATTTTATTCTGTATATTTAGTTTGGAGCGTCGGCCCGTGAGCCAATAGAGTTTTTTTAGTTTGTCCTTTAGTTGCTTCCTTTTATCTGAGATGTGTGTCTTCCACGTTAGTCTCCTGTCCAGGGTCATGCCCAGGTATCGGACTGTGTCCCTGCTAGGAACTGTTGCATTGTTGATGGTGACCTGGGGGCAGGTTTGTTTTCGGAGCGTGAAGGTTACATGTGTGGATTTCTTTTCGTTGACTTTGAAGCCCCATTTGTGAAACCACTTTTCCATGGAGTCGAGACTTCGCTGGAGAGTGGATGAGGCTATTACCGGGTCAGCGTGGGAAGCTAATAGCGCTGTGTCGTCTGCAAATGTCGCTATTGTTATATCATTTGATATGGGTAGGTCGGCAGTGTAGATGGAGTACAGTAGGGGTCCGAGGACACTACCTTGGGGTATGCCGGCTTCTATTGGGAATGTTGCGGAAGTGGCGTCTAGGTATTTAACCATGAATTGCCTATTGGTTAGGTAAGATTTTAGGATGGAGTAGTAGGGGTGGGGTAGGATCTTTTTAAGTTTGTATAGTAGCCCTTCATGCCATACTTTATCGAATGCCTGTTGGATGTCTAGGAAGACCGCTGAGCAATATTTTTTCTTTTCGAGTGTTTGGCTGATCGTATGCGTTAGGCGGTGGATTTGCTCTACTGTAGAATGATGTTTTCGGAAGCCGAATTGGTGATCTGGGAGTGTTTTCAAGTTCTCCAGGATTGGAAGGAGTCGGTTCGTGAGCATCTTCTCGAATAGTTTGGACAGGGTAGGTAAAAGACTGATTGGGCGATAGGAGCAGGTTTCGTATATCGGTTTACCGGGTTTGGGGATGAGGGTAATCAATGAGATTTTCCAAGCCTTAGGATAGTGTTCCAGGCGAAGGATAGCATTAAAAATCGATGTGATGAGTGCTATCCCTTTTGTGGGAAGTTCCTTGATTGCTCTATTGCCTATTAGGTCGTGTCCTGCTGCTTTCTTGGGGTTTAGGCGACTGATTGTTTCTATAGTCTCAGCAGAGGAGAAGGGTTCGATAGGAGGGGACATTTGGAAGGGGGTGTGCAGGTATTCAGTAACGTCCGCGGCGGTTTGGGGGGAATGGGGTTTGAATACTTTTGACAAGTGTTTTGCAAACAGGTCGGCTTTTTCTATGGGGCTTCGCGCCCATCCACCTTGCGGACGGCGGATAGGTGGGATTATTTGTGGGGGGCGTGTGAGTTTCCTGGAGGCCTTCCATAGTGAGTAGTTGGCGTCGGCTGTGGGGGATAAGCTGGCGAGGTATTTATGGAAACAGTCGTTTTTATAGTTTCTTAGGGTTCTGGATAGCTTTCTAGTTGCGTTGTTAAGTTTGCGTTTGTCCTCCGGTGTTCTATGGGTCTGCCATACTCTTCTTAGTCTTCGTTTTTCTGCTATTTTTTTTAGTATGTAATGGGGGTATTCCTGTTTGCTGTTAGATGGCTTTGTCGGTGTGGAGAGGCGGATTGCGTTTATTATGCTCGTGTTTAAGTATTCCGTGGCTGCTTCGATATCTTCCTTTGTTTTTAGTGGGGTGAAGGCTGAGGTTGAGTGTGTAAAGACTTCTCTGAAGAGCTGCCAGTTGGTGTGTTGGTTGTGAATGGTGCCATTAGGTGTATTCTCGATGATTGTTGAACTGACTGTTGCTATCACGGGAGAATGATCAGAGGAGAGATCAGCCGAGGAGTTGATCTGGACGTGTCTTGATGGGATATTTTTAGTTATGAAGAAGTCGAGAAGGTCGGGTATTTTGTTGGTGTCAGTGGGCCAGTATGTGGGTTCGTATGTGGTGAGGTAGTTGAGGTTGTTGTTTGTTATGCTGTTTAAGAGGTTTTTGCCTCTTGCTGTAACCAGTCTGCTGCCCCATTGGATGTGCTTGGCGTTATAGTCTCCTCCAACTATGAATCTGTTGCCCAGGGTGTCCAGGAAGTTATCAAAGTCTTCTTTGGCGATGGAGTGTCTGGGAGGGCAGTATACTGCTGAGGTGGTGATTGAGCCATGACAGTCTTCTATTGCTACGTTTGTTGCTTGGAGGTAGTCTTTCTGGAATGATGGGAGTTCGTAGTGCTTAATACTTGCTTTGATTATTATTCCGGTGCCACCGTGGGCCTTTCCGCTGGGGTGTTGGGTATGGTAGAATTTGTAACCATTTATTTTCAGGTAGCTCTTGTCGGTGAAGTGGGTTTCCGACACGAGCATTACGTCGATTTGCTGGTGTTTTAAGAAGAGTTCTAGTTCAAGTTTGTGTTGCGCTAGACCGTTGGCGTTCCAGAGTGCTATGCGCCTTGATTTTATTTTGAGTCGGGGCGTGCTAATTTTTCCACGATGAGTGTTAGTAGCGATAGCAAGTGATTTATTTGCTCCGATTGTTTCTCTATTAGCTTTTCAAGCCTTGAGGAGTTGTCTGTGTTTGGTGGGTTGGGGTCACTGTTTTGGGGAAGGTTCCTTTGGCTGTTCGGGTTATTTTGGATGCCTTGTACTGCTTGGGCAAAGGAGGTTGAGGTGGAGATGAATTTGGTAGGACTGTGCGTTTGGTTGGTTGAGGGGGATGGGGTAGTCGTGAATTTCGGCGGGCTGGGTGTTTGGTTGGATACCTCTTTTGCTCTGGGCTTAGGGTACCTGTTCGTGTATAGTGTTTTATATGCTGGGCAGCCTTTGTAGTTGGCAGGGTGGTCCCCTTGGCAGTGGATGCATTTCGCTGGGGTTTCCGGTGATTTGGCGCACTGGTCAGTGGAGTGAGAGCCTGCGCATTTAACGCAGCGGAAAGTATGGTTGCAGTATTTCTGCGTATGACCGTACCTTTGGCACCTTTTGCACTGCACTATTTCTTTTTTCACGAGCGGCGGTTCGATCTTAACTATCGCGTTCATTAGGCGACTGATGTTATATATTTCCTTATTGTTCGGTTTTTGTTTAATGTCTAGGAAGAATAAGGATAACGGGTCTTTCGAGACTCTATGCCTTATATTACTTACGTTGACGACTTCGTGGCCGAGTTTTGAGAGTTCGTATTTTAGTTCGTCTATATCTGCTGAGTGGTGTATGTTTCGTAGGACCACCCGGAAAGGCCTTTCCTGTTTAAGTTGGTAGGTGTGGAAGTTGGCGTTCAGGGTCCTGAGTGTCTTGGTGAGTTTTCTGTACGCTTCTGGGTTCGTCGGTAGTATTTTCACCTTGTTGTTGCTTATCTTAAGGTTATATTCCTCCTTGCTGGTATCTCTCTCTAGGGACTTGGTCATTGTCTGTATGTCAATGACGTCGTCCACAAAAATTGGTGGGGGAGGGGGGATTCTCTGTGCGTGTTGGTTTGATGGCGGTTCTACGATTTCCATGGCGTCGTTTGAGGATTCCAATACGGCGAACCTGTTGTGTGTGTTTATTTGCGTTGCTGGTTCTATTTTCCTCTTCTTTGTAGTGTTGGCGTCGTTAGTGCGGAAAGTTCTGCTACACTTCTGCCACGGGGGGGGTAGCTCGGGGTAGCTGCGAGTCTGCTCCGGAGAGCCTGGTCGCGGTTGCTGGGCCATCATCGAGCTAGTTAATTCGGAATGAACAACTAGTCGTGAGGCTGTGAGGCTAGTATTCGTGTTGGGGTTAGGTGCGTGGGATTTTCTTCTCCCTAGGGGGTAAGGGGCACTTAGCTGTGTTCTCTTTCGACGTTTGGGCGACACGTGTTGTTTTCGAACTACGCTGGGCACTAGAGACACGTCTGCACGCTTCGGCACTCCACAGCGAACTAATATGAATAAATGAGAAGCAAAATATAAGTGAACGGTGTTACTTCTACACAGTTACTATAACGTAACGTAGTCTTCTTCGAAGTAAATGTAATGATTTTTACATACGTGACATGTTTGCAAATATCATCCCGTTACAGTCGTCCGGGGGCTGCAAGCATAATTCCGAATACAACGCGATTATCAAGAAAAATCTGGTTTTACGATCATCTAAGAGTCTTACAGCCATATTCTCGTTTTGATGAGGAGAGGATAACTGTGACTTCTAGTGTCAGGATCAGTAAATTTCCAACTTTCTCTGGATTTTGAACTTTGAAAAATACGGGCGAATAATACCGATAATATTAGAGCTTAGCAGAATATTATTAATAATTAATAATAAGTTTTAAATTAATAATTAATATTCGCCTTTTATTTATTTGATAGTATTTCCATAAGTTTTAGAAAATGTCTGTAATACGATTTTTTGCCAATATCGATTATTACAGATAATTGCATAACGTTAAGGTTAACTAGACGCATATTCAGATTTTCCAATAGAGTTTTCTGCGAGAGCAGAATGTGTTCTCTTCTTGGACTGTGAACGTCCACTTCTTCAACTTCGTCAAACTTCTCTCAATTTTGTTGCTTTGAATGTCCACAGTTGGTTTGCTCGTATTACCTCGACTTGAAGATTTCTTGTCAACGATACTGTAAATGCAAAAATTAAAGAATATTATTAACCCTCTGGACTCCTATGTCGAGTGTGACTCGACATCAGTTTTTATCTCAGGAGCCCCTTTGTCGAGTCCTACTCGACATTTTTTCAGCCCCCACCTTTTTTTGTGAAACCTACGAAAGGAAACCAGGATTGTATCCTTTTTTTTTATTTGGAAGAATTTTACAATCAATTCTCATTGAGAACTATAAGTAAATTATTCTAGTGTGACACTATAACGTGATTATCGTATGTTTGATTCTAGCTGAATCTAATATTTAAATCTAGAGGGTAATGTCTTTTTAGCCTGCGGATCTGATCCGTCGTGTCAAGTAATTAAGTAACTAATGGGTTTTGATGGTTGTTAATTCTTTTGTTATATCTATTACTGAATTTGGATATTTCTTCTTTAACTGTAAGTATCTTAATGTATTGTTTCATTGGTAACATACCAAGGTGCACCTATCAAGGATCTTAATCTTTAATTGGAATCGTTGAAGAATTTCTATGTTGGAATTACTTGCTGTTCTCCATAGTTGGATCCCATAGGTCCAAACAGGAGTTGATATGGCTTTAAATAGCATTGTTTTACTCTGCACGCTTAAGTTGCAATATCTGCCAATGAGCCAGTAGAATTATTTTAAAGGATTGTATTCTGGAAATTGTTTCAAGATATATCATACACTTAAAAATTACAAAATACAACAATAGTGTGAATAAAACTGGTATTTAAGTGAATTTGTTTCTTCCTTTATTTATTTAGATTGTCTTATTTTTTAGTTAAAGTAAATTTCATATAAAACACTTAAAAGCGTTGGAAAATTGAAATAAAATTCGGAGTGCAAAGGGTTAATATATAACAATATCCTACATGCCAATAGGAATACCGTAATGTAGAATTTAAAAGCAATTGTCATTTGTAAATAATGCAACATTGCCTCTATAAAATATTAAAATTGTAAATTCCATTAAGCGATAGACACGCCCAACGCTAAATATCATCAATTTTATAACAATTCTTACTCGGTATGTTATAAAATATATTTTTTTAACAAAAATAAAAAGAACATCCGGAAGAAGTATATTTTCTGTTCTTATACAAGTTACGTAAGAACAAACAGGATTGGTACAGTGATTGAAAATCTAAATGAATGGCACATTCAGTTTTCTTGCAACTAAAAGTCACAATAAAGACTTTTCTAGAAAAACAATTCTTTTTCTGATTAATATATTAGTACAAAAAAAAAAAAAGAAAATTTTGTGATGCATTTGGATTATTGTACGCTTAAGATCTTATGGTAATTAAAAGAAACGAAATTTCGGAAATAATTTTAAACCAGAGAAGCTTCATCTCTCTCCTAAGAAATTTTGCGTTTGACGTTTACGGTGCTGTCTGCAAAGAAGTCTTCAGATCGTCTCACGCCCCTAATTATCGCTGCCTCATATAAAAGAGTTTCGCTTCGATGACCTTGTCGAGCCACGAATCTTCCCTGTTCTTAGCTGTGACGCTTCTAATTACTACTAAATACATAAAAAAAAAAAAAAAAAAAAATAGAAAAAGAATAAAAAGGACGCAGATGTAAAAGACGGCGGCACTTTTTCTCTGTTTAGTCAACTTGGAGCAAGACCGACTTTCGCGTTGAAAAGTGTTCCTAGTTGTCATCTGTAAACAAGGCAGTGCGTGTAATCGCAACTAAATTATGCCGAGTCCTCTTGCGACGCGGCGTCGCTCAAAACTCTGAAAAGAATCATCAACATTCAGAGTGGCAGCTGAAGCAACTCGTTTCACCACGGTAGCTACTTTCGTCGCGGAAGCTCGGCTAAACCCTTCCATGACGCGAATCACGCCCATCTGTGCGCGCTAGGATACGAACGTGTTTCATGTGTTTGTACATTGTACACGTGTACACTGTTCTACTAAAGTCACGTGTAAAACTCCGGGTTTTAACTCAATGTGATGAGAAATGTCGCCCAGGCTTGACAAATGACGGTGGTAATTTTTGAAATTGTCCAGTGACGTTGAAATTGTATACGAGCACGTGAAACCGTAAGAATGTTGCATTGCGGCTGGATTTCGACCTATGAAGCGTCGAATGAAACGATAAAAAACTATGATACATTTGATAATAGAATAGCGATTGCTTATCCTGTTTTGAAATAGCTGTGTTTCGATTCTAAACTTCAACAGATTCTATTGCTACAGATTTTGCAATTTTGTTCTTATCCGAATCCCATAGTCTTTGTTGATATAAATATATTAGACAGTAGTTGCAGCTGCATAAATAATTATACACATCTATCATATCAAATTTCATATCCAATATTATATACTAGACAGATTGGCATGATGTATGGCTTGTGATTCTTATGTGAAATATATTAGAAATTTTCACGTACACCGACAATTCTTACTGGTCGAAAATGAAAAATCAGGATATGTATCAGATGTAAATATAAATGTAATATGAAAAATAAGATTATTAAAGATAACGTAAGGGAAATAGACGTTAATAATATAAAAAAATGTAACAAATGTGCTACATGAATATGTATTCTTATTATTAATATCGTTACAAAAACGTGTATTGGATTACTATGCAAATTTATATTTTTACGAATACTGCCAGGGAAATGGAAACTATTGGTAGACGTTTATTTCACTCGTTGTCAGTAATTTTGTAAAAATAATTTTATAAAAATAAGATAACGGTCTTGTCGTTAGATCAGTTGAAATTATTTGATATTAGGCTGCATATAATTAATGTTATTAATATTTGTTGTATCTAATATTATTAATTTAAATGTTGAAGAGGATGACATTAACATATTTAATTTGAATGTTCGTAACATTATAAGGAGTGCTTCGAATATTTTATAGTATATCTTTTTGCGTATTACGTGAATTCCGTGAATGTTTGCACCTTTGACTTTCCCATAAATACACAAACGCACTTAATCTATGAATAACCTTTATTTGCTTTTTTAAGACTACCAGTAACAGTAATAGGTGATGATAAATATAATTTTATTAGAAGATATGTACTTTGTATTAATAGTTGAAACGTGATCGCAATAAAATGTAACACCACCATGTTACAGAACGATTACTTCGTAGCCTAATAGGCAATTTCAAGGAACGCAGATTGGACAATGTGGTTCCGTAATATGGCCATCTCATTCTCCTGGCTTAAGGCGATTAGATTTCTCGATCTTTACTATTGTAGAAGAGCTACGTTTACTAGTAGAATAAATCCGATAAGAGATAGCAGTTAGTACCATGCGTGCAAAAGGCCCTCTTGCATTTAAATCATGGACTCTTGTATCTTTGTCGAGGAACTTAGATCGAGTAATCTGCTACCAGTTATTTTATGATGAACATATTTCAATCTGGATAATTTTTAGTTTACATATAAAAACCTTGATCCTTGGGGAAATTCGTTACATTCTTCCAAGTCACGAAAACATCATCTTCACACACAGTTTACAACCTCGTCGACTAACTAAAAGTATGATTAGTATGAAAAGTATGATAAAAGTATAACGAAATTAAAAGTATAAAATACGCGTTTAAATGAAGTTATCAGAATTTTAACTTACATTATAATGATTCTAGCCATATGTTAACGTAACGAGCGTTTGTCATATTGCTATTTACTTGCTTACTCGTAATATTTAATATCCAATTATCTCGCAAATATTTTCACCAATAATATTAGGTTGTCCGTAAAGTTTCTTTCGTTTCATAAAGTGATAATAGATGAATAACAATTTTTGTTTTATATTGTTTTACTGAATTAAGTATGATCTATTTCGTTCTATTTCTATTATTATGTTCGTGCATAATTCAATAAACTAATTAATTAATAATACCCACCAATTTATATTACTATACTAATATAAAACAAAAAATATTGTGCGTCTATTATTTCCTTATAAAACGAAAGAAACTTTTCGAACAACCTAATATCATTACCAACAATATTAAATTGTGTCTCTCATTTCTTTTCCGAAATTAGAAAACTCTGAAAAGTTTCGCGTAACAATAATCGATTGCACTTAACGCGGTGGTCCAGCCGAAAATTTGGTGTAGTAAGTTTGGCGAAGTTTGATTGTTTCGCTCTTGCAGAGACGCATGCAGGCGGCTAGAGTAATCTCATGTTTGGCTGGCAACAGTAACGTTAATAATTTATGCAATCAACGCACAGCTTTATTAAACATGTCCGTTTTGCGTGGTAGTTACTTACGGTACGATGAAACGTGCTTCGCTCGTGCTCACTGTCGCCAGAAACTCTCTCGACCTGCTGTTGCTCGCTTGCGACCAGGCTAACGCTGTCTCGGAATTAATTCCGGTTAAACCCGATGGTATAATTAACGGGTGCGGCGTTATGAGTCCCGGTATTTGCAATTTGATTTATTTCGCTTATTTGGCCACACCGTTGTGTACGTTGTTGCAGAGGGATACGGATATAAAAGGACAAAGACAGATCTTTGGAATTCTGCTTTCAATTATTGCGTAGGATAATATTTAGCATGTGTTTGAGTTTCAATTGGGAAAAGTTGTTACTGGTACGACGTAATATCGGAAACGATGAGCAGGAACGAACTTTCCAATATTCTACTTATGTATATAATGTAATAATTATGTTAAATATAATAATTACGTTAGATGCTTTCTTCTACAGAAATATTGACTTACGTGTCTGTTATGTGCAGAGTGTGTCAATAAAAAATACCATCTAAAATAACTCGTTATTTATTGGTTTTATCAGAAAACGTCTTAAATGAATTATGTCGTATTTCACGAGAACAGTCGAATGGATGGAATTTTTCCTTTTCATAGTAATGTCAATGTTTTATAATTTTATATCATTTTAAAATATCTGCTAAACTAGTGGTTTTTCGGTATAAATAAGTTGATGTCTTTTTGTCGAGAATGTCCAACTGGATCGACTAATGTTATCAGAAATGAACTTCTGAACCATTTAGTCCGACGAGTCTCTTGAAATACAACGTAATTCATTTAAGACGTTTTTCGATAAAACCAATGAGTAACGAGTTATTTCAGATAATAATTTTTATTGACTAGGCCTGCATAATCGAATACCCATTCGGGTACAGTTTCACTGTTATTACGCATGTAATTTGAATTTCTTCTGGACCTCCAGATCTTATGTTTGGTAGGATCCAATGTGAAATAAAACGTATGTGGAACTGCCAGTGATAATAAAACAAACAACAAACCAAACGATTTAAACCTATGCAACAATATGGATGCAACTGAACTTGCAGCGTTGGCTGTATGACCAAATTGCATAGCTGTGTGAAAGACGATGGACATCACTTTGACCATCAGCTGTAACTAAGGTAATTACGGGAAGCAGTGAGATCATGGACAATGTCCTCGCAAACATCTTGTTAATTGTTAGACATAGAACAAATAAAGGCGAATACACTTGCAAATTCGGAAAGTTTGTCATGCTATATACAATAGAAGATTGATATTTCATAGAACACTGGAAATTCGTTTGAATTTTTCGTGGTAACATTTATTACTTGCGAGACTATTTAATGTGATTCGGTTACGTGTGTTATTCTACATATGTAGCCTAATTGCGTGTAAAATTGCGTCTAAATTTGTAAAACATGGGAAAACTTGCTAGAATTAAATAAAAATATAATACAAGTATAAGAATCGATATTTAAAAACAAAGTGAATCAGTTTCAACTTACTTATCAACTTCTTCCATTAGAAACGGTACAAAAGCTGATCAGTTGGAAATAAAGAAACGAACTAGCGCGTGAAGCAAGATTGCTTTAAAATTCGCGAGAAGCAGAGAAAATATGATATCAAAGAATACAAGCAAGTAGAATCGATCTTTTCGCTGTGTTTTCTCCGTTTTTATAAAGTACGTGTAAGTGGATCAATTTCAACTTGTTTCTAGGCCTGTTTCTTCAACTAGTACATTCTTGGGTCGCCTCTCGTTTGACAATATTAACTGCTTACACCTGGAACCACAACACTCGATAAAACTTCCATGAATCGCGATCTACAAGGGAAAGTGTAGCGGTCTGTTAAATAGACAAACTTTCTCTGCCGACACGCGTAATTTATTCCATTTAAGGATGAAACAAGCTGCGCAACTTGATTTATGTAAAGCGGAGACAGATCGATGAATTCAATGAACTGAATTTCTATTCGATCCAGATTATTCATAGAGGATGTACATTTTTTAAGAAATATTTTTAAATAGAATCAACAAGTATTTTTAAGTACAATAATTTGACGACGTGCATTTAATTATTCTGCATTTTTTACATCGATTTTCATTCTGACGATGTCACGAATATTCCAAACTTGTTAACTTTTTCAATCTGTCGACCATAGCCGTTTTGTACAATTCAATTAACATTAATACTGAAATTTTACGCTGCTAATTGTTTCTATCACTCCGCTAAAATTTTAACAATAATACAAAGGAAATTTTTACCTGAATATATGTTTATACCTGTTTACGTTACAACGATACGAATTTCTTTCAAAATGAACGTAAAACAGGCTACTAGTCGGAAAAAGTGACCACTTCTTCGATTAAAGTGGATCTAAGTGTAATTACATTACCAAACTTCTTGGGTCTCTCGAATAAAACGGTAATTAATCTTTGTTTACATTTTCAGTCATTTTATTACGTTTCACGGCGTCTCTTGGGCGCGCTGTTCGTTAAGGAACGAACCTGTATATTAAGAGAACGGAGGTGATTTCCAACGGATCGATAGTTAGATATAGTGTCAACGTGGAAGTTGGAATTCTGCGGTGATAGTAGAAACCCTCCGGCTATAGTAGAAATCCTGCGGCACCGGTCGTAACAGTCGTTACATGTTTAGATTGTCTTGTGCATCATTGCAGATGCGGAATGTGATTGCAATTATAACGAAAACAATTAGGGTGGGATGCCTCGTAACCAGATTTCAATTATACGAACTCTGCCTGCGTGACTTCTGATTATCCGAAGATCTAATTAGAAATACTTCTAGCCGATGTTGAGTGTATTGCAACTGTATGTTGCTATCGATTCATTGAATTACATTACCTTCGCATTAGTTAATCGAACTTTAATTGTATTTAATGAATAGAATTTAATTCGGAATGTAATGGTTTTGCTCGTCTATGGGTATCGTATTCCTCTATTAATTTAACCACGGATAATTAGTATTTAAGAATTATTTATATTCTTATTTATCGAGATAGGCGAAAACCTGGTAAAACGTTAGATTGTTGCGTAATCAAAGTCGCTCTTTGAAGAGAACTTGTTCCAATTATTCGAAAATCATGAAATATTTAATAATTCATTACGTTTCTCCGCGTGCTGTGTATTTTGTTTAGGAAGTTTCATTCAGGCTTGCAATATTTCAGATTACCATACTGGAATATTTGTTATACTATTACTATTGGGACATATTAATTATTCTGATATATGATCTTTTTTTTTTGTTAATAAAGGAACTATTAATCTATTTTATTAGACTGTAATAATATGTAATAGAATCGTTTTAAAAAAGCGTAAAAAGACGTACGTATTACTTGCTATTACGTATTATTTAGTACGTATATTGCGTTTAGTACGTATATTATTTAGTACGTATATATAGTACGAAATATTGCTATTTAGTACGTATTATTTTGTTTAGGAAGTTTCATTCAGGCTTGCAATATTTCAGATTACCATACTGGAATATTTGTTATACTATTACTATTGGGACATATTAATTATTCTGATATATGATCTTTTTTTTTTTGTTAATAAAGGAACTATTAATCTATTTTATTAGACCGTAATAATATGTAATAGAATCGTTTTAAAAAAGAATAAAAAGACGTACGTATTATTTGCTCCATTATTATTTGTAATATTAAAAACGTTTAATAGTTACAAGCAGTCTTTAGTAAAATGAAGCTATAATTGAAGACTTCCTGTGAACGACACTATAAGCGATAAAATTTTTAAATGTTTTTTATTATTATACAGGGTGGTTGGTAACTGGTGGTACAAGCGGAAAGGGGGTGATTCTACGCGAAAAAAGAAGTCGAAAATATGGAATAAAAACTTTTCGTTTGAGCCTTTGTTTTCGAGAAAGTCGACTTTGAATTTTCGCTCGGTACGCGTGCGGTACGTTATAACGGATCTCGCTGTAGATCGTTGTCTCGATGGAAAAATGAAAAAAAAATCAAAAAAAAATTTTATTCCATATTTTCGACTTCTTTTTTTACGTAGAACACTTTGTTTCCGCTTGTACCACCAGTTACCAACCACCCTGTATATTATGCCAACGGGAATATTGCAATACAAAATTTAAGAGCAATTTCCGTTTGTAAATAATCACCAGTATTCCTACATTGCCTGTATATGAAACGATGTAAATGCTATTGAGTGATGACGTATTGCACACTAAATGTCACCAATTTTACTTGAAATGTTATAAAACACACTTTTCTAATAAAAATAAAAAGAACATCTTGATGAACGTATAGCAACAAACAGAAATCGGTACAGTGTTTGCGAATTTAAACGAATGGCACATTCAGTTTTCTCTACAACTAAGAGGCACGTACAGCTTTTTCTATAAATACAATTTTTTTTTCTAATGAATTTGGACTACACTAGTGAAAAAAATAGAAAACTTTGTCTATACATTTGGTCTATTATATGCTTATAAGCTTATGATAATCAAAACAAATGAATTTCGAAAATAATTTTCAGTCGGAAGAGCTATTTCTCTCCTAAAAAATTTAATGTTTGACACTTACAGTGTTGTCTACAAGAAGTCTTCAATTATCGTGTTAGAATGATCTACGAAGGTTAAACACCGTTGTTTCTCTTCGTTTCATAACATAAACATATTCCAAATAATATGGAGGAGAAGATGTAATTATAATGGTGATTAATAGTCCTTTAACAATCAGTCCGATTTGCTAATTAGTAATGTAGAACGATCAGTGTAATGTTAATGAAGTCAGCTCATATCAGAGGCAGATTCGAAAGCAATTATCGAGAGTTGCAATGTGTAAAAACCACGAATGAATTTCACGATTTTGCTTTGATATCTGGTTGATATATTATAGTAAATAAATGTTAAAACGTATCAGTAATGTGATAATTACACACCTGATGGAAAATATGTTAATACATAAATATTGATGCATATCAAAAGGTAAAAGAGTAGACGGTTCGTGTACATAGGATAAAATCATTTATGCCATTCACATTGAAATATTCAGAGTGAAATCGCAATAGTCAAAATTGCTTTTCATACAATTATCATAATATCGTTCTATTAAAAAATTTTTCCGCAGGAAGATAACTGATATTTTAGCCATTTTATGCCAAATGTAAAGAAACGATAACATTATAATAAGATCTCTGTGATTTTAGGACGGAGAACACTATAACTATAATACAGTTTCAGAGTGGAAGTAAATACGCATATATTGGAAGCTACAGAAACCATTAAAATGTGAAAATTAGAGGGAGGAAGAGAAACACAGTGCAGTACCGTAATTTTTAGAAACGGTATTAGCCTATTAGAAATAGAAAATATTAAAGAAAAAAGGACACAAATAAAATACAGAAAGAAAAGAGTACCTATTAACATAAACAACTCTATGATTTTATTATTTTTTGTGTAAAAAGATTATACCGAAAATTACTTATTTTTGATATTAAAGAAACGTAAGTTGTGTAATTGAAATATTTCCATGAAATTTTAGTGAATAATCGGAATTTTCGAATACATTTGCGAAGATTAATTTCGTTTCCAAATTTGAACGTAAATTGTTGAATTATATTGATATGTATTTTATATTGCTAACTCTTGGTGAAATCGAAGTGTTGTATAACCGTCAATTGTCTGTTCAGATTCTAAGATCGTATCCAATAATAAATTTATATCTAAATTCATAAATTGTGGTAGTGAAGTGCAGAACTTATCGGATGATTAAACAACTTAATACCCTGAAATTAATTACGTAAAAGCTAAATCGTGTCAATATTTATAACACAATAGGAAATATCAAGAAACGCACGAAACAATGTTTAACATGTCGTACTTATTCCAAATTTAAGATACAGATTAAATATCCCCTAAAGTATTACCCTTTCAAGTATCTCATCTTATTCTTTTTATTCACAGAATTATTAAAAATAGCAGTACAAAATTATCGTTCGCTGCAAGTTTTTTCTAACTTCAAATGTGTTAAGTTGGAATAGATCTATTTTTCCATGCGTTAAATTAGAACGGAGCTGCTTTTCATGCGTTAACTTCGAACAGACTTACTTTTCATCTGTTAACTTGCAACGGAGCTACTTCTTACGCGTTAGCTTGCGACAAAGTTACTCGTTATCTGTTAACTTTAAACAGAGCTACTTTTCGTGTGTCAGCTTGGAACACAGCTTTTGCAACAATACACTGTATACCTAGTGTCCTTTCATCCACTGTGTAACGATACTATCGCGCAATGTTTAAGATTTTGTAAGGTAGAATTAGCAAACCGACAATTTCCTTAGCATTTTTATCGCGATCGGCACACACAAAGTCATTACGACGCGACTACTCGTTTCAGGCAGAAGCGTATTTTCACGAGCGGGCGCAATAATTTATGCAATTATCGAAGCTATATTGAATGCCGTTGTACGATGTCGAGCGAAGTGCAGCGTGCGGCGGGAACATGCTATTACTACTTACCTCTCATTGCCAGCATGCAAACGTGTAAGCCCTCTTGTCTCCTGTGTACACCAACGCTAATGCAATCGCGAGGGTAACGTAATTAACACGTCAGAATTTATATGCTCTCTTCAGCAAGAATGGTCGCGTGTATGTACGTACAATGTACGTACGCTGAAACGTTTAGTCAACCCTTAATTGGCAATATGGGATTTCTGTCGTCAGCTAAGATTTTATTTTCTTTTTTTTCCTAGAAACGATAAACTAACAATTAAGTTTATATCGATTTTCGTTCAAGAGATAAGTAATTGCTTATCTTCGACAGGATGTAATTTAAAGAGATAGAAAATTGTGAACTGGCAATAATTTTATTATTTATGATCATGTTACGTTCATGCGCAGCGGAGTAATCAAATAATCAAATTTTGAAAGTTGATATGTAGCTATTAACACTTTGACTGCCACGTTGGTCATAAATGACCAGCCACGGTTTCTCCTGTGACGCCACGGTGGTCATTGGTGACCGGAGCGCTTGAACTTCTTACAATTGTAAAAATTGAATGAAAATTGACAGTTAGGGCATTTTGAATGTAATCGATAAATAGAAGATACTTTTAAATAAAAAGTGCCCCATTGAACAATTAAACATTTTTATTAGAACGTCAATAAAAAAAAAGAGAACAACTCTTGCATCTAACGGTGTTGCATCGTGTTAAAGCACTTTAAACATAAATGTGGCTCATCGATACAATCTGGAGAATAGGTGGTCATCTTTTTGGTCCGATTCTTAGCAATTTTTGATCCCAACTGTTTAACATTTTTTTTATAGCACTCTCTCCAAAATTTTCGTGCCAGGCACGCTTGCCCTTCTTTCTTCTGGATTTTGTGTCGCAATCTTT
Organism: Bombus vosnesenskii; assembly: GCF_011952255.1. Lineage (NCBI taxonomy): Eukaryota > Metazoa > Arthropoda > Insecta > Hymenoptera > Apidae > Bombus > Bombus vosnesenskii. The sequence goes on from NW_022884350.1 coordinate 483,146, forward strand.
ATCGAATAAGTGTATTTGATGGCTCTGGTGAATGGCACTGTGTAAGGTGCATAGCAAGTGCTATTCTAAAACCTGATACCTTGATTTTTGTTTTTGTTGCTTGTTTATAGAGTATCATCGCGTTTGAAATTGATGTATTAACAATAACTCTAAAGCTAATTTTATATATCACTTGAAGGTTCTTCTATGTGGTGTAGAATATGCTATCATTTGATCTGATAAATTTATAGCACATTTTCCTCTGTTGTAATCTACCACCATCATTGGTTTATCACAAACATAATTTCTTTGCGGACCTCTACCGTTTTAGCCGAATGTTTCGTCGAAATCATAAAAAAAATCATAATACTGTTCACAAATATCATCTACACGTTTCAACAATATATTCTGGACGTTTTGCTTATAACGAAATAACGAATGCGAATTGTTTGTTGAAATAAACGAAACCTTGTTATATTATGTCGCTATTAACTGTCACCAAGGCGCCACGGTGATCACCCGTGACCACCAACAAGATAAACGGTCCATTGGGGAAGAATGTTGCCTTACATCATCAATTTATTATTATTTTGCCATTATATACTTTGAATAATAAAAATACTTCCGTGGCGTCCTGAGCGAAACATGTGATTTTGGCGTGGCAGTCAAAGTGTTAAATTCGAATACTCGATTGCGCTAGAATTTTATATATAATAGCATCATCAATGATGAAATAATCTGAATCGCGTACCGAATTGAATAACTCCTAATATTGAACAATTTATACCGTGGCTTGAATATGATTGTGTATCATGTGTGTTATAACGATTAATATAAACTTGTTATTTAATGTTAATTACGATAGCCTTACATTTCTATCAATATATCGTCGAACGTGTAATATATTTTATTCATGAGACACCTAATGGATATTTGCATATTACAATTCGTTTATGAATGCTGCGAGAAATACATTATTCATTAATCATATACGTATTCGCCAAAGTTTCGAAAATCTCTTCACTGTTTCAATAAATTGCAATGAAGTAAAATGTATAAAACACTTACAATCCGTACAATCTAAAACACAGGAAAAGGACAAACCGCATTAGTCGTTAGAGCATCTGTTCCTTTTATAACATTCTGATGCTCGTTAATAAAATCCGCTTGTTGCAGCATCGTTCTCTCTGCTCTATCAAATCCTATTCCCTTTGTACTTTCTTCAGGCTCATCATGAATACGTTACTCGGAAATTTGCATACGTTCTAATAGCAGGCTGCAAAACACGGCAATTATTACTTATCCTCTTGATCATCTTGGAAGATGCGTTTACCCGTAAACGATCTATTATTTGTGCAGGTAGAAGCATAGCGGTAAACGCGAAGTTTCGCCCCGGCTTGTGAGATATCTCGAGCAGATATTTTCCTGAGTAATGAAAGTCGCATTGCTGGAGCAGCTGTAACGTCTATAATATACAGAAGCCGCGTAGAGCTTTATTAAAGCTGTCTGTTTCGTAGTAAACTAACTTAAGCTGTGGGTTAATGTGCCGCTGTTAGGAACCGTGGTTTTGATAAGTAAACTCGAGGCCTGCTGCCTCTCCTACGCAATCACGGCATGCGCTCGTTACGTCTAAACGACTCGTTAAAACGTGGAACCGTTCCGTTTCCGGGGAAATATGCGCGTCTCGTCTGTACGAGCTGGAAAATTGAAGTGTCGGAAGAAAAATTACTGGGATTTACGAATTTTCCAGGTCTCTGCGAATTTACACGAACCTTTTCATCCGCCACGGTTGCTGATATTTCTTTAATTAGCATTTAAAACATGCCACAGGTGAAAGTTCGCGTCTCTTTTTCGATAAAAATATTGAAAAAATAAAAAGAATGAGTCGAACGTTGTATGTGCAGCGATTCTGCTAATTTTAAAATGTAAACGTAAAATTAACGCGTTTAAATAGGATATACATATTTCAAAAATCATTTGTCCGATCGCGTTTTCACGTGAAAAAATCTTAAAACGTTAAGGCCATCCTTTTCACCGAGCTTGATATCAATAGCTGAAGCCATCGCCTTCATGCCCACTTTGGTCAGAACCTATATCGCTCACAATAGAACGTGGTCCGCCGCTTGAAACGTCAATACGGAATGTGTAGTTTAGAGCCGCTTGATCAACGAGTATTGGTCATTCGATATTTTCACCGGAACATCTCTTTTCTTTCGCGATCTAAAAGAGAAACAGCCATAGTGAGGATCAAATCACGTGTAGGTAATTTAACGCTCATTAAATTTGCAATGGAATTAAAAGTCAAGCATAACTCGTTTATTGCTTATAAAAGTTTGATCACCGATCTTTTAGATCTACTTTTAATAGCTGGTAGCAAGGATATTCTTAAGTCGTAGACGTTATACATCGTGGAGAGCTAGAATATTCAGCCAGTAGATATATTTTATGATATGCAGATTAGGAACTACCGTGTACGATGATGAAACAATCAAATAAAATTTTAACATTTTAACAGCGTTTACCCATTAAATTGGATTAACTATTTTAGAATTAGATGATGTGTAAAAGAAACTTTGAGAAAATTGAAACTGGTAGCAATGACGATGCATGGCCACTTTGCATAACTTTTTTATCCAAACCTGTAGCGAAAATTTAAAAAGTACGTTCTGTATATTTACATACATGCCAGTTACATGCATGCTGAAAATTTCATCAAAATCGGTTGATGAAAAAACAGGCGACACACATGGAAAAATGTAATTTAAATTTTTGAATTTATTACGGTTATATAGACTGAAAGTCGCAAAAATCTGTGATTTTTACCATTTTTAACTATTCGTAGCCCATAGCAACGTTCACCAATTTCTGTGAAATTTTGTATATGACTGACATAAATGTTCAAAGCTTGTTGTTGTTTTCACTACAAGCCCAGATAAAAAAAAATGTACAAGATGGCCTCTACCATGTTCATCGTCGTTCCTACCAGTTTCAATTTTCTCAAAATTTCTTTTACGCGTCATTCAGTGAACCAGTCGCTCCAGCTTCTCAAAGAAGCTCAGGTCGTTTGGCTGAATTTTGAAAAAGTTACTCCATTTTTAAATAGTGCACGAATACTTTTGCGACTGTCTGCATATAACACGCAGTTGGTCCATTTCCATTTCCTATAAAAAGTTTAAGGCATTTTTCATAGTTTTTGTATCCAAAATTCCAGAAATGCAGAAAATTTTGACAACTGTCGAAAAGCTAAATTTGGCAAACTCAGATTTCAGTTTCTTTAGAACTTTTTTGACTCTGCTGATCGTTTTTACGTTAAATAAATTCCATTCTTTCTGGCCTATGAACGCACATTGAAAACAAAATCTGTTGCTACGAACGATTACGTGCTTTTAGCAAAGTTCGCAGTCATTTCCATCGGAGGAGAATGTGTGGTACCGAATGATATTTCTGATTGGAAACTGAAACGTATTTTACAATTTAATGGATTCCCGTCACAATTATTATTCAAATCGTTCGTCATACGCTTTTATTTTGGAGCACATACATATTACGCGAAGAAACTGAACGATAAAAGTTGGTTCTTTTGCTGTACAATTTGCTCGAGTAATTCTGGTAATACGTCCATGCGTGTGCGTTGTTACAACGCAAGTAAATTAGTTCTTCTTTCAGTATATTAAGTATTGTATGTGTTTGCAATTTCTATAAAGAAACCAAGAACGTATTCAACTTAATTTAGCGTTTAAATGCGCTTTAAATATTATTTCTATAATTAATCTGAAATTATAATTTGAAATTCTACTCTCTTAAGAAATTGAAGAATAATTACTTTATCGAGATACCTCGCTTCGATTACAATGTAAAACTTTTCAAATTACCTTTTAATATTAAACGCCTTGCAAAATGATCATTTCTTTGTTTTATTATTATCTCGATCGTATGTTTTGTTTGTTCAACTTTGTTACTTTTTTCACATTTCTTCGTATAAACTTATTTTGTATTTTAACTGTGCAGTTCTTACGTAATAATCATTCTAGTTTAACCATTTCAATATGTTAGATCGTAATACTGCTGGCGAAATTTTTTATTTTTTTCGTCTTCCAATTGTTTCTTTCTATTGGGTTGGCAACTAAGTAATTGCGGATTTTGTCATTAGATGGTAATGACAAAATCCGCAATCACTTAATTGCCAACGCAATATCATAGAACTGAAATTCTTCGCTGTTCGCTAAATCGCTTGATAAGAATAAAACAATTTGCAATTTGTAATAAAATTTATAATACAAATAAAAATCGAAAAAGAAAATATTTATGATCTCTTGAAACCTACTGTTTTGTACAAATAGACATAGAAATGAACTTCCCCATGTTAAATCACAATTACAGATATGAAAATCGAGCGTTAACGTTAAAGTCCCTCTCTTGATAAGATCTGAAAAGAATTTTAAAATCTCGCACTTTCTTCATACTCCTACGCAAGAACGCAACGATCTCTCTGACAAGTATCAGATTAATATTCTGTTAAATAGAGGGAAATTTCAACAGGCACTGTAGACACGTGTTTTAGCGAAAAAGAAATTACAAAAGGATACAACAATGGCTGTTCACATTCTATCCTTTTCTATTTACGAACTTGTCCATTGTTCGCTACTTTAATGCTTTTTCTAACGTGTACATTCCTTGCACGCGTACCTTTGTCCAGTGCCGCGATTCACGTCTGCATTTCAGCCTTCCCGCCTGCCGCAAATTTCACTTTTGACACGCAACAGGGCCCTCATCTTTTCGATTTGCACACATCATACGAGAAAAATGAGCGTCTTGCGCGAAAGCGAATCACAGTTACGATATGCCATTCACAGGATATAAATGTCGCTAGATATTTTTTTGAAGTATTTACAACGTTTCGACAAACGATTGCTCGGTTCTTAGTCGATTAACTGATCTTTTCACTACTCGCAAAGGGGTTAATTTGTCAATTTTCTTGGACGAATGACAATACATGGGTCGCGGAGACTTTCCAACGGACATCCGTGCGAACTTGGTTCCCGATATTTAATACCTAATTGTAAAAAAGATTTTTAATTTACCTTTCTCTTATTTTTCTACTGTCATAATCCGAAGCAGTTTCCTACCGAAAATGAACTGACTAGCCAAAGTTATCTTTGCGCCATCGAACGCGACAACGCAAGTGATCTATGGTGATCTATGCCGGAGTTTGTCAATACCACCTAATGACAAAATCCGCAATCACTTAGTTGCCATCCCAATATTCTTCCCTAACAGCGCAGCGTTATGAACGTGAAGTGCTGTTCGATACACTGGATCAATGCTGGCGAACACTTAGCTTCGGACCTTAGGAAACTACCCTTAGATAGTATCTCTTCATCATCTTCGTGCTGAAGGTATTTGCTGATACAGCGTTTCATGCTAAGGGTTCAATGACTATAATAGATATTCTCACACCCTTGCTTCCGTTTTGCTGCGTCTATGAAAGTTAACGTTCCAAAATTTAGATAAAAGATCCAATGACTACACATTTTATCGACAAAAATGTATCCCCAGGGTCTGTTTATTCGTTGTATGAGTTAGTCTATATACGTTCGGTTGCATTATCTTCCTAACGAATATGTTGATTCTTTAGGTAAAATGATTTTAATCGTAGATAACTGTAGTTTATAATCAAATAGAAAATGAACGTCTATAGATTTACGAGTTTTATTTGGAAAATATGCATATGAATAGAGTAAGCAATCGAAGAAGTTACAGGGTAGGAAACATTTTTTATTTAACTTTTGTAGAAAATATGCAAATGTCTGTTCACAGATATGTTTAGAAATTGATGATTTTCATTTCCAAAGTAACGAAGAATACTTATAGGTTTCAAGAGATGGTAAAACAAAAGAGTGTCGTTGTAGGTTTCATTTATTCCAAACAAGGAACTATTTGTTTAATTAATTTTTTTCTATAAAATATCCAAATCTCTTAATTAGAGAGAGAAGTCGACTTGGCCTATTCAAGTCTTATTTTCCATCGAATTAAAATGAAAATTATATTACTAGTTCATTGTGGTAACATGTGAGATGTTTAAACTAAATATTACATTTTCTAATTTCACGCTAGTCTTCGAAACTGTGAAACCAGTTCTGTTTAACTACAACCGTAGACAAATCTGAAAGGAAAGAGTATGGAAGATCGAGAAGTATGTATTGTCCAATCCATCTTGCAGCTGAGCTTCCGCCTACGTGTTGTCTAAATGAAAATGGACTGGTGCTCCATCACGCATAAACTACGTGTCTGAAACTTGCTGTAAACATGCTGTCCCCGAAACTTTAAGTAATTTCCAAACCTTCTGGTCTCAAGGCACAGTGATGTATGACGTAGGTAACATCGTCGCAAGCTAATCGAGCGGAGTTGATTTTAATTGCTAGTTGATTTTCCAACTCTCCATTATGAAAGCTTGCTTTGCTAAAACTTATATTTATTAATAACCATATCGAAGCTAGGAAATTACCGAGAAGATACGTGCACATAAAAGTGTGCTAAATGTTGATCATCGTACAGCGTATTCGGACATGTACGCTGGAAATTAATCGCCACGAGGTTAAGCAACTATGAAGTGAATTGTAACTTTAATATTCCTTTTTGTGAAAATTATACGTGCTAAAATATACAAATATTAAAAGAATTGCTATAATACGCGACTCAATAAATGTAACTTGTATAAATCTTTTTAATCAAAGCGACTATTTCCTTATAGTAACCCGAATAATTAATTCAAAAAATGTAAGCGTAACCTACTACAGCGATAAATGTGTGGCGGCACATGAGTTAGAGGACAATTCAACTCATGTTGTTATTTTGCCTCGGGACATTGACACCGCCTTGACGCATGAATTTGAATTTTCCCACTCTACCCCGACCAGTATAAACAAGCGGACGCGATCGCAAGGAAATGAGTTACAGTCAGTTGTCGATCAGTTATCAACCAGTTATCAACTAATTATCAGCGATCTAATTAACGAGTTATCAGCAATCCTATTTTATGACTTATACACTGTACGAGCGTCTCAGCGAATATAGTCTGTATACTAATTTATTATTTTAAATATATTCGACGATTTCAACAAGCAATAACGTCTAGTAAATCTCACGATCAAACATCCTACGCAAGTCCTCTACAAATGCAATTTTATCTATTCATTTTCTAAAAGTCGTAACCTAATGATATAAAAAAATCATCTCTATTTCGTAAATGTAATTCGTTTTGCAACATATAACGTATAGTATACAGTAAGATAATTCTTATACGGAGATTTCAATTTCCAATGAAAAGTAATTTCGTATCTCATTTTCACTGCCTTCTAAGATATTATCGTACATCCCATGCAAATACATTATTAATTACTATTTTTCTTCAGTGTGCTTACTTGCCTCTTGCAAAATAGTTAGAGAACTTAAGCGCAGTATGTCAACGACTAAGCCGAGACAAATTTATTGCCTAAAGGCGAGATCTACGATTGCCTGAAATCGATGAACAGACGTGTTCCAGTTGATTGGCTTTCTCCAATGAATGATTTAGTTGCGGATAGAAGTTGAACAGGTGACGACACCCTTGCGAAACATTAATGCGATCCACGTTGTCCAGGTAACTGCGGCTTTAATAGTTGATGCAATTAGCTCGGGCCTTATTAAACATGTCCAGTTAGGAGGGAAGTTAGCTTAGTCATATCGCGATGAAGCACTGCCGTTACAGTGCAGTGACATCGTCGAGTACGTTCTCTTGTGCATGGGTGGCGATGTAGCTGCGATGTTCAGCGTTAACTAATTAACGCGCGGTCATTTACCGATCTCTGTGGAAGATGCGCCTATTCGATAAAACTTTGCTCAAAGCTTTTGTACTTCTCGTTATTATGCCGCAGACATTGTTGCAAGTTTAACCCTATCGCTAAAATTTATTTTGACAAACTTGGACTATGTGTTAGGTCTGTGCGAACATTTTCGTTTGCTTTCTTTCGCGAAGAAATGAAATTATCTCTTCTCGCTTTCTACTATCTTTTTTCAATTTGCTTGTTACGTAATGAATTCTTTGGTGTATTCTCTCATTATTATTTTTATTTCATCGTTTGTATTGTATTATTATTTTATTTTATATTATGACTATTATTATTATTTCTCATATTTCTTAGTGAAACTCGATATTTTATTTGAGTGACCGTTAGACAAATTCGGCAAATAATTGGCGAGGTGAAACTTCCACAAAAACTTCTAACTGCAGGCCACTCGTCTTTAAAAATCTATCCTGAATGTTTATTTCTTTATGGTATTTGTTAACTGTGTGTCGGTAGTTAGCATTTGATTTTATCTTAAATTTTAAATGCGAATTAGTAGAGTTAAAAATGTTCTTAATCGTCTGTCGAAATCTTGCGCTGGAAAGCTTCACACTTGCAGACTTTTGTGTTCAATTTGCATATTGTTATACTCTGTTTACGGTGAAATATAGACCAGCAGCACAAGTGTCCTGCACAGCGACAGAATACTGACGGCTAAACTCTGCTGCGCATAGTGAAAGGGTTTAATATGTGCGGGCGACGTTAATTAGAGTTGTCATATGTTTTGCATTTTCTTTGTTAATATCTGTCCTGCATGTTGCCGAAGAGCACATGTTGTTACAGATACTGGGAGGAAGATTCATTGCGGGTGTTATTTATAGCCAGTTTGATTTACTGCTTAATGTAATTTTAAGGTCCATACACTGTTGCGGTAATTTTGTCGAAGTATATTGAAATACTTTGCAAGCCTGTTATGTAGCTAAAATTTTTGTCTGCTCACTTCTACGATAGAGTTTAGCTCAGAATTAAGATAAGAACCCAAGTAGGTGCTCTGATGATGGAATTTTAATGTTTTTAGAACATTATCGAGGTATTAATTCGAAACTTGTCGTGTAAAAGAAATAAATCGAAATGCATCTAATCATGCACGCAGGATACATAATACAAAATTATAGCACTGTTTCGAATAATTGACTCAACTTAATACATGTCTTGAAACATTGGCATACATCTCAGCTTATGTAGAATTTTACTTTATTTATCGGTGCAATGTATATTTTTGTTCAACTACAATTAATTCCTCATCATTATTTTGCACTTTACAGTGATTTATTTCAATATTTCTGCCATCCACTTTCCTCGTCTCGCTCACGCTAGTCATTGTTACTTAACGACTACAAACTGATCCAACCAACTGCGTGCATTAATTACCTTACTATCTCGATCTACTTAGCTTCTATCTTAAACTATTAAACTTTCGTCGGTTGCTTAAAGTTTGGAGTTTGCAGTAGCACTGCTGATCGAAAATTCTTGGTGATCGACTCAGCTATCAGGAACTTGAACGGGCCAAATGTTACCAATTGATGTTCGCGAAACGTCGATTCCTAGAATGTTTGACTATACTTTCGATCACTTTGGTGTGCAATAAATTTTGCATTCAGCTAATGTATATTAAGATCATATCTGCATTTATATGTTACAAATGATACAATACATAATCACAGTAAATTATAACAAAAATTATAATTATGCATACTCGAAACGTCGATTCCTAAAATATTTGACTATACTTTGTACCAACTGGGTTTGGAGTAAATTTTACATTCAGTTAATGTATACTACATTCATATCTGTATTTACATATTGTACATATATAATATATATATTGTAAATATATTTACATATATAATACAATATATAATTACAGTAAATTATAATAAAAATTAAAATTATGCATATTCGAAACGTCGATTCCAAGAATGTCGGATTATACTTTCGATCAATTTGGTTTGCAATAAATTTTACATTCAGCTAATGTATATTACGTTCATATCTGTATTTATATGTTATTACATATGATACAATATATAATTACAGGAAATTATAATAAAAATCATAATTATGCATATCCTAAAGTAGATTTTTTTATTATACCCAATTGTATTAATATACCCGTACGCATATTATATTCGTATCTGTGTTTACATGTTGTTATATATAATACAATAAATAATTACAGTAAATTATAATAAAAATCATAATTATGCATATCCTAAAGTAGATTTTTTTATTATACCCAGTTGTATTAATATACCCGTACGCATATTACATTCATATCTGTATTTGTATGTTATTACATGTGATACAATATATAATTACAGGAAATTATAATAAAAATCATAATTATGCATGTTCTAACATAGATTTTTTATTATACCCAATTGTATAATATTAATATGCCCTTACGTATATTATATTCGTATCTGTATTTATATGTTACAGTAAATTATAATAAAAATTATAACTATGCATATTTTAACATAGATTTTTTATTATACCCAATTGTATTAATATGCCCTTACGTATATTATACTCGTATCTGTATTTATATGTTGTCATATATAATCAATATATAATTACAGTAAATTGTAATAAAAATTATAATTATGCATATTCTAACATAGATTTTTTATTATACCCAATTGCATTAATATACCCGCACGTATGTTATATTCGTGTCTACTGCTAGAAATATTTTTTGTTATTATATCCAATCGTATTAACACTCTGGGGGCCAGAGGCGCAAATTCGCGTCTTTCATACTCCATGCGGTATCCTATATAAATTTTAACTACTGTTAAATAAAACAGTAAAAAAAGCAATGAATGCTATGAACGAAAATTTATGAAAGTGTTTTACACTAATTGTTTGAACAATACGAAACCGTTATCAGTATGTTAGATGTAATATTGGTCGCTTTGAATCTTTTTCAATCGCTCCAAAAACACCCGGGAATTCAGTCTATATGTTTGTCAGAGCAGCCGGTCTCCAGAGTGTTAAGTATGTATATTATATTCGTGTCTGTTGTCAGAAGTAGATTCTTTATTATACTCAATCGTATTAAGCACGTAGGACAATTTGAATTCTTTTAAACTAATTTTCGATCAATTTTTCTAAAATTAATATCATAAAATAATTTTTATCGAATAAAGGTAAAGAGTCATAGAAATGTCTTTAAAAATTACATCAAAAGTACTTCTGCTTTCCATAACTATCCAGCAGTAAATAAACAGACTTCAATCCATAGGTTGCATAATCAATACAATGCGCAACATAGCTATGGAATTCGTGAACTGTATGGTGTTGATCAATAGCGCGGAATTATTGCTGAAACGACAGATAAGACAGTATCTTTGTCAAGGCGATAATGATACCACTAACTAGGCTATAGTGTGTCCTCATTGTGTATAGCCGGTAAACGATAAATACATTCTCCATTCTCCTTTGTAAAGTATCATCAATGTAACAATGACACAGTTTGTCAACTAATGAATTGGTCCCTATTTGCAACTGATGTTGTAGCAAACGTGGTTACATTAAGGGACTGATCCTATAGTTGCTGTGGTACCATTCTCACAGGCAATTGGACGACAAACATTGTTTGTCCCATCGATGCACATCCGCCGTTGTTTATGTTCGGCTATAGGTTGGTCATTTAACGGAATTGAAGGATTACCGTCGAATGACGAAGTCGATGGCTGAAGCGAAGGCGTTTTAAAAGCGTCGAATATATTAATACATTAAACGCGTTTCGAAATGTTCTTGAGTGAAGTGTTTCTAAATAAATCTTTTGATATTATAATGCGAAGGAATAAAAGTTTCCTGTTCTGTAATTCGCATTAGCATCAGACGTATTTCCATCTTCCACTTTGTATTTTTATTTTTGAAACGCCATCGATCGATAGTTTCTTTCGTTCGTCTCAGTTGATTCTGTTAAAGTATGCAGAGCATTTGGAGAGACATTACAAAGAACTTTATTCTAATATTCGCATAACTTTGCTCGCCACGTGGGCTACTAGCCGGAGGCCTACGGTACGAGATTTCACACTGCGCTTCTCTCTTTTGTCTCAATGGAGGCCTTGGCCATCATGCCAATTCACATACGTACAAAGCAGAGGATACGTACTTGTGTGTGTTTTCGCTCCACGTTCCCTCACTCTCGCACGCACAATACAAATGTACTATATATTCAACAGATTTAATTGATTCAGCGACGATTCAATGGTTAATTCAGAGAGTAGCACATTTCTTAGATTCGAAGAATTTATGTGGTCATGATAGTTGAAAATAATTGTTCATTGTCTTTCGTCAAAAACTTCTGGAGTTTGTTTTACTTCAATTACAACCTGTTAAATTACTAATTATTATATACTTAATTAAATCATAAAGTTATTTCAATTTCTCAAGATTCTGAAATTTATTTGCAAACAAATATATCTGTACGCCACAAGTTACATCTCTCGTCTTCCTTTCGTAGTGCAAGTCATACATTTCTATTGTTTTTACGACACGATGTAACGCGAACATAGATTTCCCCTTTTTTCCATGAAAATTATTGCTTTGATAATGCTATCAGACGTGGGATGTTCCGAGTTGTGCAAACGACAGACAGACATTTACTGATTTCATTAGGTATAAGGTATAGGTATATATGTATGTCGCATACATACATAGCACTGACATCCTGCGGTGCGTGCTATACGCAGACTGATGCCACTGGAATGCATCGACCTCAACGTGCGTTTTGATAGTGAACGCTGCTCAATGCGTCGATGCGGTGTGTCGTGGTTTCCATTTCGCAATGCCTGGTATTATCGCAGACCGGAATCAAAGCGACCGCAGGCCATCCATCACCGAAATAAAGCTCCATAAATCACGAGAAAACGAAAACTAGCGCTTTTAATGCTGGCCTCGGTTACATTAAACGTTAGACGGACAAAGATATATTAATCGGTGAACTTAACATCGAACTTTCGAAGCGAGGACATGAATATCAACCGTTGGATAGTACGAGTTAATTTTTGTCGTCGTTAAGAATTTACAGCGAGAAGAAGAAAGCGTGTGACGTTACTAATAACGAAGAAAGTAACAGCGGATTTGAAGTAGAAGATACATCTGTGTTATTAACGTCGTTGCATAGTAGCTAAATGGAGTTATTAGCTATTCCGATATTTTAAGCGTATCATATTATTTACTAGAAGCGACATTGAAGAAGAAGCTTCGTATTTTCATTAAATTATAAATATGGAACATATAAATATAGAGAGAAAATTAATTGCTGCCAGAAATATAAATTATAAATTTCAATGTATCTTTTTACATTCAGATTACCACGAAAGTCTATTTAATTATTACAGTAAAATTATTTCATCAAGTACTCGCCATAGGTACGAAATGGTACAATTTTGTTACGAATTGAATTTTATTTTTTATATATCCTGGAATTAGATCGTTGTCAAATATTATTTAACTAGATGTGTGTTTAATTTCCACGGAGAATAATTACGAAACATTTTACAAACATCAATTGACTGTTAAAGGAAGACGAATTTAACCGCTTAATCATAATTCCACTACATTTCGTACGCTATTAATTACGATGTCGGCGTTCGCTTCTTCGAGTATTGTTAAATTATAATTATACATTTGGAACGTAAATCAGCCTGATGTGTCTTTCGACGATATCACGGGATAAATGTGTTCCGGTGCTTCTTGGCCGCCGCGACTCCAATGTAACCATTATATTCAACGTCAGCTAATTTGGTTCTCTGACACGTGTATACAAGCTTTTCGCATACGATTTAATGGCAGACATCGCCTCTTCCACCGACAATATCACCATGTCCGTCTCACCGTGATAACGAGCATTATCGTCAGTTGCATCGTTATACTAACGATGTTGGACTTTTTTAGACCATGTTATGCCATCGATGAACACCATATATACAGATGAAAGGAATATTGATCGTACACTTTCGCGAAATGTATTAATAAATAATTCGCCAGTCTTTCGTTGCCTATAGAAATAAAGATATTACGAAGGTATACCAAATCATTATCGACGATATTTCCATATTACCAAATTATGTTATAGAACGCTAATATCTTTATAATTAGACTAATAAATAATTAATTAATATATATATGTCGGGTTTACATTAGAATTAGGGTTAGGGGCGTGAAACGAATCTTCGTTTGGGTTACACGTTGTCGTTATGCAATAGAGAAGACATTGACTAGTGCAAATACGATTATTATAGAACCGGACAAGTAACCATGGTAGTTAGGTACTCGAGAAACTAATGACAATGATCCTAGGTTCAATAACGAATCCGCGGTCGACGGGATGATAGATGAACGTATTCACAAAATCTAAGTTGGGCGCGTAATATTCACTGGTCGTAAAGGGTTACTCCTTTCATCAATGAGATCGCGAGCGAGAATGCCTTTCCCGTCCCGATGATGCCACAGAGGAAAACTATATTGGGGTGTGTCTAAGGACACGAGATCATCGGATTCGTCGAGAAAAGCCTTCGTTCAGAAAGTAAGGGAAATTGGCGTTGCTGCTAATTGGTCAATCTCCATATCGGTGGCTAGAAAAAGATGCTAGCCGCCCTCGAGGGAAAGTTGCTAGTGGGAGACGCCGCTCGTTGAAAAATAGGTCTCCCCTATTTTCCCGTAGTTGGGACAAAGACTGTTTGTCCGTTTGAAGGACTTTAGTTGACTAAATCTTAAGATTTATAACGGGCCCTGGAGCTAGCTGACCATGTACTGCGGAGACGCATCGACATCTGGCAATCATCTTACTCGAAGAATAGGGTCTGCGTGTGGCGAGCTACGGCACAGAGACCGTTGGAATGTTTACTGTCGAGTGTTACAACTATTTCCTTTTTAAGGAGAGCTATAGAATTATTCCATGCCTTTGTTAGACACAGCGTTCATCCCGTGACCGCGGCTACGTTCGGCGACTGACTGTCGCCTCGAGCCCAAGCTCATTATCACAACTCTCGAACAATTACAATCGGATTGAATAACTACAATTGTTCAATCACAGCTATAGTAGACTCTAGGTTACAATGTTGCGGGATTATCCAAAATTTCAAAGGCTCCGGTGTTCTTTCATCTCCGACATATATATACATACTAATGTACATGTGGATATTAATATACATATACATATTCAAAATTACAAAATTACAGACAAGATAGACAATAAATCAAATAAAGTTGGCAGCTACTTTCGTCAAATCCATTCGCTTTGGTTGTAATTAACAAGTAATTGAATGAATAATTTAATTATTGTTATTTCATTTGCTTCAGAATTAAGAATTAAAGCATTCCAGGCGTGCATGCGATCTGAAACATTCAAAGAATCTCATTTGCAGTCCTTCGTACGTAAAACCTTGTTCAAACATTTTACGAATACCGAATACGTTTCTCCCTTCGGGAATCACGTACGAGGACGAAGGGATTATCGCGAGAAATCGCGACAGAGAACAGCGCTGATAGCGTGGCGACGCCTCGTAACGGAATGCAGCCGGAAGTGAACTGTTTCCTTGCGGTAAATGGCAACAGTGCCGATGTAGACACCCTGTGGATCTCGTGTACACTCGCGGTCGATGCATCCACGACATCCAGCGTCACGTAATTGATCCGTAGTTATCCGCAAGGTTGGCTAGGTGCATATGTTGGCAAACGTGGGTTGCTTCGTATGCGAATCCAATTGTGTGCATGAATTTTGTTTCGCTTGCGTACTATGCAATGGTAAGCAGCAGTAGGCGAGTCCTGCTCGGTTCCTGACCTAATTGATTGGATGACGTTGCTAATTGCAGCATCAACTGGTAAGGAAAACAGATGAAGGAAATGCACTATTAACGTCGCGAATTTCATACTTGCGTACGTGGTAATTGTGTTCGTTTGAGCGTTTGCGTGACGTAGCGGAGATCACACGGGAAGTTCATAGAGATGTTCTAAGACAGCTGCTCGTTTTACGAGTATTTTTCAAGGATTTTTGGCAACTGTCGAGTAGCTTCACGAAATCTTTCTGGAAAATTTTTTGAAGCAACAATAACATCCTTTAAGTAGATTATTTTTGAACAGTAAAATCCTTCAAATACGTTTTTCGACATCGTGTTGTAAAAAAACAGAACCTTTATAATTCATAAATTCCGGCTATACTCACGAAAATATTTCAACTGTTACCATAGTTTATGTTTTATACGAAACATGTAACGAGACGCGATCGTCATGATTAGTCAGGTTTAAAACCGATCAGAAAATGTACATAGAAATCATAGAATATTTATTGTCAACATATATTTAGTAAGAAATTAATATACAGCATAAACAACCATCTTAAGCAAGTGCAAATATTAAATGCGACCCGATTGAACATCAAGGTTTATTAATAAAATTAATGTGACTAATTGCTTATTTAAATAATTTTGTGGTTTCTACGAAATAGACACGAACAAGACACGACCGCCGTGATTAGTCAAGTTTAAAACCGATCAGAAAATGTACATAGAAATCACAGAATATTTATTGCCAACATATATTTAGTAAGAAATTAGTATACAGCATAAACAGCCATCTTAAGCAAGTGCAAATATTAAATACGGCCCGACTGAACATCAAGGTTTCTTAATAAAATTAATGTGACTAATTGCTTATTTAAATAATTTTGTGGTTTCTACGAAATAGACACGAACAAGACACGACCGCCGTGATTAGTCAAGTTTAAAACCGATCAGAAAATGTACATAGAAATCACAGAATATTTATTGCCAACATATATTTAGTAAGAAATTAGTATACAGCATAAACAGCCATCTTAAGCAAGTGCAAATATTAAATACGGCCCGACTGAACATCAAGGTTTCTTAATAAAATTAATGTGACTAATTGCTTATTTAAATAATTTTGTGGTTTCTACGAAATAGACACGAACAAGACACGACCGCCGTGATTAGTCAAGTTTAAAACCGATCAGAAAATGTACATAGAAATCACAGAATATTTATTGCCAACATATATTTAGTAAGAAATTAGTATACAGCATAAACAGCCATCTTAAGCAAGTGCAAATATTAAATACGGCCCGACTGAACATCAAGGTTTCTTAATAAAATTAATGTGACTAATTGCTTATTTAAATAATTTTGTGGTTTCTACGAAATAGACACGAACAAGACACGACCGCCGTGATTAGTCAAGTTTAAAACCGATTAGAAAATGTACATAGAAATCACAGAATATTTATTGCCAACATATATTTAGTAAGAAATTAGTATACAGCATAAACAGCGATCTTAAGCAAGTGCAAATATTAAACACGGCCCGACTGAACATCAAGGTTTATTAATATAATTAATGTAATTAATTGATTGTTTAAATAATTTTATGATATCCACGAAATATTATAGTCGCGCTAAATATTTTGTTAATTCTAATTGTCGAATATCTACACCGATGTTATTTAATTGGTTCAGCGCGGAGCGTTTTGCTTCACCAAATTGAGGTTCTCTTTTATAGCGAGATGTAGATAAATGGAACATCATTAACTTGCACGCGAACCTCATTCATTACATTTCGTCAACACGCGTTAGGAATGGTACTTACAACTAGTTTACAAGTCTTGAATAAACGAGGTGAAAAGCGATACTAACAGGGAAAGCGTGGATCGTCTCATTGTTAGTCTTCCTGTCAGTTTTTGTCATGACTGTATGGTCTCGTGTGGCTGATTAGTTATGTACCTTATTCATTGCATGTACCACGACAGTTGCCTGTATTTTCAGACTTGTTTTCCTGCAGCAGACGAGTACCTACTGCGTTGTGCTGTGTCGTAAAGAATTCTCCACAGTAAAGTATGACATTATGCTCCCGTACTCATTTATATTTCAGTATCATTTCTGTTAAAGCATAGTACATTATACACACCGAGGGTGAACTCATCCGGATAAAATGCCTTTATAATTTACAACTCGAAACGTTGACCAACCATAGACTTAGGCTAAACGAGCGATATTTCTAACAGTTATTTTTTTTCTGCAAATTGTAGCGGAGGATTTCAGGTGCGAAGATGTTGTTGCGCAAATTAAAAATAAGTTCTTGATATTTGATAGAGTATAGAAATGTATAGAGAGGTATAGAGATAGATACACTATAGTATAGTATAATATAGTATAGCGCATAATAGAGTCAATTTATTTAGATAAAAATGCTTTCATAACTTACGATCCTTAAACGTTAACCAACCGCCTGAAGATTACACTAAGGAAACTCCAAATTTGATTTCTTCCCACTTGGCCGAGGACTTTCATCTGCTGCTGTAGCAAAAAAAGGCACAATATAGAATTTATATAATAGGAAAAATATATAAAATATCCATAATTTGTTCCAATCCTTAGCTGATGAAACAAATTTTTATCAAGCTTTTATTTCTTTACCATTTAATAACATTTAATAGCACTCTAAATTATGTTTATATTTGATTGTATCTATCGATTGTACAAATTCGAATCGTATTGCATCTTTATTTGAATCAGATAAATTTTCTACGTTCTTAACCTTTCTATTTCGAGGTAGACGAAGTTTGTCTGTAATTTATCAGACCCGAACAGAATCTAGCCATCAATTGCAAATACTTTCGAAGAAATCAAACAATTAATCTTCGACTGGAACTGGAATTATAGTACGGTCACTGTTTTATTTGCCCACTGTTACTGACTGAAGGTTCAATCAATAATCAACACGTTTCTTTTGCCTGCAGGTTTTCCAAGAAGCTCGCGACGTTACTGGCAATTTGTCTTTTGGCCACACGCACTGGTGAGTGATTCTCTCTGCTTCTCTTCTATGTCTAAACGTTCTATCTTGGCAGAATTCCAATGTTCTCCAATGTTCTCTGGATCTATTGCGAAAGAATTTGTGCAATCGCAAGGAAAGACAATTAATTTTTTCCAAATTTCAATTGTTCATACGTTTTAGCTAAATACTTCCAGCTATTTGTAGTCTGAGATTTAATTATCAAGTTGATTCCTAAGTTAATTTTGGAAAAGATTTGTTCATTCATTTAATATGATTTTGTATGTGTAAAGAGGAAAAGTGATTAATTGATTTGACACGATCCGAGGTAAAATCTTTTTTTTTACCTATGATTTTAACGAGACGATTTGTTCAAACCATTAGATAATTTCGCCTTAAACTCCAACATTCCAGATGGCTGCCAATTCCAATTGTTCGATATTCATTGAACTATATGGAAAGTTTCGGTTGCAATGGAGCTGACAAGTTCATATACGTTCTAGGAAAACAACTATTTGTATTTCAATTACTCTTAAATTAAATTCTATATTAAATATATATTAAATTCTATAAAGTTGTTCCTTGAAGTATATATAGTAAACGATCTTTTCAATTAAAACACTGTGAAATATACAGGGTGGTTGATAACTGGTGGTACAAGCGGAAAGGGGGTGATTCTACGCGAAAAAAGAAGTCGAAAATATAGAATAAAAATTTTTCGTTTCAGGCTTTGTTTTCGAGAAAATCGACTTTGAATTTTCGCTCGGTACGCGTGCACTTTATCACGTCTCGTTATAACGGATCTCACTGTAGATCGTTTTTCGAGTAGAATCACCCCCTTTCCGCCTGTACCACCAGTTACCAACCACCCTGTATAAGAAAGAATTATAACCTACGCAGAAAGAATAGGATAAATTAAGATATTGTATAATCATAATTAAATACATAATTTTGTCCCTTACTTATTAAGCAACACTGTTTCGATAATCGGATGTTTCGTTATTCGATGTTACAGAAAGCAATCATTCCGTCAGTAGTAGGTATCCTGATAATCGAAATTCTACTATGTATATTTGTTTTTCGTTACCGCGTAATATTGTTCAGATAATGAAACTTGGATATTCTAATATAATATTGATCATTCTTGAAGCATAAAATACCCAGCAAACATGGCAGTTACTTCAATAAAATACCTAAGAAGAAAATTATTTAATGAATATATTGTTTATTTCGACTATTTAGGTACTATTGGATTGACAACTAATTGATTGCGGATTTTGTCAATACCACCTAATGACTTAAAAAATGACTAAAAAAACTAATGACTAAAAAAATAAATGACAGTTACCAAACCAATATTTTGAAATAATCGTGATTTTTCTTCCAATCGTTTCATATTGAGCTATCAAACGAAGTAACTTTTCATTTGGTATTTTATATTTGAAAGATATGTAGTGTTGGAGGTTTTCAATGTTGGTAATAATCATTTCATCAAAATATACTGTCTATAAGAAGCTTCTATGTGTATATATACAGCTTAGGCAACACCTCGATACCACTTTCGGCAAACATAACTGGCCCTTCGCTTGCGTACGTATATGTATAATCATACGTAGGAAGTTCCTGGTCTTTTCGAGTTGTTGGCACAAAATCCTTCTTACGACCCACTTACAAAATTGTCAGAGCTTTTACCCTTGGCACTTTCCCTTTCCTTTCCTTTCTTCGAGATATTTTCACATCCCTTCTAGTTCAGCTTTTGCAATGTCCCGACCTTCTTATCGTATACCCTCTTTGCGTAACACTCTTCATATGAAAATTTTAGATGTCGTATATTGCTTATTGCTTTGCAATTACGTTAGAACCGAATTAATAGAGAAAGAAAATTATTCGGATAATGGAATTTTCCCATAATAGAACAATCACTTTTCTGCTATAAAATTTTATTTCTTCAAACACAGATTAAAATTAATTGGCAGATTCTTGAAATATTTATGGACGCCGCATCTTTTTGGCTGCCAAGTCACATAATTTTATCGACATAAGTAATTGTATAGAGTTACGTTCTTTTTATATTTCGAATCATCGAAGCCCTTCTGTAAATGCCACAAATGCTTTGTCATGACAAGGCACGTCTTCATTATCACTTTCGTTTGCTGTTTCCATTTGAATAAAATCGTCATTATCGTCGTTTGTATCGCGATGAAGCCATTTCATTACGTCAGTATACTTTGGGGTTCTTCTCTACTGTATGCAGCATCTGAAAAACCTACCTGCTTTTCATAATTTTCAATATCGCGTTGTTGGTTTTTAATATCTGTGATCATGGCTTTCAAAACATCGTGTATTTTTGCCAATACTGTTGCACTTACACTTCCAAGTTTTTTATTTACGTCCTCTTTTGCTTCTCCTTTCTCTTGTACATTCTTGTAAATTATTACGACCGGGACTCGTTCAATCGGAAAAATGATAGAATTTTTACGTTTTATATAGACATTAATAAAATATGTACTTACTTAAATATGTATTGTATGTACTGAAAAACATTATGTACGGATAGCAAAGTGTTCGAATGATACAACATTCGTATATTATGTTGGGCTTTGGTTTCGAATATTTTAGTATTAGTATATAATTATATTATAATATACAATAAAATATATTATTATCATAGTTGTAATCTATATACTATATTATAATATAACTATATTACATTATTGGTATACTTATATATGGTATATTATAGTTATATTATAATATAGTATATAGTATATTATATTATATATATAATATATAATTATTATATATATAATATATATATAATATTATATATATAATATATATACTACATATATAATATAATATAATATAATATAATATAATATAATATAATATAATATAATATAATATATAATATATAATTATATTATATTATATATGTAGTATATATAATATAACTATAATATACTATATATAACTATACTAATAATATGATATAATTATGTATAATATACTTATATTGTTGAAAATGACAATGAGTTCGTGCTCGCCATCCATATGCAGATGCGTTAGTTATAAGGAATAGTAACTAGAGGATGATCCTAGTTACAATCGATAGATTTAATCGATAGGCTTTTTTGTTTTTATCCCCAGCTTTTGTAAGCGCGTGTTTTTTGGCTCAGAACGGTGTGATAGATTTATCCATTCAATAAAATAATAACTATTCTGCTCTTACCTCTGAGTATAGAAATAACATATATTATAATATAGTATATAGAATATATTAATATATAAATTTTATTCTGATAGTGGGTATTCGAATAAAGGCAATTTTGCTGTATTTATCTGTTTATTTCAATTATTCGCTGCATTTACTTGCAATTAGTAGAATAACGTCCATCTCTGTCACGAAAACAAAGGTCGAGGAAGACGACACGAAATAAGGCGCGAAAAATGCGAAAGCAGGAAAAGAGAGGAGAGGGGCATTTCCTTGTTCCGGTTAGGGGAAGCAGGAACCTTCCACCGAAGGGTCTTGCCACTTTCCTTCTCCTTCTCCTTCTCCTTCTCCTTCTTTCTCTTCCTCTTCTTCTTTTTTCCCCCTCTTAGAAAACCGCATATCTTAGCGAAGCTGTGAAACGGATTTTCCAGCGGAAGCAAAGGAAGGAACGTTGTTCTCCCTCGTTTCTCCCTTCTCCTTCGCGCTTCTTTTTCTCTCAACGCTCCTGTCCTCCGGCTTCATCCACTTTTCACCCCCATATCCGCCACCGTTTCGGATTTGTTACTTTATTTGCACGCGCGCTTGTTTACCTTTCGCGCGTCACCCGTTCGCTCGCCACGACTGTCTCCCCTTTTCTTCCATTCTTCGCTGTTTTCGCCATCATCCCATTTTCTCTCCCAAGCTCCGATTGTTCGTGGCAACGGCGCAGCTGCATCTGCTTTCCAGGGAATTGAACGTCCCTAAACCTCGTTCGTATCAATCGAACGAAACCGTTCAATATAATTGCGGCGACTTTAATATTTGAGGAGGGCCATTGTTCAGAGTTTAGTTAATCAATGGCGTTATGTACGTGTAAATAGTTTGCACAGGTAATAGAGCAGTTTCATACTCAGACGTGTATAATATGTCTGGACGATTAAATCGTCGAACACTTAAACTAATTGGTAATTAGCCGCACGTAATTAAAGGAATGTAAGCTGCATGTGTCTATGTATTGTATATTTTATAAGGTTGTTTTATATGTTTTCGACCATTACGCGTATTCTGGAAATTTTCCTACCTTGAAATTTTCCGTAAATGGATGAACGTCCGTAGTCCAATACAGTAGAATATTCGGCAAAAAATAATGCAGTAGATAATCGAATGCTCAAAAAATACGGAAAATACTCAAAAAATAAAATCGTAGAAAACATTTTGATAATGTAATATCGTACGTGTATTTAGGCTGAGTTAATTATTTAACTGATCGAACATTTGCTAACTGGTCTCGCGATATTTAATTATTTACATTTTTCTACGCTTCGTATTAAAATTTCGAAAAGAATGAGGTTATGACAAAGTCCAATGCACCTCGGATAATACGAAACTTCGGTTAACCGAGAGTCTACTGTAATTACAATCTCATTTTATTCTTTTTATATTAGACGTTCTAGTCATTAAATTCCAGGGAAGACAGTGCATTTTTTTTCTGTTTTGTCCATACAACCGAACCAGATGCGCATAGCTGACCATTTATTTGTACCATACGCCGGCGACAGTAAATTAACAACGCTTGAATTGTATAAGATAATTTAGAAGCATCTTTAATCATCGTATTGTACGATATACAGGGTGGTTGGTAACTGGTGATACAAGCGGAAAGGGGGTGATTCTACGCGAAAAAAGAAGTCGAAAATATAGAATAAAGATGTTTTTTTTAATTTTTTTTTTTTAATTTTTCCATAGAGACAACGATCTACAGTGAGATCCATTATAACGTACCGCACGCGTACCGAGCGAAAATTCAAAGTCGATTTTCTCGAAAACAAAGCCTCAAACGAAAAATTTTTATTCTATATTTTTGACTTCTTTTTTCGCGTAGAATCGCCCCCTTTCCGCTTGTAATGCCAGTTACCAACCATCCTGTATATTAATTCTGTCATCGATAATGGTTGTCGATGACCATAAGATCTCATTATCG
Source organism: Bombus vosnesenskii (assembly GCF_011952255.1). Classification (NCBI taxonomy): domain Eukaryota; kingdom Metazoa; phylum Arthropoda; class Insecta; order Hymenoptera; family Apidae; genus Bombus; species Bombus vosnesenskii. The sequence continues at coordinate 506,985 of NW_022884350.1, forward strand.
ATAATGGTAACAGGTAACCGAAAAGAATCCTGACATCGATTATGGTTACCGATAACCAATAAAATTTTGATTAGACCTCGGTTTGAAGGACATAAAATTATCGCCTCTTTTTATTGCAATTTAACAGTTTTCAATGTGCAGAATGCAAAAATGCAAGTTTTAACTTTAGGAATCCAGTGGTTCGAGAATTATGCACACGTGAAACAGCATTTTAAGCGTATTTTGGTGGTTAGTATGATATTGCTTCTATCGAACTGATATCGAACTGAACCTAGCGTAAGGATGACCGGAGAATAAAACATAACCCAAACCTAATCCAATATTCAGAATTCAAAATTCCGCCGCAAAATGACCCACATCCACGTGCATTTGTTAGCCAGGTCTCTGCGCTCATTGGGCGAATCGTGGAAAAGCTAACGTGGAAAAGCCAACGTTAAAGCGGGCCGTCAGATACACCGTAAACGCTCAACTTTACATAACTTTTAAACTGTTTGCTGGATTCCTCAAACTAAGACTTGCATTTTTTGTCGTTTATAATGATTATTCTTAGCCAAAATCTTTACGTATACTATTGTAGTATCGTGGACGAGAGACCTAAGAGATTATAGCAATCGACGCCACGAATTGGCCGATCCCCTGATTTCCGTTGAGATAATAGGGGTGATTTAGTTTGTATAACACTGTGATTCACAGAATTATAAATTATGTATTTCCAACACTTAGATTACACTGTTGAGCAGAGATAAATAGATAATAACTTAGCGCGCGAAGATAAGATAGATATGTACGCTAGAGCAGGGCTCTTATAATTGAAGTTAGTGTACGAACAATGTCGCCAAAAAGCCAAAGTGTCGACAGGCACTACAACAATATATCGTCGGTCCTTCAATCGAATAGTTTCGCGGAAAAGGCCTGCGTGACCCTGGCCACGAGCGGTTGCAGAACACGTGCGTGGTGGGGCTAAGACAAACGACAAAGGGATGCTAAGGGACAAAGACGAATTAACAGTCAGTGTCAGTCGAGAAGTCAGAGAGTGTGAATCGAGAAGTCAGAGAGGGCGAATTGCGTTGTCGAGAGAGTGTGGTCCGCGTGAGAGAGAACGTTGGAACCGTAGCGACGAGAGTTGCAAAGTTAAGAGTTCACGTTAAACAACCATCGTTTCCTGTTTAACCAACATCTGTCTAATCCATTTATTGTAAATAAACTAAATGTAGTAAAGATCCTACACTATGATCTTTTCAATCTGAATTAACCTGTTACGATCTCTGCTGTACAGGTGTCACCGTTATGCCGGACATGTAGAACATTAGAATATCTGGAACCGAGGCGAGGATATAGTTGTATCGTCTCTCCCTCTCTCTCTTTCTCTGTGTTTTCTCCTCTAATTGCTGTGCTGTCGTGTCGAGTCAGAGATGAATCGCAACGAACGGTTTGCTCTTCGAAATAAATGCTTCTTTTCGTTGGTGATATTCGCGCCGCGTCGAACGCGTAAAAAAGCTAATAAAACGTACCGGTACAGGCGTACGTATGGTTTTTGAAAGCAGACTTGTTTGCAACCACCTCTGTGTACGATTGATCACTCAAAGGGCAACGTTTGCCCGCTCACGAATACGCGTCAATCACGTTCTAACGATGTATTCAAATACGACGCCGCACGTACGCGTGTAATTGGACTGGAAACGTCTGCCGGCTAGATGATTTTCAAAGGTCTATTGATTTATTTCTTGTTTGCCGAATTATGATATATTTGTGTGGTGTTATTTTCCCAAATTTGCAAATATTCTTATGTATAGGAAGCAGCAGTAGCAGTTTGCAGATATATTAGAAAGAGGAGTAGGAAATTGACCAAGTTACATATACAGAGTGGAACGGTAATCGTAGTGCAATCGGTCAGAGGTTAATTCTACGTGAAAAAGTAAGTCGAAAATGTAGAATACAATTTTTTCATATGACGCTTCGTTTCTGAAGAAATCGAGTTTGAAAATTCGTCGGATATGCTTTAAACTTGGCTAAGAGGCGACTAGGCGAACAAGCCACTGGAGGTTACTGTACACGTGAAAATAAGTTCAGAATGTGAAATAAAACTTTCTCGTTTGAAGCATCATATTCGAGCAAATCAAATTCAAATATGTTTAATTACGAACTGGTCTCGTACACGCGCATGATACATTTTCGAACTTTCGATTTTTTTCGCAATGAAGCATCTTATTTATTTTCAAATACATTTTAAATTCCTGTCGACTATTTACTCTTGTTTAGCCCGAAATTAAACAAATTTAAAACATTTAAGTTAAATTAAATTTTGTCAAATCTTCAAAGTCAATTTTCTCGAAGACGAAGTCTCAAATTAAAAAATGCTATACTAAACTTTTTCCTTATTTTTTCACGTAGTATGAACCCCTGCCCGTATGTACTACGATTAACGCCCCACCCTGTATAGATTAAGATAGATTTACAAATTTACACACGCTATATGGTGGCACTATTTGGAGAAATAAAATGTTATAAATTAATGCATTGCTGTTTGTGGCAACACACATATGAGACAATGCTTCTAATATCGCCGATAACAAGTATTTTGAAAAAAGCATCACCAGAAGTCAACAAGGGATTAAAGTCGTAATCGAAAATGTATAAAGAAACATATTTTATGTACGTGAAAGACAAATGATGTCTCTTTCGTTTGAGACTAATTTGATATAAAATTGTGTCTTACGCTTGGCTTGAGAACGATTTCAAATTTGGCCAGTGATATTAGCTACACTTACGATAAATAAATTTTGCAGAGTGGAAAGTACAAAAAGTCGTATGATTTTGTTTTTAACATTAAACATTATTTTGTTTAATTTCTTCGAAAATTTTATTTTGTATAATTTGCTTGCGATAAATAAATTTATAGAAGTTTGATTTTCGAGGAAACAAAAAATGCAGTCGAACAATTTCAATTCTGAAATAATCTTGTAAGAAAATCATAAATTATCGTATTTCAATGATCTATGTAATATAAATTTAGAAACAAAGATTTTAAGATGTAAAAAATATAATATAAAACCATTTCATTATTTTTACATTATAAAGTTTCTTTTTTTTTCTTTTTTTTTTTTACTAAACTTGGCTTTTTAAATATTCAGAAATACGAAACTGTGTCGAACATTTTACAAACATGGAAACGGTTGAGAAGATTTCGTTTAAAGTTTCAAGAGTATCCTATTTATTGAAAAAATTTCATTAAAATCGTGTGGTTTTAAGTAATTACGTATGCATATCGTTTATTTGATCGACTAAAATTTAGTTTAAGAAATACCTTCCATTCGTTTAATATTCTATATTCGTTTAATATTTTAGCATTTGAAATATTGCTCTCCATATTTACACCATAAACGATTTTGAAATGAAATATTGTTTAAATATTGCACTAGTACGTATAGTATGATATAAGAGAAAATATAAATGAATAATAACAAAAGTATATATGTCATTCTGTTAATCCGAAATAGATAAAATATTTAAATATATAAGCGTTTGTTCTTAACAAATTCTGTCAAACACTATTCAAAATTTAAATGACAAAGTGAGTCTGTTACGTCGCGTAACACTCTACCGAGCCGAGGCCACACACCACGGGCAAGATGGCAACCAGATGTCTTCGGATACTCACTGCGTACCCTCAATAGCCTCAAGTACCTTCCATAAATCTCATAGATTTCCTAGTAAAGGTCCTTCAAACCAAACAAACGTCTATTTCCGAAGAATTTTCAAAGACTATTGTCTACCACGGCTTAACTAGGGAAAGTTAGTTTTTCTCACGTACGCTGCAACTTCCCTCTCACTAACCACTTTCTCTCGAGGACGGTTAAGACCCTTCGTTTAACCAATCAACAACGAAGCCTATTTCCCTCACTCTCTTAACTAACATCGGCACCAACAAATCCGATGGTCCCGTGCGCTAGACACACCCATCCTTAGCTCTCCTCCGAGACAGCATCGTCTCCCAAGAGTACTGTTTTTGCATCCTTCGAACGGTCAACATCCTTCCACCGGGTATACACACCCGCAGATCAGTCAATCACCCATCTCGTACATACGCACCAGTGTAACTATCCTCGTTATAAGTTGTGGAATAAACGGTGAAATATAACTTACTACTGTGTCATATTCATATCAACCACCTCTGTTATCCTAACCGAAACAGGGGAACGACTACTTCGCGGCGTCGATTCACCGAATCGTAGCGAGAATTTACGCCTCTCGCTGACGCGTTTTCCTCGCGACCGCGTCTCTCCGCGAACGGTCGTAACATTTGGTCCTTCGAGCCGGATCATCAGTGGCAGTGGATAGTTTTGTCACCCATCCGGTCGAAACATTTGGTCCTTCGAGCCGGATTCAGTGACAAGTGAAAAGTGTGGACACGTAACCGGTCGAATCATTCGATCCTCAAAGCCGTATGACGCCTCAAGTGAAAAGTGCATACCAGTGCCACCCACTATCATACAGTGCCACGTGAATCCAACATAACCAGCAGCGGAAGCGTTACCCCCCAGCGAGGTCAATAACGTCAAGGATCGTCACCCTTGACGAGGTATAATTCGGTGGTTGAAACGCAACCACGCAGCCTCCTGCCGCAACTGGACAATCGTCAACAGAAGTAAGTTATAACCACTCCACCCTTAACTATATAACAAACAATGGCAACCGGAAACGAAACAGAAATCACCTCCTTGCATCGGGAGCGAAGCAATCTAAGCGACCAATTCCAGGCCGTATCGAAATCACTCGACGAATACGAACAGTCTGGTCAGCACTACAAGGCCACCTTAATAACTTATCGAAAACAAGTCGACGACATTTGGAAACGGTTTAACATTGTCAACGACCAATTACTTGAGCTCGACGACTTCGCACCTGTGGACTTACTCGATGTCTATGTGGATCTGGTAGTACGATTGAGCACTCTCATCGAACTTAATTCTTCCTCAACGGATGCCTCCAAGAGAGTAGCGAATCCAAAACCTCCGGAATGCAGCAACAAAACTCCTAGCAGGTTCCAGAGACCACCGATCCCATCGCATGACACGCGAAGCTCATCGCATCACACTCGCAACGTGTCACCTAGACGCGGCCCGACGACAACCACATTAGCATCGAACGTTCATGACTCTTTAACCGCAGCCCACAACCTAGATAGTAACGGGTTGAATCCCATCCAGGATAGCAACAAGGTCAACGTCGAGTCGAAACCTACTGTAAAGGCTTCGAAATCCACTGTGCTCAAACCATCCAGGGGCAGTGTTTCTTCGGGCAATACTTCTACGATGGACGTCCAACACAACGTATCGACGTCCAATCATCTTTCTTACATCACGTCATCTGCACCACCCGAGATTAGTAACGCGAAGACTCCTCCTTCGCCACCTCAGAGATGTGCTACGCCTGCAATTGGCCCTACTCAGAATCATTGCCTCGTTATTAATACCATGACTAATCACTCAAATGGTATCGGTAATTTACAGAACATTCTATCTGATCTTAACGATTCTCTACTGAGTTCACAGAGTGCCACACCGAACAAGTCGCGTGTCACGGACTTCTCCCTGAAGTCACCCTTGGCTGCAACGACGCTACCACACTCTCCAATGGCAAAACAAGTCCAAATCACGACGCCCAACGCTTCTCCTCTACCAAGAATCATCACTAAGAGAATGCGATTCGAGCGGGTCATCGGGGGGAGTCCAGCCTCCCAATCAACCTCAAACTTCCGCACCGCGCTTGATGAATCTTCACCAAGCATCACCGACGTTCCCTTCGACGATACTTCCTGGGCCGAGGTGTTTAACGACACTTCCAAAAGCAAGATTCACGACACTTCTTGGGTCGTGAATTTCACCTGGAAATCGCCCGGCATCGACGAGGAAGACGGCGATCTAGACTACAAGGGAGACAACGTGCCATCCAGGCAACGGGCCTTCGGCCGCATCGCCAAGTTCACCCTGGGGACGACAGCATCATCCGGACGGCCGTTGTTCACACGGCAAGGAGCATCTTGGATCGAGGTGCCACGCAGCTTGTCCTACCATCGAGCCAAGTCGATCCAGCAGAATACGGGCCATCAACTATCAACATGGAGTTGGGCGGCAGCTCCAATTAACTTTACCTTACAGAACTTTTGATCGGTACCCTCAACGGGGGGAGTATGGAGGCCACGGAGAGATACGAACCCTCGATCTCCTGTTTACCAACTTCGAGGCGTTTTGTAGCCGATTTGGCCTTAAACACCTTGCAATATCTGAGTTCGTGAGATCCTTTGCAGATCGGACACATCCACATCCGATCGGTGACGAGTGTGTTGGTAGGTATCCCCTTTTCTCATTGGTGTTGGAGCGTTCGTTTGATCGCCGTTTGTCCTTGTTTGTAAGAAGTCTATTAAGTGCGTGTATGACGGCAGTTTCTTGTCTGGTAATGTGCATTGCCATTTGCGAATGATGGCTGGGGGTAGTTTCGATGTAAGTAATTTGATAAGAACGGTGTTTGATGTGATTGGGTCACCGAGGTTCTCTAACGCTTGGATATTTATCTTGACCGTCTCGAGAAAGTCGTCTATGGCTTCGGGTGTCTCTTTAACTATTTTCGGATAATCGAAAAGCAAGTCGAGGTGGCGCATGCAGATTTGACGGTGGCAGTCGAATTTTTCCTTAAGCACGTCGACGGCGATTGCATAGTTTGACTCGGTGATGGCTAACGATTGTATACTTCGCGCGGCCTTTCCGGTCAAAGAGGATCGTAGGTAGTGAAATTTCTGCACGGATGTAAGTCGCTCGCTTCGATCGATAGTGATAGTCAAAAGTAGGCAGGTGAATTTCCGGCAGTTTAACTGATGTCAGCTCGGCGACATTAGACGACTCGGAGCCTTGTGATTTCGACGACGATGCTGGTGTATCATCCATGAGGGTGTGTATTCGGACTACAAGATCGTCATATGTGTCGGTTACTTCGGAAACGCGCGCGTCGTTTATCTCGCCTAAATCTTCTAATTCCTCTTGTAACAATCGACACTTAAAAATTATTAATATCGCGAAATAAAGTCGAATAACGAAAAGTAACTATAAATTCTTATTTTCTAAAGAAATAAAAGCTCAGATAGAGAAACTCGAAGGAAACCAATATAACTTGGAAAAATAAAATAAAATCGGAAACCCGGAACACTCGATAGTCTGGACAACTCAATTGATACATTAATCTTCCGGCAAAGAGAAAATCCAGGAGCGAATCTTAGTTTAGTAATCTCATTCTTTTTCTTACAATTTATATCGTCGCGGTATAGATCACAGTTTCAAGTGCAATCCACGTTCACCACAAATTGTAAAATGTAAGCTGCATTTAAAGCATAAATATTATTGTTATATTAAAGAACATATCATTGTTTGAAACGTAATAAAATTGACATTTGTAACGATCTTGTGAACTAATTGCTTCATTTATAACATGATTTTTTCGAAAAGTCATACTTACCATCGAAGAAAAGTGGGTCAAGATCATAAAACATATTAGCTTCCATTTCGAAAACTAGAATTTACCGTAGAAATTTTTACAGCATTGGCAAATAACTTTTCGTATAAACTTCGAATCGAATTTACGACTTGCCCCCGTATTTAATTTGAATTTTACATGTGATACTTACCTTCTGCGTAAGCGATTGTAATAAACTTTTGTTAGTGACCAATAAAAATAGCGTTTGACATAAATATTTGCGTAAATTATCATACGAAATTGGCCGGGTTTAAGAGCTCAGATTTCTATGATTTTAAAAATAAGTTCGAAAGACAGAATTTTCTTTAATGAATGAATTCAACGAGCTTTCCTAATACATTCGCTGTTATTGACGCATGTGGTACGTCGACTGAATTTCTTAGTCAATTTTGCATCTTGTACAATTGTTACATTTTAAAATTGGTCAAAAAAATAAATAGGATAGTGGATAGAATATTGGGACAAATATTATTAGGATAGAACGTGCTTTACCTGGATTAATTGGCAGGCCGAGCTGTTCAACTGATGGAATAGTTCCTATGGTAGCGGTTTATTAGTTATAACCTGCAGCTCTTATTATTAGTTCGAGCAAGTAGGAGCTGATGTTCGGAAAACTGAAGTTGAGCAGTTGTTTCTGTACCGCATTCAACGCGTGATCATATAACTGAAATTATGCTTATAAACTACGGTTCGGATAAGGCTATGGATATAGCAGATGCGTGTTCTGACAAATTATTATTCTGACGAATTAAATCAAACGCATACAACATTTTCTCTGCAAATTGTTCGTCACTATGTTCCCCACAATTGATCGATCGTTCCTTTGATACATCGCAAAATACGATGATTGGAGTAGAGTAACCTGATGCAAATTCAATCGTCCGTAACAAGCTACTAATCATCCACGAGACAACGAAGAAACTTTTTTATTTTTTTTTTTTAATTAAACTTGTTCTAACGGATTTGTGAGATTTTTCTGATTAAAATGAGTCCAAAGGGGATATAGTTTAAATCACATTTACGTATATACTTAATAGACGAAAGAAAATAAATTCATGTCAGTAGATAAGCAAATATGCTTCAAATTATATCGTGTTTGGTCTTGTTTTACTCAGACAAACCTGCCAATTACATTGGTGAAAGTTTTATTCGACAAAAATTGCAAACAAAAAAGTTCCATTGTTGCATTAATATTGTCTGACCGATATATTTCCTTTCACCAAGCCGATTCTCCCACCTCTTTCTTGTTCACTTGAGTTGTCTTTTTTTAACGTCGGCAAAATGCTGAGTCGTTTCTATTACATACAATCGAGTTCTATACATTGTACGTGATAACTCATCGCCGAGGAGTTCTGATTTCATATCAGTTACGCGGAAGATAGTATACATAAATTCTTATGAATGTATGGAATTCGATGTTCAGGTATTTCATTCTACGAAAAGAGTAGTTTGTCAGAACACGCATCCACTGTAATATAAATCATTGTCTAATAGAGCGTAGTTCATCTCGTATTTCTAAAGCTGATCACTCGCCTGTTCATACAAAGGAAATGCAGATTATAAATACTGTGTTTGAAATAAAGTTATTTCTAATGAAAAGAAGAATTCAACATCAAAAATAGGCGTCTGTTGTGTATAATTACCATAGAATTCCATGTAAATTGTAATTGCCTTTGTAATTTCTTTTTCCATTACCAAACTCAAACCAAACCTGAATCTAATGCTAAAAGCTATTGCACGGAAGAACTCCATTTATTGGGATGAAATTTTAGTTAATCTCTGTTTAATCGAAGATCTGTCGTCGACAACAGTGAACTGATTTGTCTGAATGATAACTACGTGGTATTATATGAACGAAAAGTAATAAGTAGCGAGGAAAATCAATGAACTCTAATTATATATATAATAACGTAAATTCTTAGAGTAAATCGGACGATCGATTCAGGAAAAAGCGAGTTTATTTTGGGAATAATGAAATTAAATACAATAACAGTTAATAACAAATCTACTACAAATTTTATCTGGAAAATTGGGAATCGATTTTCTAAGTCCTAAATTACTGTTCTTCTCTCGTGATCTAATCTATTCAGCAAAATGATTGGCGGTAAAACAAAGCAAAAGTAAAAATTTCGGTTGGCGGGTAGTTTGAATTTTATAGAATTTACATATATAAGATATATATATGTATGTAATATATGCAAATATCTGTATATAAAATATGTAAATATATGTATATAAAAAAGTATAAACTGACTGTCTGTTCTACAGTTTCAGATAAATGGAGTTCTACTGTAATATCAAAAATACTTTTACATACATACAGAATAACACGTAAAAGCTGGCACCACGTGATTCCTCGTGGAAAACTAAAGGAAGACTATAGAATGAAATTTATTATTCTCAGCTTAGTTTTCGAGAAAATCGAGTTTGAAAATTTATCAAGAATTCTTGAACGTGCTAATCGCGGACTAGGCAAGATTAGATAATAGACAGAAGGTCATTGTACGTGTGAAAATAAGTCGAAAATGTGGGTTAGGAATAAAATTTGTCCGTCTAAGGATCCAGAAAATAGAGTTTGAACATATTTAGTTACGAATCGACCTAGTATTGGGTTGTCCGGGAAGTGCCTTTCTTTTATAGACACGTCTTTTACATGAAAGACATCAAACATGAAACCTAATCTGTCGAACGTTGTGATCTTTATTTTGATAGAACAAAGTGGATCATACGTAATTCGATAAAATAATATAAAACGAAAAATGTTGTGCATCCATTATTTCCTTATAAAACGAAAAAAACTTTTCGAACGACTTAATACATGGTTTTTATAAATTTATTTTTCTCGGAAAGAAAACGTCTTGCGAGGAAATTCTACTCTACGCTTTCGATTTATTTTTACACGTAGAACGATCCGCTATCAATTATTTAGTCCTATTCAGTATAGAATTAATCAACACCGAACAAATTTTATTCCGCATCTGTTTCTAACAAAATCTGTTTCTACTAAATTCGGTATCTCAAAATCTCGACCCAAGCTGCGATTGTATAGGTACGTATGTACAAGCTAAATTACTGAGAACGCTGACCTTGACAATATACATCGAGGTCCACGAAATTCACAAGGCGTGCCATTTTCCATTTAATTAGCTCGTATTTTACTACCTACCAGCGAGTCTGTTAATCGAACAAGGACGCGTATCGATTCAGTTTACATACGCTTCCTGAGGAATCGATATCGTTCGTGTCTTCGAATGTGTACTCGTCTACGTGATACGACGCGCACGGGTGTTCGAATATCCATCGGTCACCCGGTTTGCGCACTGTCATTTCGTCGGTGAATGTGGCTTCTGGCCGGGAGATTCATTCAGGATCCCGTTAAATACGGCTTCGTCGAGGCAGAGCAACGAGTTTCCGATAATGCCGGATGCAGTCGGCCGTATTACTGGATAATGCGTCGCTCGCTCAATAATACGCGGCATCCGTGTCTGTTCAATCACATTTGATCGCTTGAAAAGTCCCGGCCTTCCCATTCATCCGTAACCCTTCTTTTCTCCTATGCTTTTTTACCACCGATGCCTCGTCATACTGCGCCTCCGCGCGTTGTCGCAGTCGTCCACCGTTAGCGTTTCCTCTTACCAATCTCTTCGTCTCGTTCTCTCCGCTGGTTATTATTTCTCCTATGTTCCGCTTCGACCCGTTAATAATCGCTAGCTTTGTCGGAAACGATGCCGTTATCGAATCATTTGTCGTCGCGATCTGTCGTCGTGTTTTTGCATGTGGCTCGAGCGTTCGTATCGTTATCCGACTCCAGGTTCTGAAGAAGAACGCGTTTTGGACTCGACTTTTACCCGGTTCGTTTTTGTTTCGTTGTTCGTTGCGCGAGTCACTGATAATTCAGTATCTGCTTCGTAACAATAGTTGGCTCGTGATGAGGAATTTCTTTAATAAGCCATCGTTTTTGCTTTATAATGGATTGAACTTACGGAAATATACAGGGTGATTGGTAACTGGTGGTACAAGGGGGAAGGGGGGATTCTACGCGAAAAAAGAAGTCGAAAATATGGAATAAAAATTTTTCGTTTGAGCCTTTGTTTTCGAGAAAGTCGACTTTGAATTTTCGCTCGGTACGCGTGCGGTACGTTATAACGGATCTCGCTGAAGATCGTTGTCTCGATGGAAAAATTGAAAAAAAAAAATTAAAAGAAAAATTTTTATTCTATATTTTCGACTTCTTTTTTCGCGTAGAATCACCCCCTTTCCGCTTGTACCACCAGTTACTAACTACCCTATATATAAAAATGAATAAATATGTTATCATAATTGAGGAACGCGAAGATTGCGTTTGCTCATGTGTGTTCAACTCTATTGTGGGCAACGAATATCCATTTTTATGTTTCTTTCGAAATCTTCTATTTCCTTTTTTTTGTGAAAACATCAAATAATCGTGTTGTATCTTCATTCCTGAGACAGTTTTACGTCGAAATGTATGCAAAAGTTTTATATAGATAGTGTTAAAGTTTCAGATAGTGTTTATTCGACCAATCGCGGGGAGACGTAATCGCGAGAAGAGACGTCAACGGGGGTCGTAAATCCCCGTTACGAGTATACCAATCGACACCATGAATTGATCGATCCCCTGATTTCCGTTGAGATAATAGGGGTGATTGAGGTTGTATAACACTGTGATTCACAGAATTATAAATTATATATTTCCAACACTTAGATTACACTGATGAGCATAGATGGATAGATAATCACTTATCGCACGAAGATAAGATACATATGTACGTTAGAGCAGGGCTCTTATAATTAGATTTAGTGTATTAGTGGACGTAGCAGTATAAGATATTTAGGAGAGGAAATGTAGGCTCGACAATACCGAGACCGACCCTCGCGTTATGCTTAGACTGCCCGATGGGCATTAGCGGTATACTTAGTAGTTGACTTTTCCAACGATGTAGAAGAAGTGAAGTCGAGTGACGATGCTGTATCGGAGGAAAGCTAAGGATGGGTGTGTCTAGCGCACGGGACCATCGGATTTGTTGGTGCCGATGTTAGTTAAGAGATTGAGGGAAATAGGCTTCGCTGTTAATTGGTTAAACGAAGGGTCTTAACCGCCCTCGAGAGAAAGTGTTTAGTGGGAGGAAAGTTGCAGCGTACGTGAGAAAAACTAACTTTCCCTTGTCCCGCCGTGGTAGACAATAGTGTTTAGAAATTCTTCGGACACAGATGTTTGTTTGTTTTGAAGGGCCTTAGCAGGCAAGTGACTCGGGTTTATGATGGGTGCTTAAGGCTATTGAGGGTACGCCGTACGGAAAAGCGGACATCTGGTGTCCGTCTGGCCCGCGGTGTGTGACCTGGGCCAGGCAGAGAGTCGCCCGGCGTAACAGATAGTATTCAAATTTCCAGCCTATTTAAGTTTTACACTTGTTCAATAGCAGCGACATTTTGATCGACCGAAAACCGAACGTTTTACAAAAACGTAAAAGAAATCGTTTCTCTGTTATTAATTATTAATAATACACATAAAATTGGAGGTCATGTTCTCTTCAAAATGGAAATTTTTAAATTACTGTACTGGACTGAAAGCTATTTGTTTTAGCTGTGAACGTGTGTGTGTCAGTAGTTTAGGTTTGTGTATAGTCAGACACCTACGGTATGCTACAATTCAATTCTCAGTTGATATCATTGCACCGTAAATAACTGTAGGATATATACATAAAATATTATTTTTCCTATTCGATGAAGTCAAAGAATTTATTTCTCTTATTGTTAGAAGAAGTTTTGGATGGGTATCAAAAGATGTCAAAATAAACCTACCCGATTAGTATAATTTACTACGATACTTATTACGATAATTAGTTTTACTCATTCTATGTACACGGTTCTTACATTGCAATTATTTATAACGCAATTAAAATGGATCAATATGTAAATTCATGAGTTGAGAATTACATATATCTATGTACATGTCTTATAGCGCATTTTGCAATAAAATTCTGATCATGAAAATCAGAAGAGCTTGCACAGCCGAGAAAAAGCTGTAAACATATTTCCTTTGCCAACATTAAAGAACTTCTCAATATATTGTTAACTTTCACAGAAACTCCAAGTTTGACTCGAAGCACGTCATTCGACTTTGAGGAGAAAGTTGTTCAATTTTTCCAACGTTTCTCGCTTTTTTACTCGATTAAAATATTTATGTAAAACGTTTCTCAATTTGCTTTGATTTTACCAACGTTATTTACAGAGATGTTTGGCTTTAATTAATGCTATATATTTTCCTTTGATCGGTAAAGCTAGAAATTCGCACACGTGCCTAATTAGCATAGTTCCTTCGTTTTTAATTTATCATTTGAACTTTATTTGATTTTATATCATGAGGTACAGTAATGGAAAGATTATTTTTTTAATTTATTCGTAATGAAATCGTACATAAGGTGAAGTGACTCGCGAATTGCGAGTTCTAAGAAACTTTGAACGAAGGATGTTATATTTCATAATTTTTTGCGTTTCGTCAATTTCATTAGTCGACAACTTATTTATTTATTTATTTATTAGCGTACATGTCTTGCTGAATTTCCATGTCATAAATCTGCTAGATTATCCCAAGCAGCTGAGTCTGTATATTCTTAAATGTCTTAAAAACTTCTCTTCATTTTTCTTGATACAGCGACAAGACAGGCTACTGACAAGAAAGGCAGTAACCACTTAATTAAGAAACCTTCTGCGGTCGTCAAAACATAGCTATAAAGCCTTCTCCCTAATTTTCTGTACAATGGGGTATCGTGCACCCCAATTACAGCAAATCTACCTTACCTCTTTTTGTTATGGTGGTGTAACAATTTGAAAAATACAGATCCTCTAGGAAAGCATCTTTCTATGTACGCGCGACACTCTAGCTAATTATTCCTTAGAATTGAGTAAATTGATTTATTGAAAACAATACAGTATTTTTTGTCGCAAAATTTTATGTATAATGTTGAGGTTTTTATTGAATTATCTTCAGAAAGGGAAGATGGAAAGGCACATTTATAGTTTTATACAATAATGAAATTATAATTACACAATATTATTTATAATAAGCCTTTACTTTACTTTAATCTGTCTTTACTTTATCTGCTTTACTTTAATTTCAAGCATTTGGTTGTCCCTCGCATTTTTAGCACCGAAACTCTTTGTCGGTCACTCGTTTTAACCATTCACATTAAATTTTCATTTCCACAATAATTAATCATTTTGAAGATTAATATTTCTACACTGAATATATTACAAATAAATGTTGATGGTATATTAAAATAATAAAATATTCTGAATTTTATGCTATTGATTATAATTATCTACATAGAGCCAATGCTTCATATTGGACGACAATATAGCTTCCGAGGAATATTGATCTATTGATCTGAATATTACCACCCTAAGACATTGCTTTAATATTAAACAAGACAATTGAATCTCTTTTAGCTCTAAAAATTTCCATAAATTAGCACAACAGCAAATTATTGTTATCATCGATGCACGTGTATTACTATGATTAACAAACCAGTTCTTTCAACGCTAAAATTCTCTCCCATGTGAATTACATAATTCATGATTACTGTTAACCCGATAAACTCACAATTATCTTAGCACCGATAACCGTATTACAAATAAAAATTGGTTACATTTCATTAATATGACGCGTCGCGTAGTCGTCACGATGTAAAAATACAATTGGCAAATATAATATGACATATATATATATATAACAGACATCTTTGGAATTATGGCATTGCAATAAGTGTACATTATCGTTCAAAGGTATTCAGGTATTTTAATCGATTTGTAGTCACGGCATCCGGATTTAACAAAATCGCACAAATTAATAATGAAAACGTCAATGTGATATGTATTATTTTCTAATGAAAATCTTTAGAAGCTTAAAGATAAAAATTCTTAAAAATTGTTCCTTATTATTTTAATTCTCGATAAATCTACAAACACGTACAATCTGTTCCCGTTTAAAATAAAATTCGCTAAACTTGTACGAACGTTCCATTTTCTCCGATTTTGATGATTTTTGAATATGTTGTAGAAATCAACATTTTGCACAACTTTTTCCTATACATATAACCGTCGGTATCGCTTAGTTTCCGAGATATATGCGAAAAACTACAGGTACCGCTATGGTGCATGTCTGCTCATATTTGTGCGTCTGTTACAACGTATGCATTAGTATCGATCGCTGCTTATTTTCCGTTTAAAAGGGAGAGTTGGGTGAGCTTAAAGGCTCCGTGCACAACGTGCATATGCGAAATTGCAAGAAATGTCTATTATAATTTACGAAAAAATGTATTTTAATGCTAGTAATTAAAATCGCAAAAAACGCCCGCGTGAAATAATAACAAATTAATTATAAAGATATTAAGCGTTAACATTAACGATCGTCTTTTAATCGAGTTACAAATTATAACAGACATGTCTTCACGCACAACTATAGTCAGAAACACGCTGCAGTGATACCGATAATTTTTTGTGAATACTCGGAAACTAAGAGAGACCGACGGTTATATATATAGGAAAAAGTTGCTCAAAATGTCGATCTCTATAACATATTCAAAAATCATTGAAATCCGAGAGGACGGAACAGTTCTACAAATTCACCTAAAATTCTTGATTTCAAAAAATCTGACCATAAAAGTGTGCCAATGTGAACTCGTTGGCCGATTAATTCCAGAAACTAATTCCATCGCGTTAATTCGTCCGGTAGTCGTTACATCTGCAACAGTTGCGGATCGCAACTCATAGCAACGAAAGCAACGCGCAACATCCGTCACTCTTCTCGGAAAAGGTGTCACGGTGAGAAAAATTTCAGGCGATGAAAGGTTGATGCAGGTGGAGCGTGGGCCACGCACGCGTCACCCAGCGACGAATTGTCCAAAAAACGCGGTTCCGGCTTTTCTGCCGGCGACAGGATCCCGGTCTGAGTTTGACGCTGGACGAAACTGGCCCTGGCGCAAATTAACGTGTCCAACGCATGTAATCAAAGAACATGCCACCACACCGGTTGTTGCCGCGTTTCCCACCGACCGTATCCGCGGAAAATAAATTACTTGCGTCCGCGGGCCGACATCAAAGCGATCCTTCCGGGGCCCCACGTTCATTTAATTTCGTCGAGCTGCGAGAATCAGCGACGACAAGAAGAAACAGAGACGAGCAGAGGCCATGGCCGATGGTACGACGAAGGAGAAACGAAGGCGAAATATCCAGGCAATGAACGAAGAACGTCAAGCTGCATGGCGGGTATGGTCGTTCGTTCCCAACCCCGACGAGGATTACGCTCGCTACCGACTAAAGGGGAGGTAATTATCCGGCGACGGCCCTTTATCTGCTATGCCGCAGACGCGACTATGCTCCGCTTTTGCGACATTCGCCCTTCTCTCTCTCTCTCTCTCTGTTTGTCTCCGTGATCGCCGTGGTCCGAGCGACGCGAGTCCGCATAATCCATGCAGCTGCTGAAATTACGCATCGTCCTCTGATAAGAAATTTCAACCGAGAACTACCTACAGCTCGTTGCAAAAAAAGGAGTAGCGCAGGCGAGTGCGCCGCTGTGGAGTGCAGTTTCTAGTTTTGAACGTTTCATTAAATTTTGGAATTTCGATCATGCGTCAACGAGACGGTTATATGCTGTTCGTGGTTATTTCGGAGATCTTTTTATCCTTTGAAAGCTTTGATTTTGTACATGAAATTGTGATCAGAAGTTTTGAATAATTATTGTGTAGTTTTCTTACATCTTTTAATCGAAAATTATATGTTTCATCTCCTTCCTATTGTAGGACAAAAATATATCTAGACAGGACAAGGATCTACATAAATAAATGTGGGATGGTGTGACGTTAGCGAAAGACGTGGTTGATCGTTTATAAACGTTGTTAAGATATGTTAATGTTGTCAAGGAGTGTTATGACCGTTGCCAGGGTTTGTTACAGTAATGGTAATGGTCAGAGTTGAATTAATCGTGGTCGAGAGAAGTTCATCGTGTAGCTGGGACGTAGAAATAGTGTTAAGCGAATTCGTGAAGTGCGATATTATATTCAATTTTGCGAGAGTGTTACAATATTGTGTTTATCATACTGTTCTTTTCTGTTAATTTATAATAAACATTCCTACATAAATATGTGATGTTCATAGCAATATAAGCAACGAATAATTAAAGATTTCCATAGATTTCCGATGTATAAACTCTGCGTTGTAAAATTTCAAATATAGTAGAACTCCATTTATCTGAAACTGTCGAAGGACAAAGAGTTGATGTGCCACAGTAGAGCCTCCCTTATCCGAACTAATAGACAGACAAACCTGTTCGGATAATGGAATTTTCCCATAATAGGACAATCACTTTTCTGCTATAAAATTTTATTTCTTCAAACACAGATTAAGATTAATTAGCAGATTCTTGAAATATTTATGGATGCCGCATCTTTTTGGCTGCCAAGTCACACAATTTTGTCGACATAAGTAACTGCATAGAGTTACGTTCTTTTTGTATTTCGAATCATCGAAGCCCTTCTGTAAATGCCACGATTGCTTCGGTATGACAAGGCACGTCTTCATTAGCACTTTCGTTTGCTGTTTCTATTCGAATAAAATCGTCATTATCGTCGACTGTGTCGCGATGAAGCCATTTCATTATATCGGTAATCAGCTTGTGATAATTTGCAATATCGTATTTTTGATTTTTAGTGTCTGTGGTTTTACCAATTCCGTTACACTTGCAGCACTTTCGAGTTTCTTTAATTATGTCGTACTTTGTTTTTTCTTTTCCTTCTAAATTCTTGGGAACTCTTATAATCCGAATTCACTCGATTGAAAAGACACGATGTTATGGTGACCACACGATGACTACGAAGTTCTTATCATATGACTCCTGTTAAATTATTATGAGAAGTGAACGCGTGTGCGTGTGTGTAGTACGAAAGAACAAAAATTATTCAACATATCGAAAATGAATTTTGTTATACTATAGACTGTAATATAAAAGGGAAAAGGCAATTATTTATTTAGTATGAATGGACGCCGATATTTTTTTTCTTTTGTTTAGCATTAACGATCAGTTTTTGCGGTTTCGATCAGAAATATCGACATCTCCGGTTCAGATAAAAATCAATTAAAGTAAACAATCATTACAATCAGAATTATTACATTCTCTAACTTATTGCTCGTAACCAATAACTTGCCCATCCACAACCTCCGAAACAGACAAATTATCTCTAATTAATTTAATTCAAGCGTATTAACCGTATGGTCCAATTATTCGTTCCAATACCAAGCGTCGGTCAAAGCAATCGTTGCCTAGCGCGCGATAGCGATAACGTAGAATTACTTTCCTCCGAATCCGCCGATTTCAATCATACGCGGGTACTCTGGAGGCAAATGCAGGCGTAGAAACAGGCAGGAAATAAAGAATCGTGAATCGAACGCATCAGGGTGATCGGCAACGGTTAACGTATCCGACCGTTGGACTGTCTGCTGGTCTCCGAAAGGCTGAAACACAGAAGGGTTGGTCGAGTAAAGCGAGGTCCGATGGCCGCGTCGGCGACCGTCCATTTGAAGCGCCGTTGAAAAGAGCCAATATTCCGCTCGGCTGCACTATGCAGAGTTCGATTCATCGGGGAATTCAATTAGCGCCAGTTGCCGGAAACCTCAAGTAATTTGCGCCCAGCCTCCTCCCTACCGTTCTCTCTCCCTTTCTCTCTCTCTCTCTCTCTCTCTCTCCTTCTCTCCCTGGCTCTTCTCTGTCCGCGTTCCCTCTCGCACCGATTTGCGTCAGCTCTAGCCGAGTTACTCCCTCTTTGTTACGATTCCACGTTCGTTGCGAGTTTCCCAGCCGGTCCCAGCCCCGTTTGTATCCGTCCGTGTTTGATCCTTCTGCGATCCTCCGGCTCGGCGCTGGCTTGCCTCTGAATATCCGTCCATCTCGTCAGCCTGATATTCCATTTCTGTCCGGATCCTTGCGCGCGTTCTCGTTCGAAGAGTGACAGCGATTGTGTATGTAGCTGTGATAAGGGTGATACCCTTAGGATTTTCTAGACAATCGAGGAACGGAGAGCCGCCGTTTTAAAATGTAGATCCCAAGCGTTACGACGACGAACGCCACGCAAACCGGAATAATAATTTAATATATATAGCGTCATGTTTGAAATTCAAATCGGTCGCGATTTCCTGCGATGTTTGTTTTGTCAGGCGGCGGCGTGCTGTTTTCTTTTGCCGCCTTTTTCTCCGCGTTTCGCTAAATCATTCGTTCTGTTTGCCATTGTCGCCCTTTTACTTGCACCGATTCACGTCCACTTTTCTGTCTATCGGTATCGGAACTTGAGATCGCACGAGAGATTACAAAGTTTCGTTTCAAGATTTATTTTATATATTTCTAATAATCTTATGCATAGTACTATGCGAACGAACTTGCGCCTTGAAAATCTTCCTCCGATAAAGAATAATTGCAAAGTAATTTTATTTGATGATTTCTGAAAGTACATCTGTGTACGGAATTTTGGGTGACCGTCCGTTTATGCCACGGACAGGTCATTCCCTTCTTTAGGAAATTCCGAATTACATGTCCTCCCCGAGCTGCAAACCTAATGACTTCGAGGTCAGGTAGAAAACCTGTTCATCATCAGACATCGCACCGTGCAACAAGATCTTACCACCGCCGTGTTCATAACATCACACTTTACCTTTATACTGTTGAGAATTTTTGATCTTAATAGCCGAAATAATGGTATAGGAACACTAAATTTATACTTAGAATTTATATTAGAATAGTTATATATTTATTTGATAAACGATTTCAAAGATATTTATCGATACCAGACTGTTCTTCCATACCAGACCGTTAACTGACTGGACAGTTTACATTTCTTTGTTTTCGAGACGCCGCGCACACACATACTTCCACACACTGATATTCACATACATGTATCACTACCACTCAGCTAATCCAGTCTAGCACATAGAATTATACATATCTCAATATATACAACAAGTGCAAATACAGTGCTGGATTACTCTAACACTCGATCTATTAAACCTCCTTCACTTTGAGCGTTAATTCATTCGAGATACGCGATATCGACCGATCGGTTTGACCTGACCGGTTGTTCTTTAGTCGAGAATTCGCAACAATCTGTTTATCCATCTACATCCCTGCGGAGGGATTGTTCATTTCTTTGTAAATTAGGTAAGAACGCTACAGAAATTGTTCACTACAAAGGATAAAGTTAGATTAAGGAATTTCACTTTGATACACTTTATTGTACTTGTAATAGTTTGTCGGTGTCCAAATACTTATGGATGATAACGTACAATACACACAAGCAATTAAGATGTTATCAAAGCGAAAAAGTAATCTTTCACCTGGTAAGTAATGAAAAGTTTAAGCGGCTAGTTTAAGAAACACGTAGAACGTTATCCAGGGCGAACGGTGTCAGTAAATCAGAGAGATAGAGGGAAGGATTTCTGACGGTTGAAAGCAATTTTTCTAAGTCGCCATATCGTTTTTCTCGCCGCCACGACTTTTACTTTGCGTTACTCGCGCGAGTTATTCCGTTGGTTGAAATGCCTTCGTTGCCCCGTTTGAAACTTGCAACGATCGCTTAAAACGGTGTTCAGAGTTTAAGTTCAAAGAAAATAGCGTAAAAGCGAAATTGTGTTTCTTCTTGCGTGAAAATAATTCGCTCTATCGAAGCGCCATGTAAAATAGAGCGGCGTCAAGCGTTTGAGACCGATACGTGTACTCGCGTGATTCGTTTGGGCGTGAATAACTTCTTCGGCTAACGAATTCGAAAGAGCACTTTCAACGGAAACTCGACGTGTTCGCTCGAGCACTACAAAATAATTGTATTTCTTTCTCTCTGTTTTTTTTCTTTTTTTTTTTTCTTTTTTGTTTTGTCGAACAGAACTTTGATTACTCGTGGAAGAGAAATACGATACGTGTTTCGATAAAAACGACAGTAGTTCCGTTGTGTTTTCAACGATTTATTAAATTCAAGATCTACTTGTTACGCGTACCATGCAGAAGTTTTTTAATAAATGGAAAATTCTGTATTATTCCATGAATATCGTTGTGATCAAATTTCCATCCATTAAACTCTTATCGACATACAATTGGTCATACAAGTCTACACGGGATAAGCGGGTCAAATTTCGTTCCCTGACCAATCTTTGTTGTTAAGTGCACCAGTCTGTATGTCCGGCAGTTGAAATTTAAAATAGAAATGCCGCTAGTTGAGCGACAGCATAAACAAAAGTATTCGTCGTTTCCGGAGTGTTCTGTAACGCTCTGTTGTTTCGCGACTAGGACACTACGTTATTTCTTAATATTCGAAATTCTATTTCAACATCTGAAGTACACGATTCGTTTATTTTTGATGGAGCGTAGTATATTGATTTTATTTTCGTATTCCGAAGTGGCCATCTCGTTCTGTTTTCCATTAGAAATGGCAATTATATTAAAAAATGCCTCTCTCGACGTAGATTGCCGAGGACGAAATTAGCAACAAGTTTTTAGTTTTTCGGAAATAGACGAATAGAGAAAAAATTTGTATGTGATTTTTGTATAGATCGTGAGATTTCATGCGCATAAAAGGCTAATAATATAAACGTTTCCTCACTAAACTAAGGGTTAAGGAAATTAGATACACTTTTCTCACCAACTGATGAACGCGTACTGTTATGTATATATTTTTTAGTCTGCACGAAGTTTTATAAAACAGACGGTTACAGATCTTCGTTACTAAGCTTTCAAGGTAATCATTTGTTTAGTTTTAGTTTTGGGTAAATGACAGAAACGTTTTCGTGGCACGAAATTTGGACATTTTGTCCTGTATCCTTTCGATGTGACACATTATAACAAAGACAGACGTCGTACAAACAAGACGTAAAAATTATGAAGTAAAGTTCGATAAAAATGAGGTAGATTTAACGTTATATTAATATCTCGTAGTGGAAACCTGTAATAGACACAGTTTCTTGGCGTTGATAAATTATTTCGTAGTTGATGGTTTTCTTTTTCTTTCCACATTTTGTCGACCTACGTACACGCATGCTTTACATTTTTGCAATTTTTCCTGGAAATCCGTTAACAGACCGAAGAAATTTAATCATTTCACGCTGATTTGTAAGTACGTAATTCTGTAACAAAGTGCGTTTTTAGTTTCAACGGATAGATGTGCATGTGTGTCGTATATTATATACAATTCGGTGGAGTTTTCGGTCGACAGATTTTTGTGACTGACTGTGCGAATAAAACAATTGTGTCCAACAAGATTATTAAAACTGCAAGTGGAAGCGATGATTTTTTCAAATTTACCGTCATCCAGCGCTGCTCGTTTTTATTCCTCGCGGATTTATGAAATGAAATACGAGATAACTGAAGCGGTTAACTCATTACATGCAAATCTGTAGAAAAATAAATCGTACATTCTCGCGAGAGATGGAAGACTTGCATTAAGTGCGCTTATTGTTAGTACGTTTTCATTATTTCAACGTTTACACTCTGAACAGCTCCGTCGTGTATTTTTAACTGGAAATATTATCTTAAAATCGTTCTTGTTTTGTCTGAAGTACGATATTAAACATTAAAATGTGGTACGTGTGTGTTAATAACATCTCATATTTCCACATACGTGAAAGAGATTAAGCATCCATTCAAAATTGTAATTTGAAAATTTCCAAGCTTTCAGTAGACAAAATTATACTTAGAGAAATTTATTTTGATATCGATGATATCGATAAGTAAATTTATTATACAAAAGTTAATTTGCTTTCCTTTTATAAACATTGTCATTCGTGGTATTTTTAA
Organism: Bombus vosnesenskii; assembly: GCF_011952255.1. NCBI lineage: Eukaryota > Metazoa > Arthropoda > Insecta > Hymenoptera > Apidae > Bombus > Bombus vosnesenskii. Next base: position 530,350 of record NW_022884350.1, read on the forward strand.
TTAAAAGTATAATTTATTTATGTTGAAGTGGTTACCACTTCTAAGAAAACTCTACATCTGGTCCTTTTTAGTTTTCTCAAGCACTGAAGCCATCGACAGCGCGTAGACAAAAGACTGCGACGAAGTCAGGCCATAAACAGTAGACAGGCGACGTTGGCTTCGGGGTTTTCAGTTATTAGGTAACACAGCTAGCGTGCGGATCTGGACCAGCTCAAATTGTATTTTGACTTATTACACTTCTATTTAAATATATTTTTCTACCTTACAATTTATCCACGTGTTTTCTCTGTTTACACACCGAATAACCTCAACAATTTACTTTTAAAATCCACCTATAATACCTGTACCTATAATAAGTCTAATAAATTCAGTAAATTCATTCGTTTGCTCAATCTTAACGCCCTTCTCAACACGGCCCTTCATGTTTAACTTGCTCTGCTTCTAGGTATTCGACTCTTTTATATTGCATAATATCTATTTTCTATTTTAAATGAAATTTATCCAAAGTGTCGAGGTTGACTGATAGAGGAACTAGTAGATGGATTTGTAATAGAAAAATATATTGAAATAAGTATAGGTATAAGTATAGTGTATGCTAATCCAGATGCTCACTTCTACAGTGTTAGAATACAATAGGAAGAAGAATGAGGACCACGTTCATATATTTGTAGCAAAGGACATTACCGAAAATTTAACCTTGGTATGTAGCTATAGCTAAAGGCTACAAGAAACAACAATAGAAATCTACTTATAGCTGTTTTGTTTCTAGACTTTGTAACCCAAAACAAAATTTATATTCAAGGCCACAATAATATGGTCCTCTCTTTATTTCGAACTTTTAGTTTCACTAAATTCTATTTTCTTCGTAACAGCGGTCTCCGGGTCACAGATATACAAAAAGAAAAGATGTAGAGTTTTTCCTGAAATAATTTAAAAACTGGTAGAATTAAATGATTGAAATTTGTACATCTTTAAATTCAGAATAGAATAAAGCAATTGCGAACATTAGAATAGAATGAAGTTATAGATAGAATTTAGTATGCACCGGTAGTTCCACGACCCTGCACGTTCAATCAATAAAAGATAGCTGATCAACCGCTAGGTTTATTTTTCAATGTCAAACAGATAATTGTGGACAATTCACTTTTGAAAGAAACTGTATATTTGAAAGTGACAATATCGTCTTATTAATGGTATTAAGAAAGTGCTATAAATAAATAAAAAATAATTACCAAATATAAACCATTGATTAATTGTTAATAGCTTAATGAAGTTTCTAATTTCGACTTTCAATTTTCTCTGGTTCACAAAAGTACGTGAACACTTAACATAAAAAATTTACAAACACCATAGAAAACTGTCAAACATCAGACAATCAATATTCTATTGTACATTCAAGTTCTTTTTAATATACAACGTACAACATTTCTGCTTTTAGATCACTTTTAACAAACAGACTGTCCTAACGTCGCAAGAACACTGAGCTTTTACACAACTACGATCAACAAACATATACAATCGCAAAAAAGATTTCCAAATGCTGCAGCTAATTTCTTCGATCACAAATTTTCCTTCATGAAACAAGTTTACATTCAGTTACAATATTTATTGCACAACGATCGATTGATTATAGAATGAAACAAGAACGGAAATTTAAGTTGACATAATCCAACACACAATAACCAACACGAACTCGACTGCGCCTAAATTCGAATTTCATTTCAATATCCGCAATATCGCTATATTGGTAAAAATGCCTGCCATTTATATACATATATATGTACATATCTGGGGCAATTTTACCTTTCCGAGCCATAAATCCAATTGTTCTCCGCCATTACCCTCCGCAAACTATCGCGTACACCTATCATACTTGAGGCTATCGGTGTGCACCCAGAAAGTAGCGATTCCCCCTAAAGCTGAGCGGCAATCTCGACCCTCAAAATCGCGTGGATTAATTGTTTACATACCGTGTACGGCCAGTAGGTTCTAGCAAGGGACAAGGGCGTTCTGTGAACGAGGGAGGCTTGGTGCGCGGTCATAGATATCTTCGAACGCACACGGCCACTGTGTGCCGAAGTAGCGGCTATCGAAGCTCCTAGAGCTTGCATGTACGTAGATACGCGGCTATGTACCGAATCCAATGGGGTTTGTCTGTCTGGAATTTACGTCGGAAGCCAATGGCCGTCTCTATCGATCGAGGGATCGATGGCGCCTCGGAAGACCGCCCGCTCGCTTGCCGTCATCGTCGGACCAAACCTGACCCCAGGAATTGCAGAATTGTCGTGTGGAAAATTTCATTCCTTTCCGCTCGGACTTCCTTCCCTTCCTCTCTTTCTTCGATCGTTTCTTAAGCTCGGCGGAGCCATTATCGTGAATTCATCGTCGTCTGCGGAAGTTACGGGTGATTACACAGCGTGGTCCATTTAATTGTTATTTAAAAATATAAGCGGCAAAGCGACGGTTCTAAGCGAAAAAATAAGTCGAAAATGTGGAACGAGATCTTTTGCCTACGACGTTCTGTTTTCCAGAAAGTCGAGTTTTATTTGTCTGTGTACTTGAGAGTCACACGCGAGCTTGAGACACGACAGGGACGGATCGTCCGAGAGAAAACTGTCGCATATGTGAGAAGAAGTAAAAGTTAACAAGCTTGCTCGTACACGAACTTGCTAATTGTCAATTGCACGGAAACGGATAGTAGGAAGAACTATTCATTGCACATATGGAAGTAAGCGAAAAGTAACAAGCATACGCGAACCTTGGTTAATTCTCAGCTGAATAGAAACTACAATACATATGAAAGTGAGTAAAGAATTGCAGACTGGGACTATCTCGCTTGAAGCACAGTTCTCGAGAAAATCGAATTTAAAAATTCATCGAGACTGCGTCTATCAAGTTAATCCTTGACTGAACACGTTCAAACTCTAGTTTGTTGAAAACGAAGCCCTGTTAGGCGAAATTTCATTTCACATTTTCTATTTATTTCCTTGGAGTAACATGTGCCGATTGTCCATTTGTATCGTATCGAGAATTAGCCAAGTTTAAATGCCTGTAAGAAAGTTTCATTTTATATTTCTTATTTATTTCCTCGTGTAAATTAACACCTGCTGATAGCTCAATCGTACTATTATCACGAATCAGCCAAGTTTAGACATCTTTAACACTAGAACTACCGATAGTTAACACGAAGCTATTTCTACCAAAACCAGTTAAAATGACTGATCTTTAAAAGATACGTAATAATAGAATATTTTTATATTTATTGATTTATTATTTTCTTACGGAAGGAATTCAATGTTATGTAGTACATTTTTGGTATTATTAATTCATTTGGGATCATGATCCTTAAACGAGGGTTGACATATTTATAAAATAGTAGAACCAGTCGTTTTGACTGGTGTTGCCAGTGTTAGCATCTAGTGATCTAGCGATCGATCCGGAATTTTCCTGACAACTAATATCATCATATGGAATAATACGCAGTATAAATTTTAAAAACGCGTGGGAAATTGTACAAAACGAGGGAACTGGTTAATTGGGGTTCGATAAACAGATTGTAGCACCCTTTTACACTTTGACAAGTACCAGTCATTTTGTCTGCTATTGGTATAAGTAGCCTTGATACAAAATTATTTTGAGTTTGAATACATAAAAAGCAAAATAAAATTCATTATATTATTCTTCTAGTTATCGTTGTGAAAGTCATTACATCATTGCGGAAGGAAAATATAACATGAAGTAAGAATATTAAAATAAATTTGTAACATCAGTCAATTTGGTGTGGTAGTTCTAGTGTTAACAAACTCGCAAATTGGAGCTTCTCGAAAACGAATGGTCCCACGAAAAGATCGTGTTTCCTATTCTATCTGTCTCTAAGATCTATGTTTCCTATTCATTTTTTCACCTAAAGTCAGCCCTTTTGCCTCGAGTTCTATCGTGATTACTGAGACACCCTGTTCTGACACTTACGTAACGTATTTGCTATGTAATTACGAAGCCAAGTTTTCATTTATCGACGACGAAGGGGAGGTCAAAGGACGTAGGAGGGCGGATCGCAAGCTGCTAGGCGGTGGATCTACATGCCGCACATTCCTGTACCTGATTGTTATTAGGTCGTTGCACCGAAGCGACAGGAAATGTCAAATAGCCGGAGCAATTTGTCCGGAAGTATTTATTACCTGTCGTCCTCTAGCGTTTCTTGTCTGGGGAAGAAGAAGCTCGGGGAAAAAGATTGAAGAGTAACGCGGGCGTGCAGGTTAGCGGCAAGATTATACTCGCCTCTGTCGAAGGTTTCTTCTCGGCCAGTAATGTAGGAAGGAATTTAATAATCCCGATGGAAAGGTAGTTTGCAAACGCGAGTTGTCGGGCTATTCGTTTTTCGTTGACGCTTGAAACCGAAGGGCAGGGATAGGTTCAATAATGGCGAGCTCGATATCGTTAACAAAGTGCCGTGGGGCGTGCGATTTTTTTCAATGTGTCCGGACATTGCGTCGGAAACGTAGAGAACTGGAAACGACGGTGATGGAACGAATAAACGCGTTCGGTTTTTTCCAAGCCGCTTTCGCAGCCGACGCTTAAATAATGCACGCGAGAATTTTTCGTTTCGCCCAATTTTTTCCTAGCGAAAAGTAAGCGCGAAAGCGCTGGCGCGTGAAAAAATGCTCGTCGCCGAGAAAAAACGCCGCGGCTCATTGTTGTCCGCGGCAGTCGAGCTACGACTTTTCCGAGAACAATACGTCCGCGTATTGGCCTTTATTCAAAAGTGTATTGAAGGTGTATCGAATTGTCGATGCACCGCGCTTTTTCGTTCGGTTCCCTTTTTCTTTTTTTTTTTTTTATTTCTTGCCTAGACGTCCAGCCTATCCATCAAAGAAAACAATAGCCAACGGGAAAAATTAGGCGACCGCGTACTTGATGGCTATTCATTTTCGGTTTTATAGAGCTTTCGTGTCCGTATCGTGGAACGCGAGATCGCGATCGGATCATGATCGTTTCGAGAAACATTCGCGTTCCACCGTGCAATTTCACGAAACGCTGCATTTTTCTAACAAGATTACGCATTTGCCTGCAGTTTTCGCGGAAATTTATATTCGTCGTAAAATCGATTTTCTGGACATCCTGTGCGTGATATGTCGCACTGCATAATAGAAATTTTCCTCCTTCGAGCACGTGGTAATGGAAATTATTAACGGACGTGGAATTTTATTTATTTTGTACAAATAATAAATATATTCTTCCCTCTAAGAGAAATATTATCTAACCATAGGAATATTAAAGCAACTGTGAGAGATATTGGATTTAAAAAAAACGTTATAAAAATTATTGGTTACTACTCAAACTTGTAAAACAAACAATTCGTACAGATTTTTGCTAAATTGTTTCGAATACAAATATTATTACAAAACGTAATAAATACAAACTTTTCTTCTACCTATTTTTCAAATATCTCACATTGAAATGAATTAAAAGCACATTTGTTTGAACGTGCAGTATCATTTTTCGTTTTTAATAAAACCGTCTAAACACGAAATATTATATTCCTATAAATTGTATTCTTTAAACATTTTTTTAATCCATGGTACGTAGTGAAAATCAGCAGCTTAAATTTGAAATAGGAAATATTTTCAAAATGCAAATATATAGAGAAAACGAAGTAAGCTAGCTACTTTGAGATTCGATTTTGAAACTACCCTCTGATAGACACGAACTTATTGTAGTTTCGAGAACCTATCGACCATCTACCTATATTCTTTTCCTTTCTTTTCCTAGCCACTACGTTTCCTCGATTCTCCTACGTGCACTCATTATTTCCGTGGAGAACGTGTTTTCGATTTCCTGTTTACCTACTTGATTGAATTTGGTCATGTCCTTTTAAATGGAAAATCTATGTTCTTTGTACATTCGTAATGTTCCCTCTTTCCCTATTACCTTATTCCTTTTGCTTTTTAAATACTATAGTTAGTAAATTATTTAAATTAAAGAGAGACACGTGTTTATGCAGGCTATTACAAACCTTACGTTATTTATAATTTTAAATATTAAAGTATTAAAGTATTTATAATTTTAAAATTGTAAAAAAAAGCGGCACATGGGCTACAGGACAATTCAAATCATGTTTTGCCTCGGAGTATCAATACCGTTAGGATACACATAATGTAATAATAAATAAACTCCGGACAAAACAATGTCGCCGCTACGTGCAACCGTCAAACAAAGACGAATTTGAATTTTCCGGCTCTCCCCCGACCAGTATAAATAAACGGACGCGATCCTAAGGAGTTGAGTTATCAGTTATCAGTTAGTCGCTCGAATGAGTATCTATCAATTGCCAACGAGTTATCAGCGATTATTTTAGCGATTATATACTGTCTTAGCGAATTTGTTAGTACGAGCGATTATTGTCTGTATTCATTTATTTATCATTTTAAATATACTTGACGGTTTTTAATAGCGAGATATCTCGTTATTCGAACAAACCAACCAACCTCTACATAAACCTCCATAAAATACAGCTTGTCAAATGCAGCATGCGATGTGAATATAAAATGTTAAGATTTTATATGATTTCTTTACATTGTTATTTACGTATGTAGGAAACGTTATGTAAATTTTCTATTTAAGGAAATCTCTTAATGATATTTAATAGAAGGAAATTTAACAGAAAATTTCCCGAATATGTCGAGAATTTTTCGCGAATAAGATACTCATCTAACAAGTTTCGAAGAACGTTCAGTAAAATGAAAAAATTTAGTTTTACTTTTACTTGTTTTATTGCATTAACAATAAGATATAGAAATACCAAACAAAAAAGAACAAATTTATATTGTAAAATATGCATAACAAGCTTCAAGAGTTCGTCACGTAGATTATTAACATTGCTGCTGTTAGAGATATCATAATAACAGAAAATATTATTAACTGATTGTTATCTTCTCGTCTTTTCTCATAATACAGCTGTAGTGATTTGCATCTCTGAAAACCGTTCCTTGGCACAATAGTCTATTAAATTTTAATTAAATCGAATAATTTCATTCCATCCATACAAAGAACAGAATTCAACGGGAGAAAATGAGTAGGTTCTCATTGTCGATGAATCTCTACTTAGTCTGCGATATAACAGTTCAACGCAATTTAGGCAGCATTTGTAAACCGGTGCTTAAAATACCAATGTTCAAACAATGGATACTGTTGTAGTTAACTCCAAACAATTACCAGGATTAATTTTTGCAGGCAGCTGCACGAAAGAGTATTGTTAAAATAGCAGGGCAGATATCTATATAAATAAATATAAATCTGTCCTACCAGCTGTACTTTATTATAGATTCCTCAAAATATTTGTATCGTTAGAAAAACAAAACAAAAAAAAAAAAAAAATAGAAAAAAATAGAAAAGGTAAGAAATAATATTAATTCAGAATGCCCAATCCTTGTATATCGTCGTCCGATTCATATTATTATTTCATATCAAATAAAGTATACTATACGCAAATGCACACTGAGAAACAGTGTTTCTATTTCCTTGTTATGTTACTATACTTCGGCATGGAAGAGTTCAATTTTTTTACAATAAAATATTTGCGATACTAGTTTTATAATTACGGTAGAGCTTCCTTTATCCGAACTAATATGGAAACAAGATTGCTTGATGTGTAGCGGCACATGAGATAGAGGACAATTCCAATCATGTTGTTGTTTTGCCTCGGAGTATCAATATCGTTAGGACATACATAATGTAATAATAAATAAACTCCGGGCAAAAGAACGTCGCCGCTACGTGCAACCGTCAAACAAAGTCAAATTTAAATTTTCCAGTACTCCCTGACCAGTATAAATAAAAGAACGCGATCGTAAGGTGATCAGTTTATCAGTCGCAGTCTCGAGCGTTCTTATTAGCGATCTACAGGGTGGTTGGTAACTGGCGGTACAAGCGGAAAGGGATTCTACGCGATAAAAGAAGTCGGAAATATAGAATAAAAATTAAAAAAAAATTTTTTTTTAATTTTTCTTCTATATTTTAATAATTAAAAAATCTATATTTTATAAATTAAATTAATCTATATTTTATAAATTAAAAAAAAATTTTTTTTTTTAATTTTTCCATCAAGACAACGATCTACAGTGAGATCCGTTATAACGAAACGTGATAAAGTGCACGCGTACCGAGCGAAAATTCAAAGTCGATTTTCTCGTAAACAAAGCCTCGAACGAAAAATTTTTATTCTATATTTTCGACTTCTTTTTTCGCGTAGAATCACCCCCTTTCCGCTTGTACCACCAGTTACCAACCACCCTGTATACACAGTCTTTAGCGAATCAGTTTGTATCGAGCGTCTTAACGAACATTCTCTGTATTTATTAATTATTTTTGAATACACTTGACGGTTTTAACATCGAGTTATCTCGTCATTTAAACCACACGACCAAACCATCCTCTACAGATGAATGGAATTTTCGGATAATAGAACAATCATTTTACCGATATGAAATTTCGTTTATTAAAATACAAATTAAAATTGACTCATAGATTCTTGAGATATTTTTGGCTACCGTACCTTTTGGCTGTTACACTCTTTTTGCATTTCGAACCATCGAAGCTCTTTTTCAAATACCACGTCTTCATTAGCACTTTCGTTTGCTGTTTCTATTTGAATAAAATCGACATTATTGTCGGCTGTGTTGCGATAAATTTTCATCATGTCGGTATATTTAGGGGTTTTCTACTGTTTCCAACATCAGAAAAATCTACGTGCTTCGTATAATTTTCAATACCATTTTGTTTTCCAACGCCCGTGATCGTGGTTTCTCCAACACAGTGTATTTTTACCAATTCTGTTCCACCTACGTCACTTTCGAGTTCTTCATTCTATTTTTAATCTAATATTCAATTTTTATAATTCTTTCTATTTTTTCTATTTTTCTTTATATTTTTTTTATATTTTTATATTTTCTATTTTTATAATTCTATTTTTAATGCAATAGTTTCATAGTAAATTCTTCTAATCAGAATGCACTCGATCGAATAAAGGAAAGAATACATCGTATGAAAGGAAAGAATATATCGAACATTAATAAGATGTCTACATATTTGAAACGAGGAAAGGCATTTGTCACCAGGAAATATTACGTTCGTATAATCATATTATATTTGAATATTAGACGTTCGAATAAGAGGTGCTCTACTGTATTATTTTACGTATTATACTGTGTTATATAACACACACATATGAGATATACATGTACACAGACACACAAGTATATTAAATATTATTTGCCTTCGATTAAACTCAGCTGCGCCGTACGATATATACAAAGTTCAGAATAGTCTGGTACTTTTGGAACGTAGTGTGTACCAAGCGTTCGGTATGATATTGAAACAATCGAAATGTTGGCTTAAAAACAGAGTTTCAGTTTCTAGTGCGTAACCTCAATACAGAACAATCGCTATGGTATTTGTTGATTAAAATAGCCTTTCATCGCTAACATCGTAGCCGGTCGTTCATAATTTTAATTCATCGGTTGTATTCGATTTAGCAATTTTAGCTCGCTCTTAATTGTATCCTGTTCAAAAGGAGAAAAGCAGCGTGGCACGAGGCGCAAGAAAAAAGACGATGAACGGACGGTGAATGAAAGAAATAGAAGCGACCCGGTGAATCGCATTGAAACTCGCTTTCTTTGATCTCGTCCGGTAATAACTTTTGTTCGTCGATGACAAAGTTTCTTTCAAACGAGTTATTCTTTCATATCCAAATTGATGCCAGTCCAGTTTCCATCTGAATTTACATTCGAACTCCGGCCCTAGTTGAAAACTTTCATCGATTCGATCCTGATAAGAATCGTGTATCGACGGAATAAAAGCTTTTCGTTTCCTATGCCAGGCGAAACTTCCAACAGCAAGAAGAAGAAGAGGCAGAAGGAGAAGAAATAGGCGAAGAAGGAGAAGGAGCAAGTTGCAAGAAAATCGGCGTGCAATGCAAACGCGGTGTTCGTATTCAATGAATAAACGACGATCGAAATATCGTGAACGGTTAAGTAGCGTGATCTCCATAGAATAGTGGTTTACTCTAGTGACTCGGGACAGACGATGGAATTCAAATCGACCGGAAACACAACCAGTCGTTCGTCACGAGTGAAGTTGTTGATCGTAATCGAATCGACAAGGTGGATATCGCGAGTCCTCCCTCGACAGAGACAGGTCATGAAAAACAGAAGAGAGAGAGAGAGAGAGAGAAATACGCTATCGTCTCGTTTGCCACGCAGCCTTGTCAGCCAGGCTGACGTTCGAAAATCGATTCTGAAACTTATCGAAGCTTATCGGGTAATAACCGACGAAATGACGAAGAGCTGCCGTGAATTCAATGTGATATATATATATATATATATGTCGACTTCCCTCTCTACAGTCATTTATACGATCTCGTAAAGCTCGTGCAACGGTTTTCCGGTTTTCAGCCTCGTGCGTTCTAGCAAACTGAAGGATCAGAAGAGCAATAGCAGCAGCGATCACAACTCGCAAGTCGCTTCCGAATAAAAGTCGTGATAACGACAGTGATCGATGTTTATAACTATCGTAACCATGTTTTAACATTGGGTTATGTCAGATTTTCCTAGCGAAATACGATAGAGGAAGGATATCAGAAACCGAGGATAACCTGTATGAGTATAATATTCGAGAGACATACGTGCAGCTGCTTGTATTGCAATTTTCTTATTTATTTATTTTTATTTTTCAGTGAATTTATTTATTTAGCTAATAGATTTAGCTAATTAACATACAATGCTTAAGTTGAAAAGATTCTTTTAATACGAATTGACATAAAGCATTTGATTATGGCTTAGCCCTCCTACGTTCTTTGCTTCATTTTCGATACTATCGCGTCTTTCTATCGTTAAAAAGTTGCTTAAATTTGTATATGTATTAATTTTTTTATTGATTTGACTGTTGGCCTCGCTGCTCCCGCGAAAGCTTCTCCAGCATTTGCCGAAAACTGAGACGATTTTTTAATCTGAAAAATTTTGTATAATTGACATTGAAGATTTGTAATCAATGTTTTGTAAAAGTTAATACACACAGAGCAAAAAATATATATGTGAGAGAATGAGGTTTTCGTTTGGTAAAAAAAGTATTCTTAATTTCGTGAGAAGATGTTATACGATTGAAATATCTTTTATTGGTAAACTATTTTAATTTAATTATAAAAACCACAAACAAATTTTTTACATCTGACTCACTTTTCTGTCCTCACATCTTTCGAAAATCGATCGTCACGTATTAAACAAACCACATTTTTTATCTTCTCCGCTTTCACTCGACGCAATTGTTGTGGCGGATTGCAAATTAATTCGAAGGAATTAGAAAATCCCGAATAAAGTAAAAATGATTTAAAAGAAGGCATTAAGGTAACTTGAAACGCGAAGTGCAGCATAAAGCAGAAAATGTTTCTATTCCAGCAAACTGTGCACCATTCTATCGGATTATTCTTGGAAATTTTTAAATCGTCGATTGAAATATCGACTCTTCCCAGTGACCAATATATCACAGTATTTACAGAGGATACACGCGGGAACAAAATTCGATTCGCGTCCCTGGCCGACCCAATGGATTAATTAAGTTAATCACAACCAATCACTGAAAATTTACATTTCACAAACGATCGCATCATCTCGTATTTTGCCGTGGTGGATTTCTGGTCCGTCATCGAAGTAAATTTAACATGTCGAATCACAGAACTAATTAATCGAGTGGTGAAATCTTCCACGGCCAAGAAACATGAAATATCGTACCACTTTTGGCAATAAGTTTTCAATCAAACGCGTCAATACTAAGCTGACTGAAAGTATGAAAATTTTCCAGATGTAACGTGTCGTAAATACACACACCGTTAAATCTGTTTGATATAAAGCAAATACAGAGAATATGATGAAAATTTGCATTTATTATTCGCTAGCGAACAAACAAAGCATAGCTGGGTGAAAGTATTTGATAAATACATACATATGTATAAAGTATAAATACGCTTTTCTCAGCAACATTTGGTTTGTTTACGATTTCCAATTGTAGCTATAGTTAAATTTATTATTATTCTACTGAATAATAAATGAAAGTCTTGATTATCTTTTTGTATTTGTTTCGTGTGTTCGGTATACGTGCGATTTGAAAGAATTTCTCTGAATTCTGAAAAACATCGAACTTCGAAACCACCGTCGAATTTAGCAGAAACTACTGGAAATATATTTGCGCTAGTAAATAAGCCGTTTTCTTTCCTGTACAATTAAAGTTTCGTAAACTATTCGAAAATTCTAACTATCAGCCGTGGGTTTATTCAAGAAAACGTTTATCCGAAGGAGGAAACGGAATAAAAACGAACTGTTTGTTGCGAATTGTTTCGCCTGAAACGCGTTTACTTAGAGAGCACTGTTTTCTAGCCCATTAAAGGAAAATGCTGGAGGATAGTTTGGATGTACGCAGTTTATCTACGATATCGTAAGCATAGTTAGCGCAGTAAAGGCGTCACCAGAAAGTGTGAATTGAAATTGTCTTAGAACTCTCGAACGACCGTTTTCTGGCAACCTGCTTAATTAAACCTCCTGGTAAAAGTAAACTGGGGGAAGATTAATTTATTTAAACGACAACACGACGAAAGTTGCCACAATGTAATTTTCGGAAAGTGCTTTTCCACACGCGCAGCCATTCGATGGTCGATCCGAAGTTCCGCAGCTTCGTTCCTATCTCTATAATTATGTCTCGGGATTAACTTCTATAGGGAATTGATTTAAACAACTCACGAGGATTCTTGGGTATCTGTATGAATTAAATGAGTTAAGTATGTATATGAATTTCTTTTTATCGGTTTTGTATACCTGCCTTTAATTTTTAGGATTTTTGATCCCAATGAATTTTAATAACAGTATGATAAAAGGAGATATTATATATAATAAGAAACAAATATTATTTTATTAAATACGTAAATGTACTGTAGTCGAGATATGATTTAATTGCTTTCTCTTATTTTGTTGATATTAGCCTGCGGATAATATAAAAAATTGTAAAATTGTATAATCGATTTGTCACGTAAAATCTACTGACGAATATGACACTTCAAAAAGATTCTTCAAAAGTCCATAAAGTAATGTATTAAAAATTACAACTTTTTATTCTAACTGTTCTTGAAAAATATTCATCGATTTTTGGGTAAATTCGATTTATATAGACCATACGCTTGAACTGAAAATGCTTTTTGCAAAATGCGAATAAAATGGAGTTTTTATACCGTGAGAGAATCGTTTTAATTTCCGGTTTATCTTGATACGACTATACCTCTGTACTCTACATCGTCATATCTGTGAAAAAAATATTTCCGACTGAAAAATCAAAGTTACGATTGGATTTGCAGAAAACTTTGAGAGTCAAAGTATTGCAAGTACTTACTTAAGTACATAGTTACTCCTTCTCTAAAGAAGCTTGTGTCAACCTTGACACAGGCGATAAATTAAATTACTGTATAGTTGATCCAAATTAATTTCAACAATCCATCAGAACTCTAGGTGGAGGTAAAAGATATTTACATTTAATCAGCAAATACCAATATACCGACGAGAGATAAAGTGGCTCGGTAGCACAGCACAAGAACTGCATGAAATTTACTAAAACCGGTTCTTAAGCTGTTCAAATACTCATCCACTTCAGTCTATTGTGTTGTAGTAGTTTACTGTCTCTATACGTTACCTACTTTTCAATGAAATTATTGGCTTTCCAGTTGTTGCATTTGAAGTAACGAGTTTAGATGTGGCCGTAATGAGTCGAGACCGACGATGAATACGTTAAATTAATAAAGATTACCTGAACTGTGTAAATGTCAACCGCGCGCTACAACAAAATTTGAGAAGAGTCGACGACGCGTAAGATTGTCAAACTTTGCAAATCAAACAAGAAATTTGATTGACTGCCGTAAATTCTACATGATTTTCTATACAGTTTTCTTCGAAGGGTTGGTTAATTAATTATTATACTCATACTATATATATTACTATACTCGCACTTACATTATTATATTGTATTATTTTATTCTATATATTATATATTGTATATTGGACATTTATTTATATTAAAACACCGTACTACACAATAAACGTAAATACGATATCAATATATTATTTGTAAATGCTATTAATTCATATGTAGCGTATAATTTTATTCTATATATTATATATTGGACATTATACACTACATATGAATTAACACTAGAACTACCGATAGTTAACACGAAGCTATTTCTACCAAAACCAGTCGAAATGGCTAGTCTTTAAAAAATATGTAACAATAGAATATTTTTATATTTATTGATTTATTACTTTCTTACAGAAGCAATTCCATGTTATGTAGTACATTTTTGGTATTATTAATTCATCTGGGACCATGATCCCTAAACGAGGGTTGACACATTTATAAAATTGTAGAACCAGTCATTTGATTGGTGTGGCATTTCTAGTGTTAGCGATCTAGCGATCGATCCGGAATTTTCCTGATAACTGATATCGTCATATCGAATGATACGTAGTAAAAATTTAAAAAACGCGTGGGAAGTTGTACTAAACGAGGAAACTGGTTAATTGGGGTTCGATAAACAGATTGCAAAACCCTTTTACACTTTCACAAGTACCGGTCGTTTTGACTGGTATTGGTATAAGTAGCTTTGATGCAAAATTATTTTGAGTTTGAATACGTCAAAAACAAAATAAAATTCATTATATTATTCTTTTAGTTATCGTTGCGAAGGTCATTACATCATTGCGGAAAAAAAATATACCACGAAGTAGGAATTTTAAAATAAAATTGTAAAACCGGTCAATTTGACCGGTATGGTAGTTCTAACTACTAAAAAGTTACTTTTACTAAATTCTTTGTACATTTCAATTTTGAAATTAATTATACAGTTACAGGATTATTTTGCAAATTGATCACGTACTTTTCATCGGTCTAATGTTTTTTAAAAGCTGTTATATCATTCATATTCCCCATAATTATCATATTCAGAACATTCCCCGTAATTATATCTGTAAATTCTCAAATTCTTTCCATTTAACATTTTCTTATCAAATATATTTCATTGCGTATTTAACTTGCTTCCTCGTCGTAATAAAAAATGTACGACATTTCTTCAGGGTTGTGGACTATCTGAATATGAAATTTCCTGATTCTTTCGCTTTGTCTGCAAAGGCTGTTCAATATATTATTAAAAATTTAGCTGACTCTCTTAGCAGAAATAATCCTTATCTATTTTTTCTGCCTTTCATTCGTCGATTTCTCCGACCTTCGTCCGATGTTTTAAATTGACGTTCAACCAAACTGCTTCTTCCGACGTCCTTTCGTTCCAAACGGAACAGACGTCGCGATATATCACGTTTTTCCTTGCGGCCAGTTTTACCGATTCAGCGATCGTTTCTTGCAGATTATTAAAACGCGATAGTTCATCACCCGCATTTCTCGTACACCGCTGACACAGGAGCTTTCTTCGCGCGCAGACATAGTCCTCGTTTCACCACCAGCGCTCCTATCTATTATTTTAACCGCTTCCCGATTTCTATCCCACTATTTTTAAGTAAATGTATTCCCCTCGCCACGGCCTTAACCCTTCGCACTTGAGGACTTTTTTGATCGGACGTAGCAGCTACTCCGGATGATTTAGCGTATACGTGACGCGTGTCTTACAGCTAACGTAAAATGATTTTATATACAAATTAACTTACAGAAATACTATATTCTAATAATTTATCTATATTTACATCGTTAAAAATATGATTTTGTAACACTAATTTGTGCATTTTTTTTTGTATGATAATTTATAAACCATGGACCAAAGATGTATTCTTGAATCTTATTTTTCAACAGTTCAAAATCAAGTTCATTTTCATTTGAACTAATTTTACTTCTGAAAACCATTTTTGTGGGGTTTCTAAACTATAATACTTTTACCACGATCGTCGAATCCGATCTAACGTTGGAGACATTGTCAGAACCATAGTTTCGAGGGGATATGGGACTAAATATTTTATCTCTATTTTAAATTCTAACACTTTACACTTCCTAACAAAGAACACAAAGAACTAAGGAACCCATTTACGAACCAATATTGCACTCTCATCAATTAGGAATGTCGAAACCTATCATAAACAGGGACTGTCGCCTCTCGCACGCCACTGGGGTTGCAGCACGGAACGTCGTGGTCACTGAGAGTCGCCTCTCGAGGGCAAAGGGTTAATTTATCACAGACGTGTGCACGCTTTTTACTTTGCTACTTTCATGCTGACCGAGTGTTTATTGACATTAATTTCAAAATTGCGTATTGTCACGTTGGTCGCCCAGTGTAATTCGGCTAAGAAATTCTCGTTTCCGAATGGTCCGACGTGTCCTCAGAAAATACTGTGGCTGACAACCATTGGAAGAAAACGAAGAAGGTGTCCCACCATTTCGAGATTCGTAAGAATCAACAGGGCAAGCCTATAAAAAGGATGTACACCCTATGTTACGAGAAAAAGAGGCAAATTGTCGCACGCCAAAAAGTGAGAAAAAACGCAAAAAAGACTGAAACATATTGTTCGAAGAGTTCAAAATCACCCCAAATGTGTTTGGAATGTTTTAACAAGTACCATGCGACATAGCATAGTGTAATATTTTATCCAGAATATAAATTAATAAAAAGTATGGTATAATGTGTTTTTGATATTTTTATGTTGTATATTTCATATATAATATCCTATATTTAATTAACTCGAACAAGAAGAGCGTCACCCATATTTGGGTTACGGGACCCCCACGGAAGCAAACCCGTCACATAGATATGGGTGACGTTGCGACAAACGTGTTAATTGATTCGTAAGTGGCGTTTATTTGTACGTATAAATACGTATAAGTGTGAATATATTCGAGCACTGTTTATTTATTACTATGTAACGACACATGAGTCAACGACAGATTTGAATCGGGAGAGACTCGTATTATTGTGCCTTGGAATACCAACGTTGTTTTGGTTTGTTAGGTTCAAAGGTAAACGAACTGCGGGCAAAATATTACCCTCGTTTTATGTAATCGTCAACCGGAGTTACATTTGAACTTTTTATAATAACAACTGTGTTTATAAATAGACGAACGTGCTGTCTAGGACAATTCAATAGTAGAATACTTAGCGAGTAGAGGAGTTGAATTGTTTCGAGCGAGCGACGATTACGATTACATTTCTGTACTTGTACTTACAGTGATTTTAATATAATCGACTATTAAAGTTTTATCACTCGCCTCTTTATTAAACGAATCGACACGTTTAATATTCACCTCAACTATTTCATTCGTTGCAATACGTGACTACTTCAAATCTCTCGTAAATGCAGAAAAATTTGCAGCGTAGTCGAAGAACATGGTGAAAAAAATCTAGTAAGTTCACCTTTCGCAAAAATTGTACTTGTTGAAGTTTTATATATTTTTATACATCGCCGGTCGATTGATGCAAGAATCAGACAAGTCCAATGCGTCCATAACATTTTTTTTTAATTTTTGGGAAGATGAATCGGCCATGTCCAGAACTTTTCCAGTTTTTCTTCTAAAATATAGTGTAAATGGCGGAGCTAATCCGTCAGCCAAAGTATTTCGAATGTTCAGTAAACCTATTCTGTTAATCGCATGTCTTTCTTCTCGTGAATTCGAAATGTCTTCGGACGAACAAGGATCAGATCAGTCGAGATCTCATCGAGAAGTAAATATGTGCCAAGCCAACAAGAGACGACCAATCGAACGTCAGTAATTTATCCAGGAAACTGATTGTGATAATAAATAAAGAAATAAAGAAAACAAAATATTCCATTTCAAATTCCCAGTATTTTCGTGCAAGAACCAGACAAGTCGAAATATCGAAAACGATTTCCTAGGTTCATCTTTCCAAAATTTAAGAAGCATCATTTCTCGTATCATTTGTCACCCTTGAAGACTAAAAAGAAAACACCTCACTGACCTCACTAAAGAAATAAAATTGTCAAACTCGAAGATGGTATCCCGCTGGGGGTAGCCATCCACGTGTTATTTAGCAATTAAATTAGAAAAATTTACCAAATGTCCAGCTGGACAAATTGTAAATTACAAATGAAATAGTAATAAAAAAAAATTTGTCACCCTAACGCCTTTATAAATCCAAGATATTAATTTCTTAAACAAATCGTGTTTGATTCAATTGTATTCAATTTGCCACGACTTTAAATATCTTGGTTTGTCCGGTTTTTGTAACAAGGTTTTTAAAAGCCATTACTTTAAATATTCCTTTAGCTACGTAGTATCGTTCTAAAATAAAAATCTCTGGGAAGGAGAAGAAATACGACCACCTTCAATCTTATAACTTGGCTTACGTATTTGCAAGGAAAGAACACGCGACGTTCTCTGATTTTCTTCGCGTTTACGGTTTCTGTATTATAAAAAAAGAGACAATGAGGTATTCTCCACTCTTGCTCGCGTTTTTCCTCGCCTCTTGATGGAACTCTCGGTCGTCTGTAAATGTCTGACGCCGATTTTGCAGGTAGAAAGAGCTCTAGAGAAGATACTATTCGCCAGAGTGTTTCCTCGAAGGGCCCATAATTCCAACCTTTTAATCCTGCAACAAAGAACGGATTAAGTAGAGTCCGCGAAACGAACCAACCATGCGGTCTTAAACGTTTCTGACTGCTTTCGCTTGCACGCAACCGCGCAGCAATTTTCCAGCTGAATACCCGCCTTACGAGTATCTAAATTACTTTTCACCAAGTACACCCTGCTCCACGTACGCCCTTTGCAAACGCCTGTGGCGGTTCGACAAGAGGCCAGAATGAAAGGGCGAGCACGACGACGCTTTCAATCCTCGCTTTAAGCGGAATCCCTGTTCCTTGCTCTTCGATCATAAGTGTAAACAATCGCAGGTCGTTAGACGCGGCTCTCGTCTCTACCCTCTTGCTCCATTCTTCAACATAGATTTAACGTACACAGCGTAATATTTCAACCTGGCCGACGAATTAATTTCGTTAGTGGTTTTATGAAATTCCCAGGTTCCATTACGTGGAATGTATTGCACTCTTATCATATTGTATATACAAACTCTTGTACATACATTTTATAAACATCTTACGTGTCATGTAGGAAACATTTTGACGTTTCATCGGCGCCTCTATGACACTCGATCGTCGCGTTTCTATCGGTAAACAAATTCGGGACAAATGCATTCGCGATTCCAAGTGGCAGTCAAACTCAAACTCCATTGCGATCGTTAACTAAACTTATCAAACGTTAGTGCTTTTCCTTAAAAAGAAACATCACGTTTTTCTTACAAAACCATAGGTATCTATTATTGCCAATCAGCAAGAATAAATTTATCCTAAATTGACAGAAGAAAGTCAAATCGAAGGAATTACAGTTACAAGCTATGAAAATCACGTGTAAACAACGACAGCGTCCAGTTTCGCCTTAGTCAGATCCGCCAGGGTTTAAACGCGTAAGTGCAAATCCACTTACGGATTCTTAGACGGTCGTTTTAAGGCTTCGAGTTTCTATCGAATGAAAAATAATACCGGTGTAATGCCTCGTGGTGGCCAGAGAAGAAAGCAGGCTGGCAAAGGCAGTCATGGATGGCAGGACGCTCGACTAGGGTGAATCGGGGATAAAACGAGCGTGCTAAAAGGGGTCGCTGCTCTTTTCGTTGCGGCCTGCTGCCTGCTCGAATTTTGTTCAAGTGGAAGCCCCGATACCGAGTTAAGGGAATCAACGAATTGGCCGGATGAATAGAGTCGAACGTCAGAGGTAATCGCTCTGACAGTGTATCTTTTATCAACTTTGCCTTAACGACGGGATACGGCGCACCGTGCTGCGTCAGAATGCAAGTCCGATCATTAGCCTCTGTCCCTAGTCGAGTCCAGCTTTCTTTGTACAATTTAGCACGCGATTTCCGCGGCAACGAGTGCTTATGCAAAGCCGTTGCTTTGTACGAAATGCTCTGCAGCTGAACTTCTCTGACGAACGTACGCGCATGTGGAATTGTTACATTCGTTTACAGCCGCCTCGTCTCTACGGTGGCTACACTCCCTCGCGAAAATAGTTGAGTACTTACCATGGAAAGCCTTTATGTGCGTCGTATTTCGAACATTTTCGGGCTCCGCTATCGCTGTAACGAGACACGATCATATTGGGAAAACGTGAAACCTATCTGCAGATGTACGTGGACTTTGCAGGTTATTTACATTTGAGGTGAATTTTTCTCAGTTTCTTGGTCACATGTAACAACGAAAAGCAATTTAACGGTCTCTTGAACGCTTGTAAAAATACAGTGGCACGTAGAATCACACGTGTAGTCTATAAAACTAGACAAGATTTCAAAACTCGCAAATACTATTTTATATCGATTAATACGATATAAATTCGTCATAGTATGATAGAAATATATCTGATGGTGTGATATTGTATATGTTGCTTTTAGTAAAAAGAACATTAACAGCTACAGTCGCGTTATCCTCGAAAAAGTTAAGAAATACTGTCTACGTGAATTTAATTATTGAATATGAATGTGAATATTATCCAGATCATATAAAGGCTTGTAATTCTTCTGTTTCTTGCATTTGAACGATCAGAAATAAATTCTTTTTATTCACACGACGAAATTTCTAAATGTAGCGTAAATTCCTAAAAATGAGTAATCCAATGAAACATTCTAAGATTTGTTTACATGTATTGTAAAATATATTAAAAATTCAATTAAAGGAACTTTCTTCTTTATGAAATGAAACAAACTGTTCGTATCATTTAATGGAGACAAGTTGCATTGTTTACGCAATATCGGAATGCAATTCTACCAAAATTCCATATTTAAACAATCCAAACAAAGTATATAAGATAAAACACGAATAACACTCACAACAATGAAATATTCTAAATTTACAATTGAAATTACTTGAAGCGTATAAATTGACTAGAATAAGAAAAATGAAAAAGAATAATCTGTCCATAAAAAACGATTGTCATTAAAATAATTAAAAACAAGTTCCCGAAAGTATTAAAAAATTGTACAGGCTGTGATCTGAAACACGTACATGCGCGTTTTAAGAGGAACGCTAATATTTACGTTGCTCATTGGATTTCATGGTAAAAGTGAACTTATTATTTCAGTGCTTTCACGTATCAATTCCTTCACGATGCTATATTCCATTGAATCGGCAATAATTGAGCAAGACATTATTTTTCAGGCAGTCGAATAAAACGCGGCATTCATTCGGTTCTTCTTTTTTTCTTTCTTTCCAATATATTCCCATCAATAGCTATCAATACAGTGTGTTATTCAATCCTTTTTTTTCCTCGTACAAACAATTTAACCGTGTTCCTCGCAAATACAATCCTCTTCGCAAATAATGAACACCGGTACGATCCATGATTCCACGATCGGGGTAAACGTGAATCGGGTTTGTAGACATCCCTTCGTAGGAATATAAAACATTTTGTTCGCTCGCTCGACACACGATCCGGCCTCATGTTCCACGACAAATAAACTTATTCTCTTTTATTAGAGGGGAAAATAAATTGCAAATCGTTTACCACGTACCGGCGCGTGTTCGACAATGCGTTCGATGCTTCTAGTGTGATTTCGATTTTATTAAGGGGATGAATGTTGCGTCAGTCTCGTTTTTCCGCTCGATTAAAATGGTAGAGGAATGAACAGATGGACGAAGTGCAGCATCAGATATCGTGCATGCATCAAAATCTTGTTTGAGTTAGATTTGTAATCTGATAAATAGTGTTTACCTTCTGTGTTATTACTTTTACTGTGGTATTCTGATACATTAAAATTTATTTATTTGAAATAACCTGTGGAACGATATACAGCAATTCGTGAGTAAAATTTGTAACGAAAATATTATTCATATTATCTACGTATACAGTTTCCAAAGTTCCGATCAGATAAGAAAGATTTTTCTAATCTTATGTGATAATAAAATTAAAATATGAGAAACATCGACGAGTCGCGTTTCAAATTTTAGATACTTTCAGTCATATTTCGGATACTTTCTATCTCTTTCTTTCTCTATTTTTTAAATTATATCTTCAAACAAACGAATTTCCATAAAAATCCGCCGCCTAATCATTTGTTCCTTATTAGTCTATACGTGTTATTATTTGTATACAAATCAGTTCGAGTTTCCAGACACTTATAAACAATAGTGTAAATACTTTTAACGTCGAATCAGGATATTTCTGCCAGATATTTATTAATCAGAATTGATTAGAGGATTAATCAATATAAAAATAATAATTTTATTTTATTTCTGTTTATGCTGTAATCTGACGTAATCTCGTTTTTGTTATCCTGTGCTGATTTATACCATAATTCTCTTGTTCTCCTCAGATGTATACAAATCGAAATGATTGTTACATTTCGATGGATATTATTAGAATATACAATAAATATATAATATTTATAGTATTTTATAATATAATTTATAACATAAAATATATAATAGACAATTTCTAAATACTTGGTTTTAGTAATCAATATAATTTTACTATCCTTTGCATGTTCCATCTTTTGTGAATAAAATACTCCAAAACAAAAAGGTATTTAAAGAAACACAAACGCGACGAAATGAGCAGAACAGAGGAGTTAACTTGAACGTTCACGTTGTGTCAATTTCGACTCGACTCTCCTATTCGACTAATACTAAAAATGAATAAATCGACGAGATGCATCACGAGATAAATGCGCTGAGATTCTCTTTCATAGCGAACAGTTTCCTGCAAGAAGCGATCTCAGTGTAAACATTTTGATATTTCTATGTACGTGCGCGCTTTCAGATAGAGATTTAGTACCCGTGCTGTCCACTTTTATCGAGCGTAACATGGAACTGTGTATGCTTGGAGTCGAGATCGTTTTTTCCTTCGCGCATTGCACAGTCGACGTTTTTCTTGGAAAACACATTGGTCCATCTTACTTGGGAAAAATGTTAAAGTTATCCTGACATCGATATGAATCTCTAAAGGATGTTGGATTTTTTCCTTTGGAAGAGTCTGCTGTTCGTGTTGTTCTTCGTGTTTATGTAAAATATAAATCGTTCGATATATCACTTCCAATTTGAAAATTATTCTATTATTTTATTGCTTCAAAGGGTATATAGTAAAAGAATGAATCCTTCACAGTCAGGAAGCACTTTTACGTTTCTTTCCGCCAATTTGATAATTCAAATGTGTATTAATAAAAGGAATTACGATTACCTTTGTTACGTCATTAAAAATATTAATTCTTATCATATATATACGAATGTATCAATGTAAAATTTTACATTTACATTTACTAGTGTCTTCTGAAACGATTGTCGAAATGATTGAAAGAGAAATTACTAAAAATATTATCCTTCGTCAATTATATTGTAGACTGTGATTAAAAAGTTGATGATTTGCTTCTAAAATGAAATGTTTCACGAATTTATTCTTGGAATTTATTATGGATTTTTTGAATCCTTGTCGTCATACAATTTTTATATTTGATTTATTATATTCATATTTTATTTCTTTCTAAATTGAATACCTATTTACATTTATAGTCACATGAGAACATGGAACGAAAGAAAATAATTTTTAGATATAATCTTGTACGAAATATTTGTGTGAAAACTATGCTTAATAAGACTCATACGACACTGAAAAAATCGATAACTAGTAGATAGTTTGAATTTTTAAGAAATTTTATCTCTGAGAAGGACAGGGCACGTAAAAATCTTTAAAAAACGCAAAGAAACTTGATATACTTTTCAAGGAACTTTCTTAGAGAAAAGAAAGAGTTCTTTAGAAATTCTAACCATTTGCACATTATCATTCTGAGTAAGTGAAAAGTTTGTGCATTTTAAGATATATTGGGGCAAGAATTTTTAGGATTCACGACAATGTCATACGGAAAGAAAAGACGAACAAGGGAACGAACAAGCGGAGAAATGGGAGTCGTAAAAGGACATTGAAAACACAAGCACGTTCTCCCCGCGAAACTTCTCTTAATCGATCTTTGTTCTCCTTCGAACTCATTTGTAATTTATCTGCGCTAGTTTCATCATTTTTCTGTAATTTTTCTGGTTATTAAATAACTTCGAAATTGGGATAATTATTACACGATACAATTTTACAATTGTAGGAATGTTATATTATTAATTTGTAGGTAACAGTATGATTTATACAATATCGTTTGCACTCACACGAAATCGAATACAATACCCCGTCTCACGTATTCGTTACTCACTACTCCTACGAAACAACAACACAACGATCTTCACACGACAACGATAAATTCAACTCTGACTCTCTCAACTTTCGTTACAATGTTTTCCATGCTCACTTTTTCCAAAACATACCTTGGTAACGCTCACAACACTCCTTGACAACATCAACATATCTTGACAACGCTAATAAACAATTACCCCTCACGCTACGTCCTTCCCTGATATCACACTATCCCACACAATGTATGTGTAGTGGCGTATGAGTCAACGGAAGATCTGAATCGGGAGAGACTCATATTATTGTGCCTTGGAATACCAACGTTGTTTTGGTTTGCTAAGTTCAAAGGTAAACGAACTCCGGACAAAATATTATTTGTAATCAATCGGAGTTACGTTCAAACTGTTTATAATAACAACTGTGTTTATAAATAGACGAACGTGCTCTCTAGGACAGTCAGTATAGCGAGTCATATATACAGTCGAATAGTCGTATAGTTGAACAGTAGCATTGAGCGAGCGACGAGTGCGACCAGCATACACTATCTCTGTACTTAAAGTGATTTTAATATAACTGACAATTACGAATTCCTCATTCGTCTCTTTAATAAACCAACACGTATAATAAACCAG
Source organism: Bombus vosnesenskii (assembly GCF_011952255.1). Taxonomy (NCBI): domain Eukaryota; kingdom Metazoa; phylum Arthropoda; class Insecta; order Hymenoptera; family Apidae; genus Bombus; species Bombus vosnesenskii. Next base: position 555,231 of record NW_022884350.1, read on the forward strand.
TTCATATGTACGTTTACAACATATACAACTTTAAAATGTGTATGTAAAAAGGGAAAGAACAAATTTCTTACATTATGTATCTGTTGTAACCTTTTCTAGAAGACTTAGGCCTTTCCAAGTTCTGGGCTAAGTGTCGTTTTTCACAGTTCGCTTACCGAAAAGGCATCTCTGCCTTATCCATTTCATGGCCAGATCTTTTGAGCTTTAAACGAAGTCTCTACTCTGACAATGCAACGTCGTTTGCCACTGGTAAACTATCTCAATAATTCCCTGAACAGTCATATCATCGACTCCTCATAGCCCGGCGACCTGAAGGCTATCGATTTCCCAAACATTCATTCAAGCACCTTGCCCAAGTCCTTATTGAGCCTTCGGTCCAGTCATAAATTACGGTAGGGCTAAAGCTAGAAATTCTCTGCGGCTAAGTCAATCCAAGCTCAGTCAGTCCAAACTGCGTCGCGCTAAATTGCCATAGTTTTTGGCACAGTCCCTTTGGACTTATCTGTTTCAAAAGACACGTCGCTGGTTTTACCATATACAGCTGATCGGTAACACGATGTTTTCTCGTTCGCAAGGACGGGCGAAGGTTGCTATGACGTTGAAAAAAAACTCAAAGGAAAATACGCTATCTCTACAGCTGAACTTAGGCTGTTTGGAGCAACACGACGGATGAACGCTACTCTCATCCTTCTTTCATATGCGGATGATGTGTAAGTTCGGTTCAACATGTCCCATCCCATTTGCAAAACATCGGTTCTTCGTCGAAGTAGAAGAAAGAGAATTGTCTTGAGATATAGTGGTTTGTTATTTAAATTTATAATCGTAAAAATAATATTATTAACAGAGTGTGCTATCATTTCGACTTAGAATTAGAATGGAACAGTTTTTCTTTATTGTATACAAACATCTACGACGTTGTGACTTATTTCCAGCAAGCCGCATATTCTCAGCTCATAATGTTTTGACATTATACGTTACAGACGAAAAACTTTACACGCGTCATTGAGAAATTAAAGATAGCACACCGGGGTTATCTTTTTGGCGAGGAGTATAGAATGTAACTCATATGTGAAGACAGCGAGATGAAAGCAGCGTTCATCCGCAATGTTCCTCTAAAGTGAAATGGTGTAAATTCGGTTTAACATATCGTATTCTCCTTTCAAAGTATCAATTCTTCATCGTGGTAAATGAAAGAGCCTTTAAATGTAGTAGATGTATTAATGACATTTTTGAAATGAAAACTCTTGTCTTTAAATGTAGTAGATTTATTAATGAAATTAGTACTCATGAATTAGGATCAAGCATAGCTTTTGTTATTTTCATCTTATAGCCCATAAGGTACGTCTCATAAGGGTACTTGGAAAAGCAGGTTCCGTTTTCAAACGAACGTTTGACGATTTTAACGAAATTTCAACCGAGAGTTCGAAAGTTCAAACGTTCTTCACGGGCCACTGGTTTAAAAAATCTGCTTGACCTCGCTGCGGGATGCTAAGGTCCAAAGCTAGAATCACAGTTGATTGCGTTGCGTTGCGAGGTGGTGGGTCCCAGGAGTCCGTAACAAAGTGTAGACTTGTTTTCGTGTTACGTTACGTACTCCTGAGAACTGTGCGCGTTTAAGAATTTATTTGCAGAATTCAAGAACGAAGAATCCCTAGTAACGGTGAACTAGATGTTTTACATTTAAACAATTTAATTTCGAACCCCAATTTTATCCAACCATTCTTATTTAGGATAAAAATTGATTTTACTTTTGACATTTTTAAAAAATATTTTTCTTAGTAAGAAAAGAACACGTATTTAAACACTAAACAAATTTTAAATACCATGTCACCATAAATAAAACCATTAGAGCTAATTCTGATACAAAGTACGAAATACAAGACAATGGAATTGGTTTCATAGTATGCAAAATCAAATAGTTCTATAGACCTATAAAAGTTATTGTTGTACACTTATTTTAGTGTATCCTTTTAGTGAGTTTAGTTTTTGTATAGTAAAATATTCTCTGTTTCTATAGTTATAGAAAACTAGCTGTTTTCATAAAATATAAACAATTCTTTTTGAAGAAGAAAAGGATAAATCGTTTATATATCAATGGCAATGTATTGGGTGATTTCAGATTTATAAGAAGCAATGTACTGTTACAATAAAAATTATTACAATTTCTATATAATTCCTACGTTTATAGCATCACGACTTTAAATCAGGTTAAGAAGCTCCTGAGTATACTTAAAAATTTGTAACATAGTATATTGCCACTGAAAACTCAAGTACTGAATCAATCAATGAAGCAGTTGACAGAAACTTGGCAGAACCATAAATTTCGAAATCGATAGCGATAATATTCGCCAGATACATTATACATGTATCGATCATTTATCACGAATTGTTCTTTTCAGGAGCTAAACTGATCAATTTCACCTTTTATCGATTTTTCAACTTTGTTGGCGTAAGCTACACGATTAATGTTCAATTTTCAAAAAGCAAACAACTCACGTCCCTGAATCTACTCGTTAGTAGAAGGTACCACAGGTAATAGCACATTGCAAGTTACGCAATGTAAATTTAAAAAACGGTATCAGGTTGCTCCATAGGTTGGTATAGTTTTGTCGAATGTCAAAAATCCTGTTTCTTTCTTTTTTCAAATATTTCATAGAAATTCATCCACCATGTATTTTCTCCGCCATTATTTACGTTCTTGTTTCTTATTCTCTTTTGGATTTTCCGTTACTTTTTTGGATTCCTCGCTTGAAGAATTCCGCGGTTTTCGAAACGAACCAATCTTCCAACCATTTTCGGAGTTGCACATCGTTGTGGAAGGAAACATCGCTTAAGCCGTTTTGGAGGCGAAAAAGATGATAATCCGTTGGAACGAGGTGAGTAGAATGCTGGAGAACCTCCCATGCAAGATTTTGTAGCACCATTTTCGTCAAATGGGCGAGCACGTCGAAAATATTCGTTTTTGTTAACCACCATCTGTCTCGAATAATTAATCGTTTTATTATTGGCACAGAATGGAAATATTAGGACAGCGTAAACGAAGAAAACGGAAGCGAATCGAACGACGTATTGTAAATGATAGCTAACCTATATTGTTTCCAGTGTCGTCACTTTTTTCTACTTTCAATTTACGCGGTTGATCGCTGTGGCTTTTTCAACAGCTCAATTAACAGTTAGCAGTTCCGGTGCACGAAATTCGGAAGCCGGCAGTTTTCAGATACGAAAGCTACGAAATATCATCCTCTTCGTTGCATACTACAGACACACGTTTGGATTCATGAGGGAATAATGCCCTGTCGCAGCAATCGATAAAACGCAAAGTTGACAGACTACTCGAGGGAATGGCTTTGACAGGTACAAAATTCTCTTGTGGAACCGTTACACGCTACATCGGCTCGAATCAGAGGCAATTTTTCCTTCGTGCGAATTAACTGTGCGACGTAGCAAACAACTCGTGCGCATACAAATGATCTTTATGTCACACCCTCGCGCGATTCTCTGTAAATCTTTCCCGCTTCTAGTTACGCAGCACGAAGGCATTAAACGAATATTTTTTTCCTTTTTTGCGAAATTTCATTTATAACTGTCACTGTTATTCCTTCCTATGGAAGTTTGAATTTTAACAACGTTAGCGTACATTCGCGTGTATTAACATACGACCGTGTATTTTGTATAATTTGTATGTTTAATCTGCTGAATTTATTATTCAAATCTGTTTTCTTTGATCTTCTTTATTACACGTCGTTCTATATTCTTGACTCTGCTACAGTTTTCGAATACGCGTGTCAAAACTTTTTCGAAGAAACCAAGAACGTTTTTAATATTTTACGAAACACTTTAGCATAAAATTGAAATGTATGTTATGCGTGTCAACAATGTTTCTTTTGACCTCGAAAGATTTTTCAAGCACTAGATTGCAAGATATGAACAGACTTTCAAAGTTGAATAATAAAATAAATATTCTGAAAAATTTCATTTTATTTCGAAAATTGTGTTTGATACTGATTCTGCGATTCCATATTATATAAATATTTCTATTGCTCCGCAATGCATATGTATGTCCGAAATGAATTTTCATTTTTTCCAGCAGAATAATTCGAAAAGAAATTTCAAAATCGAATATTTCAATAACAGCAAATGAAATGTTTTTGGTTTTATGGCATGTTCAAATTAAAAATAAACTGTTTCAATTATTATTATTATTATTATTCTAATAAATTTCTATTCTAACAAATTTTGAAAATAAAGAAAACACAATTGCTTGTATCAAAATTCAAGAGCGCGTGTTGTAATATCCAGAGTCTATTTGTTCATATTCTTTTTGAAGCTGTCTTCGTTAAGTAATGTAAAAGTTTTGAAGTGTAACTCAGCGCTTACATTCTGGTGGTAAACTTCCAAATAAGAATTTTCCAAATAGACTTTAATATTTCGAAATTGGTCATGCAACTCTTGCCATAAATTTCATTTGTAGTTTGTGCTGGTATTTCAACTTTAAATTGAAAATTGCTAATTTCCGCGAATTCGTCCATGAATAACCACGTTTACATGGTTCGTTGCACTTTTCATAAAATTTTAGCTAGAATTATGTATTATAAAATTGAATGCTCGAGTTCAGTGTTGATAAAAAAGCTGATTACGTAATTATAAATTTGTTATGTTTAATTTCAATTTCACTGGATAGAATATTATAAATATTTCTGTTTTATTACGTAGTCAGCCAAAATTAAATTAGCTTGTAAAATGTAGATTGTTACCAACTAGGGACAATAAAGCTGTTACGTGTTATTTCACTAATTAAATTTTCACTAATTAATACATATATAATATGTATACATATATATATGAAATGAATTATAATCTGAAATAAATCAGATCAAAATATTCAATTAGAAGAAAGAAAATTTGTTTACTAAGGAAGCTATTATTATCAAAGGGAAGATGCTATAAAATTTGCATTTCGTATGGCATTACAATTTTAATTTAATTTTTTGAAAGAAATGATAATAACGAGTAATAGAATATTGCATTTGTCGAAAGAATTGTTTAAATATTCTATCATTCTATACTACATTGTTTATTTTGTGCCTTTATTTATTTTATTTTACATTTACCCTTGTTGGCTTTCATTTATTTTATCTGTGTTCGTATTTCTATTATGCGACCAATAATACTTTGCAAGCGTTTATTTCACATTTGTAAGGGCACGATATTGGATTTAGTTAATTTTTATACATTGTACCAACATTTTTCTATGTGAATAATTCAACACACATAAAAGAAACAAATGACGCTTTCGCAACCAATTCGATCAATTCCATTTATCAATTTAATTGACAAATTTAAATAAATTTGCCAATTTCAAAAACAAAATTAATGTACTACTACAAGCTTATTTGTCATAAGCAGATTGCATAAATAATCGTGGATCCCATAATAAATGTTAAGAAATATTTACAACTGCACAATTTATGAACTTTAATTCACAAATCTGATTTTCTCGAGAAAAACTGTTCGTTATCGAATTCATTCGCTGTACGCCATACACATATATATAAAAATCGTCCTCAAAAGTTAGTCGTTATCAATTATTCTATCTCAAATTTCTACTAACACAAACGTATCTATCAACGCGGCGAGAATGTACTATTTCCGTAAGATTACTTTGCGAAATTGCATTGTCGTTAGTTCGAAATTCCTCGAGTTTCCTTTGGAAACCTAAGGTTACTATATCTTCTTCTTCTCCGCACATTTTCCACACACACACATTCTCGTTTCCTTATCCTTTCTGTCTTTCCATTCCATTCGCCCTATTACGTTCTTCTTTTTCGATTTCTTCAGGCTTTCTCGACATTCACGAAATTTCAATTGCTTCTAAATCAAAGTTCTCTGTTCCTTCTTATCAGTATACACCATAGAAATTGTTCACGCATAACGTCGACAATATCGCAGTTTTAAAGGAAGATCAAGCTAATTCCGTGGCATCTGATGACGTCGAATCGTCCAAGTAACGCACCAAAGTCTCTTTTATTTATTTATCTCCCTTGTTAGTTACACTTTGCTTTTATTGATATTAGAAACTACATTCGCCGATTGCACGAAAATCGGAACCCAAGTTTTCCAATTATGGAGACGTAGAAACGATTCTATTTCTTAAGGCCGAGACCTTTGACGTGCCAAACATAGAAAGGGAACATAGAAGGGGAACATAGAAAAAGGCGAACATTAAAGGCTCGCGACAAGCTGACACCTTCTGCTCAAAAATCAGACTGTTTTATTTTTGCTTCCCAATCAATGAAACTTTTGCCAACACGTTTCTTACATTTTTCTGATTAAAATGACACCAAGCGCGATATAATTTGCGGCATATTTGTTTATTTGATAAATTATATTTTACGCTGGTGCTACTATTTGTGTTTCTCGCCGCGATGCGGCGCTTGTTTTCACGTTTATATTTAGTTTATAATATTGAATTGTTATGTTCTTAAATAAATCCTACTTTTTTTCAATTAATTACGTTAAATTTCCAGTATTTAAACTTTCAACGATATGGCAATTTTTTCTAGTTATTAAACGAACTACATTTTTGGTGGTACGCTCCGTCTGATGGAACATTCAAGTGTGAGCCACCGATGGTGCACGCTACCTGATGGGAGATTCGAACGTGAGCCACCGGTGGTACACGCCAGCGTGAACGTATTAAATACATATCGATAAGCAAACATAATTCACATTATATCGTGCTTGGTCTTGTTTTTATCGGAAAAATTTTACGGATATGTCGGTAAAAGTTTAATTTCAAAAAAATCAAAGATAAAAATGTTTCACTCTTCAATTAGTATCTACATATATTGTCTCAGAGGTATCCGACATTGGATCACGTTATACCACTCGATAGCTGCCGGCCATCGAGCTTCGTGGTGCATCAGGGCAATCTTCCTTTCGTAGTGGGGATGACGACTGTGCATTTATTCAGAGGATCTTTTTCGTCCAATTATCCATTGTTTCCTGTAATTGTAATGATTATTCAGTCGTTCGTTTACTCACGTTGGAAAACATTCATCCCATTTAGCTTCCCATCGAAGTTATCGAAGGTTGTCAATTAGCTCGTTGTTACGGTGAATATGTCCACTGGATGTTTCCTTCCTTTCAACCTTTTCTATATTATAGCAATTTTTGATCGTGCTATTGTTACCGTACACGTCTATCCTCTTTTTCATTCCACAATCGTGTGTCCCATTTTTGAATTAGGAATGACAAACAACTGATGCATCGGTGGATGGGCAGAGACGTCATCGGTTACCACACATTAGAGAAGATATGGTGGATGATGATTCGTAATGGTTAACGTGAAATAAAATTTACTCGATGTTACATTGTCCATGTGAAATGATAAACATTTTGCTAGATTCTATCAGAATTAGAAATGATAAACGACTGATACGTCGGTAGATACGAGATGTCACAAATTATCACACGTTGCAGAAACAGATGATAAACGATGATTCGTAATAGTTTGGTTGAAATAGATTTTGTCGAATACTATTTTGTTCGTGTGAAATATCGAAGCTTCGCTATACTTCTGCCCACTAGATTCCAGAAAGTTTTGCGTTTTGTTAAGGATTGCATGGAAGAAATTGGTTACATTGCGCCATAGCCAATCGCATTTGCATTTCTTTTGCTAATATTCCAGCAACGTAGCGTGGTGTTTATTTCGTGTTGCGTTATCTCATTTTGTTTTGTAATGTTAAATGACGGAAAGATTTACAAGAAATAATTAGTCAATTCACGAAACCTGATGGGAGCGCCAAATGTCGATTATATTGGATTACGTTGGTTTATTTAACGATAGTTGGTTAACTCATTGCCCAAGGGCCAACGTTGCGTTAACGTGTATTTCATTCGCAATTTCAGTCAATTTATATTTGAAGAGTGCTTGTAAAAAACACTGTTAAGTGGCAAAATTGAAAAGCTTTGATTTCTTTATTGGAAAATCTTCTGCATGCCACTGAGAATACCACAATATTTAATTTAAAATACTAATATTAATTTAAAATAATAATAAAATATAGTATTTAACTTAAATTTTATTTTTTAATAATTTAAGGGCAATTTCCCTTTCTAAGATTGCTGGAAGATGCTATTAAAACGTATAGATAAAAATATAACTATCGATAAACATTAATCAATTGCTTTTAGACTGTTTAATATACCATCTATCTAAATGAATAGAATATTCAATTCTTCACAAATCAGAGATGACGTATATAAGCTTTTCTATAAATACACCTTTCTTTTTCATGAATTTAGACTACGTTAATATATAAGCTTCCTTTTCCTTTTAAAAAGCTTCTTGTCACTTGTATTTCCCACAAGCATTCTTCATTTATAAAACTCTGCTTTTTGACATTGTGAATTTACTTAACCTGTATCCTTCTCATCATTAGTCTCGCCTAAAGCTTGAAGAAGCTTCAGTATACACAATACTATTCTAAATTATTTATTATCTCGTGGGAATATATATGTATGTACGTAATATAGAAGATGTAAGATACTAAACCACAGGAATTTTTCTTTGTATCTCTGATTTGTGTAATTGTCTTGTGTAGAACAATTTTACAATTCTAATACTTTTTTAATTCGATTTGGCTCGATTTAATTTGATTTTATCGATCATAATTTAGAACAAAACTTGTTCGATTGTCGTTCGCAAGAAGCTTAATCGCTTCGTAATTTTATTAATCCTTTTAGATTATTGGTGGAAATAAGACTAACTGAGAAGAGACTAAGTTGAAGAAGAAAGAGCGTGTGTAGATATTGAAACTTAGTAGAATATTCGGATATGTATCTTGTTGATTACAAGACAAGTTAAGAGTAGATGGAAACGTGGAAAGTGAGTTGTTGAAAAGTTCTGTGCGAAGAAGAGCAGTAGAAAAATAAAATACTAGATAGGTGAATGATGTTGAAGTATATTCGGAATAAAGTTCGAGCTTATGTGTTTATAGAGGATAACCGACGGTCCTCGTTGATTGTCCGCGTGTGACCTCTTCGACTTGACTTTGTAATTACCGTCTTATCTAACTTACAAGTATTAGAAAAACTGATGTGAGCGAAAAATGCTTATGGATTTTTTGAAAAAAGAGATGCCAAAGTAAGCCCGAAAAGTGATGTTCCAAACTAGAACGCTCCCTTAATAATTGATAATGCTCTGGATTATTGATTATCGGTTTGAAAACATTTTACCATATTTCGGTGTATGTTGCAGATAACAATCTTATCTCTCGAATATACATAATGAATTAACGCTTTCAATTTCGAAATACGCGAATTCCTTGATACTTTTGCTTCATCATTAGCCATACATTATTAATGGGGATTCGCAACTGGGAAATGAGACAATCAATTCGACGTAATGATATTGTTTTTCGTTTTCCATTCTCTGACAACATTGCCAAATGCGGGCTCATTATCAACCTAAAGTATCCAATTATTTGTGGAATCGTCGAACCGATGTGTGACCAATGAAAATGCGCTTCTTTTATGCGATTTAGGTACTTCATTGTCGTTTCAATTTCCAGCAAATTTACACATTTTACCAAGAGCTATACACTTCAAAGCGATTCTAAACGCGCACTTGACCCAGGCGTTTGTTTCCTTTTTAAACTGTACGATTTTCACGAGTGGATCGACCATATTTAACAGAAAGGAGAGAGTGAAAAGTTGATGCATCATTAAGTGCTATTATTGGTCGAATGAATCGATATTTCCGTTAGCTAATGTCAAACAATTTTCGATGTGCTGCAGCGATAGTGAGAACAATGCTTTCTGTCTCATGCCGTGGCATGCAATACCGTGTTGCTCAAGTGCAAATGGTTTCAATAAGTTTCCGCTACGTGTATCGAATCCACAATTTTTTATGAATAAAAAATTCCAATTGATCAGTCGTTGGATTAATAAGCAAATTTTGTACGAGATTAGCAGATGTGGCGATAGTGCTTAGGATTAAATTATGCATTTATGCGAAATTTAAAGATGTAAAAATGCATAAAGTCTATATGCTTACACATACTATATGTAAATATCTGAAATGTTCAATATATACTTCTTGATACAATATTTAACATATGAAAGAAATCCGTTTCTTAAGAAAAGCATCCGATAAAATGTTCCTATTTTCTGTAATTAATAAAAGACAATTTTTCTTACAGATGAAAAATGATTCGATTTCGAAAGGGTTAATGAAACTCTTGTTAAGACGATCATAGCATAAAATAGGATTACAGATTTTGGCTGAAAATTGGTCAAAATAGTGTTTCATTATAACTATTATAGTTGAAGAAATTATATGATAGATTTTGATTCGTATGATAAATAGATTATAAGATAGATTTTATGTGAAATGCAACTAAATTTATAACATGTATTTTATTTACAAAATCAATTAGAAATTAAATAAAAATATTAAACGTCTAAAATACCGTTTTACAATAATGAGATTAATTAAATTTTAGAAATTAGATTAATTAGATTTTCGTAGATATATCTATTACGGCGCGAACATAAACAGAATCGTTAATTGATATTAGTATCGATAGCAGATTATATTACAATGCAATAATAATAAATAAATGAAGGACGAATTCGATTACTGGCATTAATCACAGACTATACTGTATATGTAGTAATAGTTTCCAGTGAAACATTGTATTTTTTTACCCATTGTACAATGATTTCTCATTACAGATAATATTAACCTTTGTCATATTATTTCTATACAAAAGCTATGACGTAGGTAACAATACGCAATTTGCTGCTTCATAACATTTCCCCTATAAATAATTTGTCTAATGATTAATTAACGTACGATGCAAAATGCTATTATCTGTTATCTCGCTATTATCTGATTGTCTATTGTTAATTCCATATCATCTAGAATATGTAAAATATAAAAGTCGATATTTTATACGTGTCAGGCAGCGTTCTATATTTTAAATCTAATTGTTTTTGTACTTTTTTTTACTTTACAAAAAGAGAGAAAATTCTGTTCTATACTGTAAGATCGCAGCACAGTATGAATTCATTAGACCGTAAATAATTGCTGAATATGATCTGCGATACAAATGACCTCTATTTAGTATTACGCGTTTTAATTTAAAATTACACTTTATTTCCTTTCACCGAAAATCTCGTTTCTTTCTCTAAAAATAACTATTATATTTTATAACGTAGTATCGCACGAGAGGCTTAAGAGATATCGGGCGAACCATAAACAATATCGCGAAAGCCTAAGTGTCGACAGGCCCATCAATATATCGTCGGTCCTTCAATCGAACAGTTGCGCGGAAAAAAGTCTAGGTGACTCTGGCCACGAACGGTTGCGAAACACGTGCGTGGTGGGGCTAAGACAAACGACAAAGGGATGCTAAGGGACAAAGACGAATTAACAGTCAATATTAGTTGAGAAGTCAGAGAGTGTGAATCGAGAAGTCAGAGAGTGCGAATTGCGTTGTCGAGATAGTGTTGCTAGTGTTGTTGAGAGAGTGTGGCCCGCGTGAGAGAAAGCGTTGGAACCGTGGTGACGAGAGTTGCAAATTAACTATTTAGTTATCTTAATTATTGTTACGCTCCGAGGATTACCATAGGCCGTGTTCCTAACCGTCTCCCTTGGTACTACGGTTTCGTAGACAGATCGTCTTACATGACCGGCGAGTATACACAACGTAGCGATAAGCGCACAGTTGTCGTCAAGCAGCGAGTTCTAAAAAACATCGATTCGCCTTCGGTCCGTTATTTTACCTACACAAAGAAGGTGGCGTACGTGATCATAGGCGCGAACGTTTGCGAGACCCGAGCGTGGTGGGGGTCGTTTCCAAGAGAAGACAAAGGACAAAATCGAAGGGCAGTCAGTGGCAAATGAGGATTCAAACCGAATGCATCGAGAAGGTGAGAGGAATAAAATCGAGATCGCTTAATCAAACGAATACATCGAGAAATATCATAAAGTCGAGTCGAATTATAATTTTAAATATTGTTAAAAATAGAAGCTTATATTAACTCTGTTAATTCAGCGTTACAATCATTTGAATTACCTCTGTTATCCTAATCGAAACAGGGGAACGACTGGTTCGCGTCGTCAACTATCAAAATCGTAGCGAGAATTTACGCCTCTCGCTGACGCGTTTCCTCGTGATCGCGTCGCTCCGCGAACGGTCGTGATAATTATAGTACGTTGTTGTATTTAGTTCACGTTAATCAACCATTATTTCCTGTTTAACCAACACCTGTTTAATCAATTTTAAATAAACTAATAAATAAAGATTCTAGAATAATGTAGTATGCACGAAATGAAATTTTTAAACATATTTTTTTTTAATTTGGAATTATGATATATACGAATAAATTGAACAAATTCAACGAATTGCTAGTAAAATTTGGGGAACGTCAAGATACGTGTTCCAAATTGTACAGATCAATGTTTGCAAAAATTATTGCATAAACGATGATTCTGATCTATTATCTCACTAATGATTCATCACCCTGTAATCTGTAACGCCAAATATTACATTTACATGTCAATGTAAACGGATATGTTTTGCTTCGAGCGGTAGTTTACTGGATATCCAAAACAATTACGCTGATTTTAACGCAGATTATACAGTCGTGCTTTATCACGTGCAATTCGAGTGATTACATTCTAAACGTTGAAAAGTGAGGGTTTTGGATTTCAACGACTTATAATGGTCGCCAAAAAGAAACGCGAAGTGCTTAATTAATATATAGAAATAATATATAGAATTTAAAAAAGATATTTATTTTGTAATAACGATAAATAAACAGAAGATACTAATTCGTGGAATAATCCTAATTACAATCCTAAAGACATTCACGATTCGTGCATGTTATTGTCTTGTGAACTATCTTTCAGATATTTTATCTGTATTTTTTAAGAAGTTATATTTAGAAGAATTTATAATCGGATTAGATTTCTAAATCTTCATTGTATGCTTACCGTGCACTGCAAGCTGTTAAAGTTTTAGTCTCCTATTTTCTCAACATCCTGCATTGCTCTACAGTAATTTACAACATGAATAATTGCGTTAGCCGTTAAACGCAAACAGCAACGAAGTTCGTCTATTTGTTTGCCACCTTCTAATACGGTCAATTGCACACAAGAGATTTACAGAAGCCGTTCGCTGCATTTAACAAGCCGCAGTATTCTCACTCAATGAATGGAATAAAAAGACTCATTAATTATCGAATCGGTAGGCAATAAGACGGTAAGAAGGTATACGTACATATATCGACCAGGATATAAGCTGAGAAAAAGCGTTCTCAACACGAGATCATTTTCCAGTTAACTGCATGATATATACGAATTACAAAGTGACCTCTCTCATCAAACTACATCGCGTCTCGTAACTGCACATTCATTTTAAAATGTTCAATCTCTGCTATAGGTACGCGGTGTAAAGTAGATCACGACGAAATCTGATTAGAAATATGCAATATATTAGAATATATGAATATTCAAAATAAATTAGTAAGCTATCGTTGAAAGTTCGTTTTATATTATTATTCCGAATTGAATTTTCGTATAATAAAATAAATATTCCGTTATGCTGATTATATACTGTTTTCTTTTTAGTCAGAATATTTTCTGCCATTAATATCTTTTGTCTCGATAAATTGCTGTTCGTTTTAAAATGTTCAATCTCTGCTATAGGTACGAGGTGTAAAGTAGATCACGACGAAATATGATTAGAAATATGCAAAATCGAATAAACTTATTCAGAATAAATTAGTAAGCTATCGTTGAAAGTTCTTTTTATATTATTATCCTGAATTGAATTTTCGTATAGTAAAAATAATATTCCGTTATGCTTTCTTTAGTCAGAATATTTCTACCATTAATATCTTTTGTCTGGATAAAATGTTGCCATTGCGCGAACGTTGTCTCACTATAAGTTCCCGAATCATTCGACGTCTGTTTGTGTGTATTAATTGCTGTAAATGTGTATGCTATACAATTATTTACATATTATGTATATCTGAGTGCATTTAACAATATAGGAGATGTTTCTTCTTTTCTTTCAACGACGAATCAAGTGTATGAATATTTGTGTCTGTCACTGTAATCTATCCTTTTCTGAGAAAACATTTTTTCTCAGTATTGCTTCGAACATGGCATACTTCGATCCATAGGCAGTGCTGAGAATAATTATGGATTCAAACACATTTTCTATTTTATTCTCTTATTTCCGAGATCTTAGATATTTCCAATAGTTCCATTGATCATGCCTGGATATGTTGATTGAAATTGTTTTTACAAAATGTAAATTGAACGCTATGGAATATCAGGATATGTTACATGAAGAACTATTGTCTATCATAATCGGAATAGAAGACAAAGGGACAATTTATTTTAACGAGACAAAGCTTCCATTCGTACAGCCGCCACTACAAAAAAGTGCTTTCAAGATTTCACAATAGAATTATTACCATGACCAGAAAAATTCGATAAGCATAGAATGAAAACGTAACAGGATCAACGTTGAGTTTATTTTTGTTTTTTTCACAGCCAAAGGCACAACTAAACAGTGTTTGTAGAAAACACTGTAATAATTAAGTTTGTCAAGAGGAGAAGTAATCTTACAAATTCCTAAAAAAGATAAACATACCTCTAGAAAAACCTATATACGTTATTTTTCAGTTGTAAACAAAACTCGACTCGTTTGGATAGGTGGGATAGGCGAAAGCCAGAAAGTAATTAACTAATGTTTATTGTCAGTTATATCTTTTTCTATAGAGACAATGTTGCCACACCATCTTCTAGCATTATTAATAATATTTAGAATAATATTTATAAAGGGAGATTGCACTTAAATTATTAAAAAGTAAAATTTAAGTTAAAGGTACTACATTTTATATTATTTTAAATTAATATTACTATCTTAAATTGAATACTACAATATTTTCATTGATACGTATATAATAACATTTTCAAATAGAAACCCAAAATTTGTCAAATTTGGCACTTACAGTGTTTTCTCTTCTAGCATTATTAATAATATTTAGAATAACATTTCTAAAGGGAGATTGCACTTAAATTATTAAAAAGTAAAATTTAAGTTAAAGATACTACATTTTATATTATTTTAAATTAATATTACTATCTTAAATTGAATACTACAGTATTTTCATTGTTATGTATATAATAACATTTTCAAATAGAAAACCGAAATTTGTTAATTTTGGCACTTACAGTGTTTACTCTTCTAGCATTATTAATAACATTTAGAATAATATTTATAAAGGGAGATTGCACTTAAATTATTAAAAAGTAAAATTTAAGTTAAAGGTACTACATTTTATATTATTTTAAATTAATTAATATTAATTAATTAATATTTTCATTGATACGTATATAATAACATTTTCAAATAGAAAACCGAAATTTGTCAATTTTGGCACTTACAGTGTTTTCTCTTCTAGCATTATTAATAATATTTAGAATAATATTTATAAAGGGAGATTGCACTTAAATTATTAAGAAGTAAAATTTAAGTTAAAGGTACTACATTTTATATTATTTTAAATTAATTAATGTTAATTAATTAATATTTTCATTGATACGTATATAATAACATTTTCAAATAGAAAACCAAAATGTGTCAATTTTGGCACGTACAGTGTTTTCTATAAACGCCCTTCAATTTTAAGAGGAAATGTAATTTCCACACTTCGAAAGAAGAAAACTTTTGTTTATCGTATCGTATATTAACATGAGATTATATAAAATATTTTGTCGATCTTTGT
Organism: Bombus vosnesenskii; assembly: GCF_011952255.1. Classification (NCBI taxonomy): domain Eukaryota; kingdom Metazoa; phylum Arthropoda; class Insecta; order Hymenoptera; family Apidae; genus Bombus; species Bombus vosnesenskii. Next base: position 571,044 of record NW_022884350.1, read on the forward strand.
TCTGATCTTACGAAAAGTCTAAAAACGGCGTTCAGTTTCTAATTACTCGCGGCGCCTTATGGCTCTGAGACGCAGCTTATGCACTGCAGAAAAGCATCGTCGAATTGCGGATATTACTCGCGCACAAAATTCGGAACTCGATGTGTTCATTCTGAGAGAATCATTGCGCGTTTCCGACGGCCGTGTCAACGGCGAGCGCACGTTTCATCGACGAAAGTACCGTCATAAATATCATCCACGGGAAAAGCGTTTGGATTCCGATAATGGACGTCGAAATAAATAACCAGCGAGCCGTTGTTGCGGCATTTCTGCTAAAAGTCGCATCTGAAACAACGCGTGTCCGACAGGCATCGGCCAACGCCATTAGGAAGTCGTCGAGTATTAAAACACACAGGCTACGAATGTCAATTCGCGCAGAAATCGTTAAAAATGGCCACGCCAAAAATATGTCGCGTTCGAGTCATGGACAGATCGCGCCAGCCGGAAGGAACCGCGCAACTAGCACGATGACATATTGCTATCGCTGCGTGCGCGAATTTCGAAAAAGCCAACCAGGTGAGAGGAGGGAAGAGCGCGCACGAGATATACCTTTCGGAAACTCGTGTACACGCGTGCAGCGGCGTGCACATTTTCGTATTTATGCGGCGACGAGCGCGTGATACAACGACGCGGCGGGACGCGTCAAACGACGCTATCAGCTCAAGCGTAGGATTTTAATAAGCGAGTGGCACGACAAGCGAGACCATAAACGCCGCGGCGTTCACGGTGGACGTTGAAACGCGTAGCAGGAAACACGCAATACGCAAAACATAATATTCGAAGCCAACCAATTAATAACGAAATTTCACGCTCGCCGCCTCGTTTCTCCTCTCGTAACGTCTGCTCCAATGCTACATAACGTTTGACAATAATGGGCTTCCACCTTGTTTTTACGTGGCTCTCGTAAACGGCCTCGTGTTTTCCTCGTAACCTTGTACTCTAGCGCGATGTACTTACTATGTTGAAACGTTTGAATACCTTGTACCGATGAAAACCACGCGTTTTAGTCGTTCTCTTATCATAGCCCTCAAGGGCTCACAAAAGTATTTGTAAACTTGCCGTAGAGAAGTTTCACGTTTGTATTGTAAGTGTTTTATGAGACTTTATGAAATGTTTCCTCTTGCTCCGTCTTAGCAGCACAGATTTCAATTGATTTCTTTTTCTCGTGATTAACCTTGGTTTGTCTTTTGATAATATTTGTTATTGACTTCTTTCACGTTCTCTCTCTTTCTCTCTTTTTTATATGTTTAATTCGGATGAATTTTTATTCGGATTAATCGATAAACGGATTACCATTGTTTCACTGTCCGTTGAAAAAATGGAGAGCCATTTTTTATATTCTACGCATTTCTGTTCCTTTTGTTCGACATTTGCAAAAGCGAGTTCAATCGAGCTTTTATAAGGATCCTTAATGGGTCTCTGAATACGTGGAATGAAAAATTTTAAGAAATAATACTGACGCTGAGATACACAAAAGTAGTCGTTCATCGGTTTTTGAATAGTCTTTTTTTATCTCTAGTGTATGGCGATTTAAATTATTGTGAACTACGCAGCAGCGTATAAAACGATCTTATTGTTGTTGGAACATTTAATTGAAGTATAAAATTAACGGGACTCTTTTTCCTAGCGCATTAACGTTCATGCTATTGCCATTTCTTATTTTTTTAAATGAAGTTATTAGGATTATTAAAATATAAATGTTGTATATTTTACACCAACTCGCAAAATTTCCTTCAAACGTGCTAAACAAACCAGAGATATTTGCAGGCAGAATTTCATTTCGATTCTCAAGGAGCAAAACCATTGTAACCGGATAACAAGCAAAGCAAAGCGAGCAAACAAGGAAAGGCGAGTAACCAGAATTTTATTTTCAAACACAAACATTGCCACGTATAAACACGGATGAAAGTTTTGAAATTAACTTTGAGCAAAAAGTACACATCTAAATATTTCAAAAAAGTTTATGACAAAAGCAACGAAATTTCGCCGAAGGATTAATGAAGCTCTACGTACACAGCAAACGACGAAAGCGTCTGAAAACGCCGTAAACAGATCTCCAAAAGCGAACGAACTTCACAAACCATGGCTATGAATAACAAGTGCTTGAGAAGAGACAGTAGCTGCTTTGAATGTGAGGATTTGCTGCGAGACAAATGTATGTATGTCCAAATGCGTCCTAAATATTCAGCAATGTATGTGGAATTTTGAGCATAAGCAGACGCGATATGAATATAGGATGCGTTTGAGTATCGAGTTTGAGTATTGAACACATAAAAGGCGCGTTTAAATGAACTTATATATAGCTCAGAGAAGCACGAAACGTTATGAAGAGTGTAAAATATACGAATGTTGGATCTCGGCAACGATTTTATAATAAATATCATAATAAAATGTTAATAGTACACAATATGATATTATAACAAAACGTTAATATTCGATGCTTTAATAATACGTTAAATGCCAATTTCAGAATAGTTGCGCGTGTATTCGTGAAATACGAGTGATCAAATTCTACGATATATGGAGCCTAAAATAATTGAATACAGTTCCAAAATTGTTGCGTATACGGAAGGTCGATACGGATAATTAAAAATCGTAATTAATTATATCATATAATATCGCGCTATATGTATGTCAAATACATATAACTCGATATCAATGTAGATTTTATTCCGTCAATATATTTTACCGACTGTTAAATGTAATTAAAAGATTCCGATGTATATCGGTGACTGACATATCACCTTTGGACGGTTCGTGGAATTTATGGGTTACATCTATAACTGCTTCATGCAGCTGACAAGTAGGTAGAAAATGTATAATGTGTACAGTACACGCGTATAGACTTACATACAGCGAAGAAAGAACGACCTAGACTACGAGATCCCGTTAAGGTCTTCGGATTATATTGCTTCTTGCTCTTAACTGATCATGTATTGATCGCTACTAAAGGTCATAGAGTTGAATTCTAAAAGGAGACGTCTCTACCTCATATTTTTCTTCCAAAGCATCGACTTCGTTTCATATATAATATACAGATTTTATAGAGAGCTTACAATGTAAATATAATTATGAACGATAGATGGATCGAAGATGGATAGAAGAAAATCATAATAAACACATTTTTTCCCTGATTTCTATGTCACTATACTAAACTATGCCACTATATTAAACAGGAGAACATTATATGATCGGACATGAAGATAAACTCTAGAAGATATCCAAAGATGTAATAAATTTTAAAAATATCTCGTAAATTGGTGAAGTTTTAAGGAAGTCAAAGATATAATTATTAAGACAAGCAATATTTTAATACATTCGATATTGTAGTATTATAACGAGCAATATTTTGAGGGAATGAAAAAATACATATTTGGCTTCGAAACTAAATATGGTACAAGTTTGGTAATGATGTGAGTTTGAGGACGTAACGAAGTCTGAAATATTTCACTGTAAAAGGCAGGAAATAATATAATGTATCATGTTGTGCCTCCGTAGAATTCACAAGAATATAATTTCTTACCTGTAAAAATTAACGAAATAAATACAAAGCTAGACAAGATGAAAAGATGGAAGGTTGGGGACTTGTTTCAGCAAAGGAAAAGTATACGGAAAATGCAATACTGGTGTAAATGGAAATCGTTTTCATTGTGCGCAATCAAGCGACGTAAAAGCGAAGATGAACAAGCGAATCGATGTGCGAACGAATTGCTTTCATTTTTATTTAATACCCGCGCCCTATATGAGGGCGACTAAATTTATTTGCGGAGACAGCAAGAACCGATGGTACGAAGGTTTGACGAACTGGTCCAATCTACACGCCGAAAGCGACGATCGATAGTGGCCGGTGTCCAATTAAACTCATTGAATTCTATGACATTTCGCCGTTTCGCACAGCTAGCCGACACCAGCTATTATTAACGATTTGCTTATTCTTTTTGTTCCAACCAAGATTCAGAAAAATTTGACACGACGTGCCAGGTACTTGACTTTCCTATTATTCGACGTTTGATCGTGATTAACTATTCTGTACTTAAAAACTGAAATAGATTCAAAAGCAGACTTACGTGTTAAACTAAATGTGTATCAATATTCGGTATTTATTTATACGTACATTACTTTGACATTACATAATTACATTTCGAAGATTTGAAATTTTTTAAATACGTGTACCTATGTATGTTTTATAATATAAAATTAAAATTTCATTGAATAACGTTCGTTTGGAAGAAGCAAATTTCTTTCGGATAATGTTATTAACATTATAGGCCAAAGTGGTTATTACACGTGTAATGCTTGGCCACGTCAGACTGACACTTACTTATCTATCGCGGCCACTTAAAAGAAATTGGAAAAAAATGTTGTATTAGAAACAATATCAATGAAATCATCAACCCATGTGAAATTATTAATAATATTATATAATTCCACTCTTCAAAGAAATCAAAATGTGTGCCCAACTACAAACAAATATATATATATATATATATATATATATATATATATATATATATATATATATATATATATATATATATATATATATATATATATATATATATATATATATATATATATATATGTATCCAATATATCTAATGCCCAACTACAAACAAATAAATAAATAAATAAATATATTTGTTTGTTCGTAGTTGGGCACACATTTTGATTTCTTTGAGGAGTGCAATTATATTATTAATATTTTCGCCTGAGTTATTATTATGAGATTATTATTATGAGATATTATTATAAGTATGTATATACATATTATTATCTCGTTATTTATTTAACTTTAACCTCATCAACCTAGAAGTGAGTTTGGCTTACAATTCCTTTCATCCGTTCTTCCGTGCTTGTCATACCTGTCTCACTATCGCTCCTTAGTTAACTAATTGCTTATTTACTTAATCTGTTCTATTCCAAACATATATTTGTATATGAGATTATAATGATGTACAGCTTTCTACTATATGTATCTAAAGTTTTCCAATCTTTATTTATGTTACAACGTAAATAAACGTAATAAGCCTTGAATTAAAAAAAATTATTAGCATTGATAAGAACATCGACTTGACCGCAATTAATAATATTACAGATAAAATTGAACTTTGACAATAATGAATTTTATTTGTATTCCGTTAAAAGGTGTTCGATCGAAAGAATACATAGATTTGAATAAAACGATTACATAGAATTGTAAAAAATATTTATTTTTATATGTTTTTATAGCCCCGATATCTCGTGTAAGCTAAAATTATTCAGAATACCAAGGACATAAAGGATGGGATAATATTAAACGCAGAGTTCGTCGCAAATTGCATGTTGCCAACTGGAAAGTTCGGTTGCAAATTGGAGTAAACGTTACAAGTCAGTGATATGCGTTTAATTTGAAATTCCTTGTCGATGCATAAGTTTCACGCATGATATCACTCGTTAAAAGCAATTGAGGAACGTTCTTCGTTAAGCTTGCCGCGTTATTTGGGTCATTTTCGACCGAATCGTACTTTCCTGTCGTCAGAACGTTTCTGAATTTTGAGGAAAATAAGGAATAACTGCTATTCATATACGCGATCCTCTTTTAATTGCAGTTTATGAGTTGTATAATGAATATTTATATGAAATAGCGTTTAGGACAAAAATATATTTGAAATCTGTAAGGAAAATCGAATTTAAGCTAAATTGTCAAAAGAATCTATTGATATGCTCGTCACTGTATATTGCATAGCGCCAGAGAGAATTATCATCGAAATCAACAAAATATTATACGACACGACAGTTTATTTCCTCTTTAATAGGAAACCGTTTAAATTGATGAAAATCATAAACTGTCGTGTACATATCGTATTTATTTTTAAATATTCCTGTTTTGTTCTATATTCCCTGACATATACACATTTTCCATTAATTATTATAATCTAACTATATTATTTATTGTGAAGTAAATTATGTTTCTTATGTCTTTCTATTGGAACGTACTCAAATTTCGCTTTACCTTAATATGTATTTTTTTAAATTAATGTTTATTGTCTCATCAAGTACGAGGTTATCAGTGACACTATGTGAGAATATGTGTAAGATAATATTATACTAATTTATGGCTGAATTGGTTAAAATAATGAAGTTGGTTTTATAAAAGTTCCCTTAGATCGATTTTAACTTGCTCCATGTTAGTTTAACGATGACGCAAAGTTCAAACCAAAAAATTATTACCAGCTCGCCAATTTCTTCCATTCAACCCCGAGTTTCTTTAAACGCAATTACATTTTCTATAGTCTCGTATGCTTCATATGTTAAATTTTCCTTAAAAGCCCCTTTTCTGCTTGAAACAAGAGCAACATTGAAAGATAAAAACTTGAAGGATCTTGAGATTAATACGTGATGTCAATTCTTACAATGATGATAGACGATCATTTCGACGAAACTTTGCACACGTGTTCATTAGACCTACCTAAGAACGCAATTCTCATAAAAAGATGATCTCTCCAAAGAATATTTCGCTCATATTTATAGGTCTCAAGACACGGTATAACTTTCATTTGAATCATTTGTTGACACCTTGTGTTTACGATTTACAGTCACCTACGTAGAAGCGTTGATGAAAGGGTCGATTTCTTCCTTAAAGTAAACGAATAAGACTAAATTCTTACGTAGGTCGTACAAAGATAAATAAAAAACATAAACACTTATGCAAAGTTTCATGAAAATCGTCGTGTGTCAGTCACCGATGTTCCGTTGTTAGTTAACCGGTATTGCAACAAATCGCAAATCAAGACGCAGTTCGCAGCTCGCGAATAACAGTTTACACTATGTACAGTTAGAAGTTACAAGATAACGCGATAAATCGAGGCTGTCGCACGCGACGGATATTACAAATGTATGCCGGCGATTTATCTCGAATCGTTGCACGGCAGCAATTTACAAAGTGTGCATATGCGCCACGGTTGATTTTCGATTCTCGTTACAGAGGGGGCCATGGAGGAGGGGTGGATCGACACGGGTATGCTCCATTGAGTCCACTGAAAGCTCTGTAAAATTTTCCACCGTAAATGTCGACCCGGCTGAATCCGACCGCTTATCGCAAAAAAGCAGTCGATCCACTCGGGAAGCCCGGTCATTAATTCACTAAGTAACGACGCATTGTGTCCGGCCATAATTTCCGCGCAGCTTTCGCGCATTTATCGGCCCCCTAGCTCCGCGACGTTCCACGTTATTTTACGTTCATCCGCCGTAACAAACACCGTCGAATGTCAAAGTAGAATGCTAGTCTCTCGATTGCCTCCGAACCTGTTACACACGATGGATACATGTAATACAGTAGCGGACGAAAGTTAAACACTACTACGTTCTTGATAAGTTATCGCGTTATCTTATGGATAATAAATAATCGATAATCTGTGATCCTTCGTTTTCTTCGAACTCCGTTCTGTTACAGTCTGTTATATAGTTAATTTCCATTCGTCAGAAAATAACACAGTTCAAAAATATGTGGCAGTACACGAGCTAGAGGACAATTCAAATTATGGTATTGTTTTGCCTCGGAGTATCAATATCACTAGGATACATATAATGTAATAATAAATAAACTCCGGGCAAAGCAATGTCGCCGCTACGTGCAACCGTCAAACGTAGACGAATTTGAATTTTCTGGCTCTCCCTCGACCAGTATAAATAAACGGACGCGATCGTAAGCAGACAGTATTTACGAGTATCTACGACTATCTGTAAGTATCTACCGAGTGTCTATTAGTTATGAACGAGTTATCAACGATTTAATTAGCGATTTACCCTGTCTTTAACGAATCCGTTAGTACGAGCGTCTTAGCGAATATTGTCTGTACTTATTTATTTAATATTTTAAAATACACTTGACGGTCAGCAACGAGCAATATCGTCTAATAAATCTCACGATCAACCATCCTACACAAGTCCTCTACAAATATACTGCTCATATTTGTACTGTCCAGTGCATGTGTGCTTCAGCGGGAACAATTCTCGGCTTCTGATTTTTGCAACCAAGTAGTGGACTCTTCTGAAACTTCTTCGAGATCAAAATCACGAAGCGTTGATTTCGTTTTAAAAATTAGTAGCAATTCGAAAATGATCCTTTTCGGATAAGCAGTGGATGCGATGGTCCAATTTCGCTGTAGTTTTTTGCTTCATCGTATGAGTATCCATTTTTTCTGAACTTATAGGTACTATGTCTAATTACGAGCTGTTTCGGATGTTCCAATAATATTTACTATATTTCGACAAATGTCTGTTCCTTCTTACGTAATGATGTAGCAATTTTTCCATATTCCGCGTAGATTGCTGGCTGTACCACCGATTTTCATTTAAATTTCCCTATTGTTATTACTAATTTGGTACATTGTGTTAAATAGACCTTTTATTGCTTGAGCAATTCGAAGCATAACCGTATTTGAATGTTCGTCTTAAACCGCGGCAGGTACAGCATCGAATCGTGTCATACTTATCCTCTCAAGTATCGTTCAAATTTTAAAAGTCTCGTGGTCGCTTGTAGATAGAGCGTGAGGCCACATGTAATTCCAAGAACAACTTCCAACCTCCAACAGCTGTTATACGTGTTATATGACACATTTTCGAATTTCATTGACGCTGTTGTGAGGTTTGACTATGATTATATTTATTGGTAATATTTCAGACATCTGAGATAATATATTTAAAAAATTACGAGATACTCGATGCAAGTAATTGCATGCATAGAGCAGAATATTTCACAGAGATCACAAAAGTATTCAAACAGTCAATTATACTTATTAATGAACTTTATTATACCTTAATTATATCTTTAATGAACTTTAATATTTAGTGGTGACTATTTTTAACACTTATTACGCGGTTAAGATGCCTATGAGTGCTGTGTACTAATTCTTTTTACTAAATCTATAATCCAGTCGATCCCCTTCAGTCTATGTTCTCCACCATCCGTTTCTTGCTTGAGTTTTTCCTCACATCCATCTAGTTTACAGGTATCTTCCAACCCTTATTTTCTTCGTCTGCAAATCTCGCACGCTATCCTATCATCTATCTCGATTTTTAACTCCTCATCTCCTACGGACGCAACTTATTACTACTTAACAATAACTGTACAAATATTAGATCGTATCAAGTTGTATTATAATTCTAAAATGAATATTTTTAATCGAGGGAAAATCATCTAAACTGACGTATTTCATCTCACATTTTTATACCTGTTCATTCTGCTTCTGTGAAAATCTGATGTTATCATATGTAGCTTTGATAAATTTATATTCACGAACATAAATAGTAGTTTCTACGTATTGTACTTTTAAAGAACTAGATCGTAATTGTTTTAAAAATCTTATGAAACCAACAGAAGTTTGGTAAAAGTTTATGTGAGATACCATATACAATTCTTGCTGGGTATTGATTTTATTTTTCCTTCGAATTAGAGTTCACACTCACAGACAAACGAGCACTCCACTCTTGACTCTTAACTCTTTCTAACCTTTTTATTTCGGAAATGTTTGAAATCCAATGATATTACTAATTGTCTATAAGAGGTTGTTGCCCTTTTACCAACGAGCAATAGTAGGCGAGATCATTATCCTGAAGCAACAACAATTCTGACTTACAAAGCGAAGTAATTTCAAAAAAATTCTATCATGAAGAGAATATAAGGTTGTACCAATATGGCTTCCTTATTCTTCTGAATTTCTGTCTTTTGAGCTTATTTTCTTCCTATAGACGAGCTTTCCAAAGTAAAATTCGCACAGACGTCACATGTAGTTTCATGGAGGGAGTTAGATTCAAACGCGCATCTACACATCTCTATACTTTAATTGTAAACTGTCACAATATCTGAACTTTTATGCAGAAAAAATTTGGATCTCTTTAAATAATAGAAAGTCACTGTTTTTAGAAGAACTCCAATTACCTTTTGTCGTACGCTTCTTTGTACATCGTGAAAACCCGTGGGTTTTCTGGATGATCCACTTCACGACGCGCGTCTCAAACGTGTAATCGCACTTCTCACCGATTTTCATTTATTCTCGCGTTTCATGAAAATTCTGTGGAATACTAGAACGCGTCTTCGTAAAAAGAATGCCGCATTTATTCTCACGCGCAGGTCTCGCGCAAGTGGTCGCTACAAAGGGAATAATGGATTGAAGCCTTCTAGACGAAGTAAAACACAAAAGGAAGCAGTTGGTATATCACTACTGAATGTTTTATGATCCAAAAATGACTGGAACAAGATTTTGCTACAAAGGGACATTCGCTGTGTAACGACCTAATGATGTGAAGATGACAAGAGGAAAATATCACGTGTCTGTTTTTGTAGATTTTTCTGAGTTGAAATTCATTCGTTAATTGAAGAGGGAAATTATGCATCGAGTCCAAAAAGAGAAAGATTGAAGTATTTAGAAATAGTTGACCGATTGATGACGCGTTGCAAAAGCCAGGAGTATTTCTAACATCACGACGATCGATACTTTTAAAACGTTTCGTACAAAAATACAAAGTTAATTCGGAAATTAAAACGTCGAGTAAGAAATATCTTGTTTATTATACAATTTTTCCTCACCGTATTTCACGTATCATTCGCTGATGAAAAACGTGTGTATTTTTACGGAAAGCAACGGACGTTTCAAATGATACGCTTAATATTTTGTAGCGTGGCACAAAAACGGCGCAGTGTATGCAGCAACAACGAGACATGCATCACTTTGAGCTTATGAAAGATACTAGGACTCAAAACATAAAATATTCTTCGTTGTACCACCATAGTCGGGGATATTATTCATGAAAATTCACGACACGTTTAACGCAAAAAAGACGCAATACGATTTTGCCCAACAGGGGTTGCACGTAGAAATACGAAGAAATCGAAGAACGAGCCTTCCAAACTGCATCGAAAGAATTATTAGAAGGATTCTTTCGTAACTCGGCCGAATAAATCGAGTAAAATCTGCAATTTACACTGCTCGTAATCTTCTGCTACTTGCGAGAGGTGGAGCACTGATTATGAGGTAGAGACGAAAACCAGAACACATACTCGTGTACATAGATTCGACTCTAAATAGTACGACACACATTGCCACTCGGCACTGCGCGATTCATCGAATCGCCGGAGGAACTTTTACACGATCCTGGAAAATTGGCTCTACTACTTTCTACCTGTGTACAGAGTGGACCGAAATCCTACCGAGGATTGAGGTTGTAGATAGGATTTAGGTAGATGGATAGGTGGTTGCATTCTCGTGATGAGTTTTAACCCAGTTTTTTCCTGCATTTGCGATTTGTACTCGGATAAACTTGTTTCGATGCTGCTTCAAGGTAAAATAGAAAACATAAGACGGACGGCTACTGGTGCTTAAGATACATGCTGTCGCGAAAGTTTACATATATTTCTGACATATGAGATATTTTAGTGAAAGCTCTGGCTCTACTAGTTCTTTTACGTATTGGAACATATATCGTTAAGATGCAACAAAATTTATTCATTTCCCTTGTTAGGAAAAGAGCTGTAAAAAAATACAAGATACAATGTTGCAAAAATTACATAGTCTATTAGAAGTAATTAATTTCTTACAATCTTATTAGTTTTACAAATAGTTTGTTACAAATTACATAATCATACGAATAGGATTAATGTAATATTAAGAGATTCTCCTCACACCCACACGTAAGCATTAACAATGCCGTGCCGTCTCCTTGGAGAAAAAATTGGAAAACTGTGTAGGCAGAGGGCTAAATGGTTTTTCAAGAAAACGGGTCGCGTTCGTTTGTTTAAGTGTTTTGTACGATGAGGGCTGCCGAAGTCTCGGATCTGCACCTCTTGACGTTTTCTCAGCGACTGACTAAAACCGACTATCGGCGGTTCGATGCTGCGGAATGTTTCGATTATCGGCGCTCGGTCCGCCCCGAACACCGATACCTGACATGGGTAGTCAAGAAAAGTTTCCGCTCTTATTGGTTACAATTGTAAAGTTCAGAAAATTGAAGATTTTGTGAATGAATTGTTTCTATTAATTTTTGAAAAATACATTATTCTCAGGATACACCAATCCTAACACGCAACTGTTAGAAAATAAATCGAAAAAAATAGCAAGGAAAATGGATTTTTTTGATATTGGATATCGAATCTCATACTCGATATTTAAAATAGGATTTAAAATTTGCCCATGGAAAAATTCTGGAAAAATATTCATCGAGTATACAATTCTTTAATTAAGCTGAAGTTTGAATAAATCTTTGTAAAAATAGAATCACTGGATAGAATTGAATCCCTCGCGAATGGTTTTATCCCCTGAATTGGTTTTCGATCTACATATTGTCTCAAATATTTCACGAAACCATTAATTCCAAACAATCCATTTTTTCTGCGATTTAATCTTGTTTACACATGTTTCTCTTCCCGAATGGCTTTAATACATTATATCAATAAGTTTTCATTTATTATCACATTAAACTTTATTCCATTAAGATACATTTCTCAATTTCATTTGCGTCTCGATAGACAAGATATTCTGATGTTCCAAACAAAAACATCAGCATAAAGTATAAGCATAGAACCGAGAAAACATGTGTATTAGCAGTGATTCTGTCACAATGCCTCAAACTTGAAAAATACTTTAAGGATAGGAAAACAGGATTGGGTTGAAAACAACCCGAAGAGTATAGCACGAAATTTTCACTAACACCTTTCTATGAATACTATACAAAAACCTGTTATGCATATTTTCTCCATAATTGATCGAAAATTGGGTCTCCTTGACGATCAATTATCGTCCAGAAGACCCGATTGCGTGTAACAGGTACATTTGCTCAACTTAGAAAAAGACAACATGTAAATGTGACAAACTATATCGGGTTTGGTCTTATTTCAATCTGCCTGAAACGCACAATTATAGGCGGAATTCACCGTAGCGTTACCTACAACTTTTTGCGAATATCTCAGAAACTGAGAGATCGACGGTTACATATATAGGAAGAAGTTGTTCGAAATTTTGATTTCTGCAGTGTGTTCAAAAATCATCGAAATCGAAAAGGACAGGACGTTTCTGCAAGTTCATTGCGACCAATCACAAAAAAGTACTGTAATACGTTCAGTAGCTTCGATGATCCTCCAGATAATCACAATTTCTACGTTACCCACTGGCTTCGCGGTGGACGTCCACAGTTGCGAATAATGGAGCTAGTCGCACACATTGCCACGAAGTAGGGCAAATAAAACGACGAGCAAAAAAAGAGGATTGGAAAAAGCGAAGAAAACGAAAACGAGAAAAAGTAGATCGATGGCCGTTGAGGCACTCGCGATGTTAACGACGTCAATCGATATTCAGGATCCCGTCGTTTCGCTATTAAACGAGCCAATATTTGAAACGATCGATTGATATTACAAAACACGGCTCGAGTGGTTATGCCATCGAAACGATGCCGATTTACCGTACGATGGAACGCGATAGTCCGATTATTCTGTAAAATTATAAATACCTCTCGCGCTCTGCCTCTGCCGAGTGGAAGTATTTGCCGGGTACTCAGCCTCTGCCGTGTATCGCCTCGATGTTCGTCGTTTGCACAGCATCTGCAAATACGTCTGTTCGCTGTTCCGCCGATATTTCCAACGCATTGTTTGCAGGACATTTTCGAGCATGCTCGCGCTCCAGTTGTAACCGTGGTACGTGCGTCTTCGTCGAGTAGATAATACACTGTAGCTTGTGGAAAAAAGATCGGATGTTTTACGAGACACCGCTTGGTGCGCTGCAGAACATGCGATCGAGATGAAACGTCAAAATGGCTTTTTCTGATTGCGGCGTTAATTCCCTCCTTCCGGTGACGATAAACAGTGCAACTTGTTTGTAGGTTTTTTGTGTGTCAGTAAAGTCTAAAAATGTGCCTTTTTGCTACCGAATGGGAGATTCAAGTGGAATGAGGAGGATAAACCATCTAAACCGTTTATAAAGTTTAAAGTCCCGTCCATATTGGTCAGGTTAGTCAAATTGTCTTAATTTTCTTGGTTAGTTAGTTTTTTAGTTTTTGACAACTTTTAGCATCGTGTGTTTTGTTAAGTAATTTTCATAACAGAATGCACACTAATTTTCGTAGTATATATATTTTTAACGTAGAAGATGAGCATCTTCGTAAATGTTTCTTAAAAAGCTGTTACTAAGATTGAGATAATTTGCACACGAGTAGAGAATGTTTTAAATGAAATAATATCTAATAAATTCTCTCGACATTAAATTAAAAGAGAAACGGTTTATTGGATTTTATTAAAGGCATTTATATCTCAAATTTAAACACAGATTTTGAATCTGATTGCTATATTGCTAAATAAATATTCTGTATTTTGGGTGTATTTTATTTATTTTATTTCATTTTTCTTAACGTTACGTACATTTTATCAGTCAGGATCGGTATCGAATAACATCGTGTAGAAAGTTTAATTAATATAAAAACGAGAACTCTTTCGAAAATATTTATAACGAGCATTAAAAACTCTAAAGCAAAAAGGAATCCTTATTCCGTTAGAAGCTTACGTTTAATACCTTGTAAATTATTTCCTATTCATGGTAATCTTCGCCATTGAATTGAATGCTTTGAAAAGTTTCGAACTAGCTTTGCGAAACGAAAAGTTGTTAATTAGTTTCCCTTTGCGATATTTAATAGCTTTGTTTTATGTTAAACGTGCCGCATACTGCGTAGTATCAGTGTGAAACGGTTACAATCTTATTAAAAAGCACGAAACTGTTATAGCTGAAAAAACGAAATTTCGTATTTGTTATTACGAAAAATTTATAGTAAAATATTGTACATAAAAATAGTCGTAAATTATACGCACGGCATATTTCTCTCCAAACGAAGATCGCATCCGATATTTAAAACGGAGCTACTTAATATGTTAAAAACGAGAATAATATGCACCCATAATTAAAAAAATGAAGAATTTAAAAATAATTGATAATTTATGATAAACCAAAAATATTTCTAATATTATGATCAATATTTTGGAAATGTACAGGAAGATAAAAGAACGTTTAAACATATAAATTTAAAAAAAAAGTAAGGAGCAAATAAAAACTGTTTTTTTTTTATTTCATAATGGTTCTACGTTCTATAAGAGCTTAGTATCTCTTAATGTTTCTATGAAAAGAATACAAAGATGTGATTTATACATATAACGCGTTCTACTCCCGTAGTTTTTAAATATTTTCTCTAACTTCAGTCTTATAATTAGAAATGGAAAGAGAAAGGATACCGTGGAGAGATAAAATAACGTCAAGTTGGTTAGCTGTTGTTTAAGTGTATATAAAGTAATTGAATAGATTGTTTACTATTCGAACGGCGATCTCTAATTGATAGAAAATTACGCGCGTCAGGCATAGGAAAACAAAAGTTTGGCCCGATCGAAGAGTGTCGAACGGTTAATTTCCGAAGTTTATTAAAAGACTAATTGTTACTCATCACTGGTTCCATTACATTAATTAAATGGAAATGTTCACTGGCGAATAGCGCGCGCCTCGACTACTGCAATTTATTCTCCACTTGTACCGGTTCGCGTAATTAACTGCCGTGCTCGTAGAACTTTTATCAGAGCCGGTCGTGTTTTTATCGAAACACGCTGCATTATTAAAAGCGCCTCCGCGGAACTTTAAACTTGCTTAAAAGCAATAGCTGCTGGTTCGCGCGTACGTTTCGCTTTGTTCACGGACACGAGCGCGATGTCGTTTTGCGTTTCGCCACGTCAAATTTGTCGTTCGCCTTAAAAGCGTACCAAACCTCGTCACAGGACCGCGTTCCGACCTTTGGAACGCCTTCAAAGCATTTGAGGTTCGTTTGACTGCTGTTAGCGGGCCCCTAACGTTACCGATACCATCAACCATTTTACGATGTCGTATCTCTTTTATTAAGCTCCCTTTTAATAAATTTACTAGAAATAATTCTCTTAAAAATCGTTATTTCACAGCGCTGTGAATAATTACACATTCAAACACATTTTTCGCTTTATTTCTTCGATATTTCCAGGCAACCACTGATCGTGACTGGATACGTTAAGTGAAATTGTGTTTATAAAGGGTAGATTAAGCGCTATGGGATATCAGAAGATGTTGCATGGCGAATTATTTCCTTTCACAATTGAGATAGAAGATAAAAAGATAATTTTTTAACGACACATTGCTCTCGTTCATAGAGTCGCCACTACAAAAAAGTACTTTTAAGGTTTCGAAATGAAATTATTACGGTGCCCAGCTTCGAGTCCTGATCTGAGTCTGATCGAGAACCTGCGAGAAATTTTAGCAAAAACAGTTTACGATCAGGAGACGCCACTTATAAAAAATATTGTTATAGTTAAAAAAAATCTGTGTGGGCGGATATTCGAAACGAAACTTTAAATAAGTTATTGGATAGTATATCTGACTTACTATTAATCCGTCGATTAATAGTAACAATACAAGATAAAGAAAAATGCATTAAATATCGAATGAAGGCGTAGCAAAATTAATATTGAGTTTATATTTTGTCACAGCCCAAAACGCAATTTTGAGAGACGATTTCATCTTTACTAGACTTTGGAAAAAGCACGTTCTTGTTTCTTGCATATTTAGTTTTGCTTTATATTATAATATGAAATTGTATAAATGATTTTGTAAATTGTTGTTTTGACACTATGAAAAATCTAAGAATATATTATATAAGCATTATTCGTTTTGTTGGCAAATTTAATTAGAAAATAAATTGCTACGTTTAGTATGGAGAATGTGGAAGGAGAATTAAGAAATATCGTTCTTTGACCCTTGTAAGGTGATTGGCCTTAGTTCTCGTGGCTCGAGGCGATATAATAAGGTTGTAAAATCGGTCAGGCGTTAATGTTTACATGTTTGAACTAACGTGTAAGTTTTAAAGAAGATTAGGACCTCGAGCTTGTTCAGGGCCGTGCGATGTCAATCCAAAACTATAATATGTACGTAGTTCTTTCTTTCAAGATTTTCTGGCAATCCTGATCACAAGATGCGTGCGTACTGAGTGCGGCTAACTCAATCAGTGTTTACCACTTAACACTTCAATTTGCGTCCTAACTATACATATAGTCAAACACGAAAGTATTTAGTACACCCTTTGAAATAGAATATCTTTTTTTTGAAATTGCACCAAACGAGTCGGGCGTTTTTGAAAAGCTACGAGGACTAATTCTGGATGACGTGCGAAAGAAATCTTGAGAAAATTGAAATTGGTAGTGAGGTGTCTTCTGTAGAACGCATAGGGTGCTAAAGAAATACTCGGCGTTTTGCTTAACAGTATATTTATTGACAATTCTCGTTTTCGACTCTTTACGTACGACTCTCGATTTCGACTGATCAATCTCGCTTCTCGATCACAACTCAACTGTTCTCTTACTCCCATTCTTTTCTGTTTTTGTCGCCTCTCAATATGCCCACTACATACGCGTTCTTCCAAGTATTTGGCGGAAGGACTGTAGCGATATCGATGGCTCCTTAGGCTTGTCGATATTTACGCTTCGTCGCGGCTTGTTTATGTTTCATCGGTCTCTCGAAAACAGTCTGTCGACGATGGTATACTTTATACCGACGAAACCGTTGGAAAGTTCTTTGTTGTTGAGTGTCGCTACAGTAGGAGTGACGATGAACATAGTAAAGGTCACCTTGTACCTTTTTATCCGGGCTTGTAACTAAATATTTCAGTTTCCAGCCACACGTTCAGTCTCTTATGCATACGTTGTATTATCTAATCATATACCTAACACTGAAGAAATCAATCGGATATTATTATTATTATTCATGTTATTATTTAGAAATATGTGTAGTTGTTTGTGTGAAGTCATGTTTATGGAGAATGCGGCTTGGAAGCGTATAATATCTGTTGACAGTTGCAATGAGCGAACACGAGTGCTGACATTTAAGTATTAGCATTAAGTAATAGAATTAAAGTATCAGTGTTAGGAACGTGTTTAACATAATTCACCTTGTCTCTCGCTCCCGCGGTTTGCATCCTCCTGACTTCAGGGAAATATATTTCTCTTCTTATAAAAAAGAAAGAGAATTCTTTCCTGAGTGAAGTAGATCCGTACAAAATGCTGACAGTCGCAAAGTTACACATAGTTTTTGTCAAATTCCAGTGGCTCCACGTTTCAACGGTGTCAATTAATATTATAAAAAATTTTAATCGCTCGCTAAGATACGAAACAAACGGAGCTTCTGGGCAAGTAAAGTTTCGAAACTTGGAAATTTAAGGTCAGAAACAGTGAATACTTCCGTATCGCGTAGAAACAGAATCAGAATCCTCTCGTATTATAGCGTTAGTTCGTCATTCAGCATATCGGTCATTCAACAAATTTGTTTACAGATAAGTTGAAAAGTTGTATTGTGAAAAAAATAAAAAACGAGATTAAAAGGGGAAACAAGGCAAGCAATGGGCCAGAAGTGCATGTCGCGCAAACTGTACCGACGTCCTTTGAAATGTTCGACGTTGAATTTCATGAATGACACCGAGCCCTTGTCCCACGGGTGTTTTCAAAAGAACAAGCGCGTTGTTGAAGCAGATGGTGCAAATGCGTTTTTGAAACGACACCGTGACGCAAGTTAAGGGCTATAAATTCGTGGGCCGCATCTCTGTATCACCTGCATGGTTTCCCTGCGCATAACTCATGAGTCGCAACTGTATAATGAAGATTTATAATTGAACATTCTATAATAAATAACAAGATACGGAGATGCATGTAAAATAAATTAACACTTTTTGGGGCCGGAAGATATTTCGCCCTTTATAAAACGGTATATCACGCGTCGTTAAACAGCACGTGGAATCTGGAAATTAAAAACGTATTTCTCTCGTGGAGGAAAATAGAAAATTATGACGATAATAAATTGAGCTTTTGAAAGAGATTGAATATTTTGATTAATATGTCGCTTCGCGTTGTCTACATTAATGTCCCAAGGAAGAAAATTATTGTTTGAAGTTTTACTTTTACTTTTTCATAATAAGGACATTGTTTAAACCTGGAAATTTTTTGTAAGGCTTATATCTCAGTAAGAATTGATTCTTGTCTAAAAATGTTAATGGTAATAATTTCATATGTGTAGCATAATTATCAAACTTTTATGTAACAAAAAGTTAGAGAGAGGGAAAGAGAGAGAGAGAGTGAGGACGATTGTAGCGATAGAATTCCATTTCAAATTAAATTTTAAATGACGAACAGACAAAAGAAAAAAAAAATAAAATGTAATAATAACAATGTTGCGTAATAGAAAAAAGTTGCTAGCATTTCTCTATAATTTCATCTACAATTTCTCTACAATTTTAAATAGTAACAAAGAATATGACTTTGCTCTTCTATTTGCAACCCAAACGCTCGGAAAAATCAGCCAAGTTTCTACGACACTTTAATAATCTCTCGAACTCATCGTGGATCATTAAAGACTCGACGAACTTCCATCATCCTTCTCGTTCTACTTAAACCGTACATTCTGACACAAAATTTCAGTAATTAGTAGGGAGCGCCACTTCGAGGCAAACATCGTAAAAGGATTTGTTAACGAGGCTGATGATGAGGTCGATTATGGAACGTGCCAAGAAAATTAGTGGAAGGAACTTGAATATGAGGTAAATGATTTAATAATTAGAAGCAGCACTTACACCTTCTTAAAAGACGTAATATAATAATATATGTTTACTAGGGTAATATATGTTTACTAGTACATACGTAGATTTGATTAGCACAGTTTGCATTGATCTCAGAAGTCTTTGTGTCATATCAGAAGGACATTCTTAATTCAGAAATTGAAGAATCCGAAAATAAAGAGCTTATCGAGCAGCAAAATAATTCTGCAAAGTGATTGAGTTTCACTTTTTGGGAATTTCTTAATTTCGTTAGGTAATTGGAGGACATGGCTAATATTCGATTCTCAAAAAGCTTAGAAATTCATCCATCGCGAGAAAATGCTATAAAGAATGGTAAATATCAAGGTAATTTCAAGACAGCGTTTGTAACGTCATTTTTCCGTACTTTTCAGTTTATAGGGTTGATCAATGTGGTTTCTAGATAACTCAATAGCAAACATAAGACTTATATATTGATCATTATACTACATAGTTATGGCGATTATAAAGAATAAAATCACCGCAGTTCAATTTTTCCGTAATTTTGTGATTAAAATACGTCTTGTCAAAAGTAAGTGTCCGGATACTTTCGAAGGTTAATACAGATTATGACTCTGCGGACTATATGGAAGGCCCCATGGTACATTGAAAACTAAATAACCCATAGTAACCTGGAAATATGTACCTACCATCGGAGATGAAGTCACAAACTACAGCAATTTACATTTCATGAAAGTCCATTGGTGTCAGAACTAATCAACACATACTCAGCTTAGAAGACACTCCCCTTACGACATGACGAACAAACTCATTTAAATTCATCTGAATAGGTCCAAATCATACGTCCAAAACTATCGTTATGAAATCGCTCCAATTCTAGTTTGTATACTCGCTATTTTTATTGTATAATCTTCTAATTCTTTCATTCAGTCAGAACATGTAACAATTTGAAGTTACTGCTCGTATCATGTCACAATGTTATCTACGAGGATCGGCCAAATATAAACTGGGCTTTGTAGCTTTATGTTTCAATAAAATGTTTCAAAAAGAACATTCGAGTTATTTTTCTACGCATGTTCCATTTCTCTCTGTACACTTTTGCCAGCGGATTGGCAATATTTACATTCCAGTTTTGTAGCAATAGAAGGGCTGAATCAAAAGCCAATTGCACACGATTTGTTCTACTTCTTCTTGTTTTTGAAACGTCCTTTTCCTGACGCCTCTTCAAGTGGTCATGATTTTGCAGATCTTTGACTGTTTCCGCATGATGAAAACCACACTTCCATGACTAATATTAACTTTCGAGCAGATTTCGTTGATTGTTATGCGTCGATCGTACTCGATCACTTTCCCATATTTGCTTCGATATTTACTGGCGTTACGCTTGTCCCTGGACGTCGCGGACGCGACGCGTTTCGAACGTATCGACGTCCACTGGAAAACAATTTACGCCACGCAAACACTCGCGTTCTTCACAACGTTCCATCCCCAAACTGTAGTCGCAGCCTGTACAAAATTCCAGTGAGTATTCTGCTCTCAACAGCTAAAAACTCAATAATCGTGCGTTGTGCGACGGAAGACGTGCTGTTTCTTCGCCCATTGTGTTATCTACTGAACGATGAGTAGAACGCTATGGAATGGAACGTCGTTAGGACACTCCTGTTTGAACTCCCACGCAGTCTCATCCGGATAAGCGAAAATGTAGTACGCGTAGTCCGGTTAATATCTGACTGAACCTCGTGATTTACTAGAAATTCTCACGGGAGAATTGACCGTAAACGTAGCGTTGAATAAAATACAAAAGAGCTATATGGATTACGAAGACTTGGCTGTCTGTTGGATGTAATCGGATCGCAACGTACAAAACTCGGGCAATCAGTGTCACTTCTTACAGAGATACGAGGCTGCTTCAATACATAATCTGTCGGTCCTTTTCGGCAGAATGAGATTGCACGGTGCGCCGGAAGGATTGTCGTGAAGCGACCGATTTGAAATTCGGTTACGGGCTTCGTTACCCTCATTTCGCACCCCTTCGGGGGTTGTCGGTGTCCTTCTCCTGGAAATAGCTTCGAAAGTCCCGTGGAAGGAGTTTCTCAACTCGTTTTCACGAGCCGTTTGTGCCAGACGCTGCTGATATCTATACGTTACTTTCCCTCTCATTGTACCTCGTATTTTCGCCTAACCCATCCGCCCTGCAGTTTCTTGCTTTCTAATTGTTGTCTCGGGATAAGGAAGAAATCACGCGGATATTGGATCGTCTAGAGTTGAGAGAAATTGCTGGCTGTGATTACTGTTCGCATTCGTCATCGCAGCTCGTGATTCTCGCGAGGCCACTGTTGCGGAGAGTTTGTAATTTTGTTGCGTTCTTTGCATCGTTTCAGTTTCAGACTAATCGTGTTTTTTATCGCCCATGTTGAAGTAATTACTTCAAGAAAAATTCTACATGGAGACCGCTATTACGCAGAAAATAGAATTTAATGAAAAAAAGACAAGATAAGGAGTGGTCCATATTATTGTGCCCTCGAATATAAATTTTCTTTTGGATTACTATGTCTAGAAACAAAAGAGCTATAAGTAGATTTCTATTGTTGTTTCTTGTAGCCTTTAGCTAAAGCTATAAGGTTAACTTTTTTGGTAATGTCCTTTTGCTATAAATATATGAACCTGCTCCCTATCGATTCTATTGTATTGTAACACTGAGAGAGTAAGGATCTGGATCAGCATAAACTTTTTTTATTTGGTAGAATTTTTACAATCAATTCTCATTGAGAATTATAAGTAAATTATTTTGGCGTGGTACTGTAACTTGGATTATATATGTTTATAATATGTTTGATTCTAGTTGAATCTAATGCTTAAATCTAAAGGATAATGTCTTTTTAGTCTGCGGATCTGATCTTATACATTATAGTTATACATTATCCTTATACTTATACCTTTATTTATTTCAATATATTTTTCTATTACAAATTCATCCATTCGTTCTTCTATCAGTCGATCTCAACAGCCCGCAGATTTTTTACTTTTCAGACTTACTTTTCAACTGTGTAGAAATGATTGTTGTTGCGCGTGATCTTCGGTCTTAAGTGTCTGTCGAAGCTCCTCTTAAGGATTTTCGTCTACTTTCGTCTGACAAAAATTGAATTATCAGATTTGTCTATTTGGTAATTAATAAAATTATCAGAATAACTTAATAGAAATGGAATTAATACCCAAAAATTTCTCACGTAAGTACGTCAGAGTAACATAAAATTGGACAAACAATCTGAATTCTCAGTGTGGCAGCATACTGTGCATCTACTTTATTTGAGGCCTTATAATTCCAACATTTTTCCCCACAATCGAATGAATGCTACAACAATTGCTCCAGAAATTACGATTAACACAAGAATCTAATTAAGAAAGTATAAATTATTTGGGTATTAAGTGTTAATTAATGACACGATGTTTTGAAAATGAGCAATTGAGTAGCGAGTTTTGTACTGTTCAATATTTTATTCCGACAGTCAGTGCATCGTAGTTCCATTGCATGTTGTAAATTAGGAGATTATTTTGGTATCTAAGTTTAATTAAAAATAACTGTTGTACTTATAGATCCAAATTTTATCAGGTTGTATTACATGTATAAGTTTGTATATTTTCTAATAAAATTATTTTATATTTATCTTCCTAATAAAGCGATATTGCAGTTTAGATTATTTTGAAAATTTTATATTTGATTAGTTTCTCTGTATCAAGAAATAGAATTGAAAATTCACATATACTGGTAAAACATAAATAAATAATATGTATTTAAGGTATGAAAATACTGCATGAATAAACAAACGAATAGATTACTTTTACAATATATATTTGTTCATTAATTTTATGCAAGTACATAAGTTCATATTATTATTACATGTATATATTATACATTTATATTATTTATTGTTAAGCATAATGTAATGCATAGTCAAATAGGCGAAGCTGAATAGCAAATACAAAAGAAGATTTGATCTGTTTTCTTTCCATCAGTGCTTAAAATGAAAAACTAATGGAACAATATTAATGTTTCAAATCTCTGTTATCTCTGCCAGATCGATATTTCGTTTAATATCGAACGACGATATTGAAAATAAACCTTGTTTACTTATTTATTTTTCTATTCAGCTACCGTGATTAATTTATATGTCTCTGATTAATGGCAAAAATCAATTCGCATTCAATAATAATAAAAAAATATAGTATTGTAATATAATACTGTATTAACGAAGTACCTTTTTACTTTTATCAACGACATTTGTTCCCTATAAGTTACCGCTATCATTTAGCAATAAAGAATTAAGTAAAAAAGCGAATGCAATTTTGTAGTCAAATTTTACAAATCACACGTTATCTGATTACTCTATTCGACGAAACATCATAAAATTAGAAATGGAAAGTTTATATGAAATCGTAAAGTATTATAGTATTACACAATATACAATATAGTATAGAATACTATAGACAAGTTAATAAACTATTACTTTACTCTAAAAAGAGTTCTGGAGTTATGTGTTTTCTTAGGCAATACGCGGTATTTTTTTCTAAAAACTAACAGAGATTAATCAGTAGAACTTGCCTGTGCCATTTTTGGATACTGAAATTTAGATTAGACATTATAGCTCGAAGAATATTGTTAAATAATTTGTTTGAAATAAGAGAAAGTATTTCTCGAGACAAACGACAAATTAAAATTGCATTGTTTAGCATAACTCGGTGTGCCATGTCGACGTCATCGTCCTTGGTGAAACCTGAGAAAATGCTCTTATCGGAGAGAGGATTTTCGTAACATCGCCGACTAAATCCTCCATGTTAGACGTCGTAAAGGCTGAACATCTAACCTTCCACCCATCTCCCTAATCTTCTTTTGTCCGCCTCGCCCCCTTGTCTGTTACGTGCTTCCAGCTTTTCCTCTTTGCTCTGCCTGTTCTCGCTGGAAAAGCGAAAAGATGTTCCACTTTTACCCGAAAACTATCGAACTGTTTACCGTATTTACGAAGAACGAATAGGTGGCGTCCCTGCTTGCAGATTATGCTAATCCGAATATGAAATAATCCTGGAAGTACACTCCGGCTGTATTTTGAATACAGAATGCAATTAAGTAAACAGGTTTGTTTCTCACTTTATTGCTGTTGTTTGATAATAGCAAGCACAGGTGCATTAAATAAATAACGAACATAGTTGACATTGTTTAACAAGTCGAACTTTCACGTAGAACGAAACGACACAATTTTCCTCTTTGACTTGCCTTGATTCCCCTTGTTCACAAGTATTGCAATACAAATATTCCACGAATCTGTAGAATTACATTTGGGAGGACAATTTCCCAGAAATGTTCTTTCATCGGTAAATAATTAAATAATCTCAGACAAATCCCATAATGTGTGTCAAACACTCGAAACCTATTTTCCTCGCATTAGCAAATAGCATTAGTAATATATATATTAAATATAGTAATAAAATAATAAATAATATAAATATTACATTTTCCCAGAAATGTTTTTTCATCGGTAAATAATTAAATAATCTCTGACAAATCCTATAATGTGTATCAAACACTCGAACCCTATTTTCCTCGCATTAGCAAATAGCATTACTAATATATACTAATCGTCTTTAATGTTGTTGCTGCAAATTATTATGACATGTAGAAATTAAATAAATGAATTCGAAAAGTCGTACGACTGAACATTCCGTTGTAAACGTTGAGATAGCAAGCTACGATATCGTGCACGCGTCCACACCTTTGAATCTCTTTCATCCTACAAATGAGAGCAGAATTCAGAGCTGCGTGTAATTTCGAAAACTAATCAACGAAGTCTAATACAATTAACCAACCCTAGATAATAAAGCCGGAGGAAGGATCAGCGATGTAAAATCAGAATGATCGGCGCGAGATTATAGGCTCAATTTTCATTCTCGTTCAACACCCTCTTACAGCGTTCCAACAGTCGCGTCATCGTCGTCATCGCCGGCCGTGTTTCCCCCTCGGCATGAAAGTCTCGAAATGCAAAAGAATTTTCCAGACCGTTTCTTCGAAGCTGCCGCGCGAACTTCGAAACTTTCCCTACATTTTGTTCCTGCTTCGCCCTTTCTTCCTCCTATTCTTCCTGCCTCTCCTTTCTCTCCCATTTACATTCTCATCGCCCTGTTCTCTGCCCGACGTCTTGGTCGCGCCAGCGACAGCCACGCGCTTCGAACACAAAGCGGCATTCAAATTTTCTCCGCGGTGAAATGAAGGCTCGTTCCTTCTTACACGGCCGAACGAAGCCTTTCAACGGGGAAATTAAGGAGAGCCCGTGCTTTCGCCGCTGCGGAGAATCAAATTTCAATGAAAATCGAGAGCCGGCTACAAGCCGAGATGTTACCCGGAAGCTAGGGAAATAATCCCTGCCATCGTTCCACCAATCGATAATAACGTAAGCCTAGATTCTATTGTTCTCTCGTCAATTTTCGCGTGCGAGTTTTCCTGCTCTCGCGCGAAATCAACAACTTTTCGTCTTCGGTTTTTCCGCCGTTGAAACGAACACCCATGGCGAGCATCTTTATGTTAATTTTTGGATTTTAATGTCGTTCTACGACGAAAGAACTATTATTGTAACATTCTATCACGCGGTTGAAAGTAAAAACAATTAGTTACGTCGAACGACGCAAGTCTTTTGAAAATAGCTTGCAAGTTTTGCAAAAGAACCAACTAACCGAAAAACCAACAGTACAGCCATCAAGACAGACAGTGATTTATGCATTTTCAAATATTAATGTTTTTTTTATTATTTAATTTGTACTTTACAAATTTGCATTTGGACATTTGGTAAACTTTTCTAACTTAATTGCTAAATAATATGTGGATGGCTACCCTCAGCGGAATAGCATCTTCCAGTTATATGTGTATCTTGGAGACCGTTGTTACTAAAAGAATAGAATTTAATGAAAAAAATTCAAAATAAGGAGTGGTCCATATTATTGTGCCCTCGAATATAAATTTTCTTTTGGATTACAAGGTCTGGAAACAAAAGAACTGTAAGTAGATTTCTATTGGTGTCTCTTGTAGCCTTTACCTTGAGCTACACACCAAGGTTAACTTTTTGGTAATATCTTTTGCTATAAATATATGAACGTGCTTCTTCTATTGTATTGTAACACCGTAAGAGTGAGTATCTGGATCAGCATACACTATACCTGTACTTATATCTACACTTATTTCAATATATTTTTCTATTACAAATTCATCCACTCGTTCTTCTATTAGTTAATCTCAACTTCTATCAGTTTAAAAAGATGCAAACATTTTTAGATTCGATTAGAAACTTCTAAATACTATAAATTTTTTTTATTATTTAATTTGTACTTTACGATTTGTCCAGCTGGACATTTGGTAAATTTTTCCAACTTAATTGCTAAATAACATGTGGATGGCTACCCCCAGCGGGATACTATCTTCCAGTTTGACTATTTTATTTCTTTAGCGAGGTCAGTGGAGTGTTTTCTTTTCAGTCTTCGAAATTTTAATGTGACAGTAATATTTCGAAAACTGTGAAGAAGATATGATATGATAAAAGGAGAATTTTGCTAGCGTATACGACAACGTATAGAATTTTAAAATTGCTCTCATGTAAAAGTAAAGAATATCCCCCTCATCGTGTTCCTCTGCTGTAGTTTTTAAATATAGAGAGATCTGCGAACAGCACCAGTACAGATTTCGTTCTACGTATCGCGTACGGCGGCTCGCAATGGAAATTCTATGTTCAGCTTTCTTCAGGTTGTAGGTACTTCCCATCTGAATTGAATGTATTAAATTTGCATTTTTATCTTCCGATATGTATTTTTCATATATATCGTACATATCTGTGTTTTATTGCAACGTGCAAGATCAAGATCGATCAAGAAAATTCTTAAGCTTCTTTCTGTTTCAATGCTCGGAGTTAATTACGATAATTATTGCGTCACGATTTAAGAACGATCGTTTCGCGGCAAGTACGTTCGATAGAATTGTAAACTGCAAGAAGAAATAGAACGCTGAATCGTTTGTTTAAATGAGAAATTAGTAAAATTGGTTGAATTTTTTATACCAAAGTTGGTATTTTTTTACTGTGAATGGAAAATGAAAATGATAAAATTCCAGACTGATGTGTTTGCAGACAGTTTTTCTGATAAGGTATCAACTCTGGTTACATTTATCAATAAAATGCGTGATTGATAGACATTTTAAATTAAAATCAGAAAAGATAGATTCTAAAAGACATTAAATCGATACGACTGCTACCGACGTATACATAGAAAGTTACATACACAGAAAGTTTGAAGTTCAAGTAACATTCTATATATTGCTGATAATTTACGTACTCAGTAGATGTTTAAATAATAGACTTAAATAATCGTCTTTAAATAATAGCAACTCGAAGCTAGAAATAAATTTCATGCAACTCTTTCTATCTTCGACGCAAAATGCAATGCCTACATTAAGCATTGATTATATTAGTATAATATAGAATTAAAGTTGTCTTTCTTTGTTAAAATAAAGCTTCGTTGTGATATTAAAAATAACTCGCGAGAAAGAAACCTTACGCACCATACTTCTTTGTAAATAGTTTGTCTCATAAAACCAAGTCTAAAGAACGAATCTCTGGTATAAAATTCATAATTTTCATTCTAGATTGGCTTAAAAGATGTGGTTAATTTGATAGAATGAAGCATGGTGAGCTTTCGCGAAATAAATGGCAGTATATTCTAATTTACCGTGTGTCACTGCTAAAGTAGAAATTACGCGAAAATTGACCTGCAAATGGCGAACATGGCGAGAAAGTGCAGAAAACCTAAAACAATTAAATTTATTGTAACATCTCTCCATTCCAATTTTTAATTTCGCGTATTAAAGAACAGAGAAGGAACGTTTCAAATATAAAGATCGAAAGTAATTCTGCAAGCAAATGTTCTGACAATTTGTAATTATCCGTTTTTAATGAAACCAGGAACGTATTTCCTTTTGTTTTATGTAACATCGTTAATTATAAAGAATTTTGTTCGAGAAACTGTGTAGAGATCATCACAGGAACACAGTATCTCATGTTATAAGAATATTCATTTTTAAGTACACGATCGTTTAATTTCTTTTTATTTGTTTATTCTCGATGTTCAATCAGAGACAACTGAAGAGTGCTTGTGAAAGGACATAGTAAGTGTCCAGAAACAAGTTTTTCAGAAGGAAAAGAAAACTTTTGCATTGATGTAGCCTAAATTCGCGAAAGAAGAGATGTATTTGTGCCACCTCTTAGTTGTAAAGACAATAGAAATAAAA